>NC_044249.1:7598333-7927500 GCF_003957555.1 Calypte anna | reverse complement strand
TTTTCAACACATGCTTTATGCGGATGAACTGCTAGATTGTTTGGGCTGGTGCTTAGACAAATACATCACTTCAGATAACAAAACTTTAAACAAAAATTCAGGCCATATACATTTGCATACTTCTCTAAAACACAGCCTCTAAAAATATGTTGCTACACATTTGAGGAAATGATTGTTCTCAAGAACCTTAAGCACATCCTATCAAATGCAAAACAATAAAATTTAAAAAGGTCAGAATAGGCAGGAGATGTCTAAACAAACACAAAATTCCCAGGAGTTACTTCCATTACTCCTCTTTAAACATTACTTTTAATATATCTCATTGTATTCTGGCTAACTATTTGGTTCTATAGGCTACTCTTAGACTGTCACCCAGGAGGCAACACCTGGAGAAATCAATGCTTGAGAAGACATGAAAGGAACACCATTCCTATCCTCTGGACAGTAAGGAAAAGTTCCCAATGTGTCACAGCACTCACTGCCAACCCCACTGACACATCTCATCAAACCAAAAAGCTAACCTTCACCTACCTAGCTTTGATTTTTACAATTTTATCTAAGCATCAGCTGCACGTTTCATAAGAGCTAAAGGAGGAGTGTGACACATGAACAACTGCAAACACTAAAGTATCCACCACAGCTAAACCCACAGTCTCAAATGAGGCCTGTGGCTGTTTGCAAAATAGTAATATTTAGTAGTTTATGACTACTACTACCAAGTCCACTTCCAGGCACCCTGTACAAGGCTCTCTGCATCCTTTCTTTTCCTCCTGTGTCCATCTTGCTCCCACTGGCACCCATGAACTTGGCCTACAGCCTTGCTAAATAACAACATCACAACAGTGGATTAGATATGGCTGAGCCCACAGCCTGGCTGAGAGTCCTGTTCCTTTGGGACCAAAAGCATTGGGGAAAAGAAGGAAAACCCAAGTCCTGACACAGCATCATAATGATTCAATGAAAAACTATTAAAATATTGTGCTTGCTTGGCAAGTTCCATCTCTTAGATACAGTACTATAAAAGACAGAAACCTGTATAATATTACTTTACAAATTTAAAAGAATTAGATCTGCACAGTGAACAACTGAGTTTAATTCTACTCCATATCAAGCTAAGCAGTACTGTTGTAATGATTTCTTTAATTTATTATTTTCTTCTTCATTAATAACAAATGCAACAACAATGAAAGATGGACAATAAAAAGCCACCTTCACCATATAAAATACTTCTCCCTTCTTTATTTCTGCCTCAACCAGTTCAATTCCTTTTGCTTCCAAAGCCAAAAGCTAACAAAGCACTCTCCTGCTTCCCCAGCCAACTCAGCTTCACCCCCTCCCAGCAGCTCTCAGAGAACAACTTCCCTGGAGAGTAAAATGACACACAACTAAAAACACTGAAATGATAAAAGTCGTCATCTGGAAATTTCTCCCTAAAGCAGCTGCTAATTTAAGGAACTAAATTAGCCTGTAATAACAATGTATGATAAGCTCTGAGGAGGAGAATGTTAACCTGGAAAAGTGAGTGACTCACTCCAGCCCAATCCTGCTCACCTCTCACCTTCTGAAATGCACCCTGGCCACGATGCAGCAGCTCACATTTATCTGACATGACATGAGAACTGCAGGAGTGTCAGGTAAAAACTAATTAATTACATCTCATTTGCAGATGTATGTCTCACAATGATAAATATCTGAGAGATTAGACAGTAATACTGCAATTTTACTTTATAAAGAAACTATATTCCTTAAAACTAAGTAGAGTTGAAGTCCTTTATATTCCTCACAATTTCTTTTCAAAAGCAAACCCAGATTAGCAAACTCATACATTCACTAGAGGCCATGTTTACCTCAACCATTCACTTATCGTTATTAAAACAGTAGCAGAAAGGAATATTAATCTGTACTTTAATATTATGAATATGACCAACTCACCACACCTCCCTGCAGGAAGCAGAGGTTTAAATTGTTTCTCAGAGCACTCAGAACAAGTGAAAAATACTAAACACTTCCAGTCATGCAGTCAAGTCCACATAGGAGACTGCAGTGTACAGGCAATTGCATTCAATGTGATCATAAATGAAATTGTGGGTTAAATCTTTCCTCAAATTTTACTTCTTCCTTCCTGAGCAAAGTGTTTTCTCATGGTTAATAATGTATTGCACTCTCAAGAATAAGATTGGGCTTTGATCACAAAAACAAGTCACATATTTAAACAGAAAAACACCTGCTAAATTCTATTGTATTAAGTAAACATCCTCTAAAAACATGCTAAAAGATATTCTGCATTTCTGATGTTTCCTTTTGTCCATTTTTCTGAAGTGAAACAATACAGCTTTACTTAGGAAAAGGCAATTCTGTATTGCTGCAAAAACAGATGACTGATGATCACCTGCCACATTGTCATGATTACAACCAATATATGCTCAAACTCTAAGAATCCAAAATATAATGTAATCCCTCTAAATTCAGTCATACAAAGATTGCACCTTGTGAGCTGGTGAGAAAAATTCTGATAACTTCAGAAACTATTTTAACTCCTGTACATGGCACAGGCCACAGTATTGTATCTAGTTATCTCTATTAAGTTTAATAACCTGCTTTTCATTGATGCCCATCTCATGTTGGGCCAAACTGTACCTTCCAAAGGGTCTTGGATGACTCTAGCAGAAGATAACGGTAATAGGGAATTAATTGGCTGCTAATTAACATACTCACTTATTAACACATGCACCTTCATTTTGTTAAGCTTTGTTTTACAGGCATGACCCATGTCATGCCATGTCATCACCCATTGCTAGCAAATATAGCACCTTTCTTATGCATTTTTTGTGCTGTGTGAAGGTATTTAAACAATCTCCTCTATATGTTTAACAATAAATCTCTTTGTGTAAGGGAGTTTTGCAGTTTTGGGGTCATGTACCTGTTTTATAAATCTGTTTCAATTTCCCAGAGTTCTTTCTGAAGAGCATACATCATATCTGAATTCCTGATTTTTTTGTTGTGGTCCCAGAAGTGCCATCTGGAGCATTAATTCCATCACTTACTCCTACTGATCAATCCTCTGTTCATACATCTTCAGAATTCAGGGGCTCCCTAAGACTGATAGCCAAATATTTTTACTCTCTCCTCTCACTCTTCTTTTCCTCCAACACTGTTCTCCAGTGAGCAACATTGTCAGGATTCCCACTTCTATGAAAAGGCTGAGTGCCACATTGGACTGACAGGTTCTTTCGAAGAGGAGCTCCAGAAACTACCCACTCTTCTATCTTTTGAATTCTAATGAGCTCTTACACTATAAAACAGGACTTCTCTTAAAACTCATTTATAGCATTCTTTGAACATGCAGTTTGGTATTCTTAGCCCCAAGGAGTACCAGTCCCCCCTCCCTTTTCTCTCAAAATTACACTCTCCCCTTTGGGTGTCAAAGAGTCCTAGAACACAGCAAGGCCAAGAGGGTTCTCACTATAAAAGCAGTAAGTCTGCATGACTTCTCATAAATTTCTGTCAACACTCCAGCCATCAGGTCTTCCTCTATTCATTATATCTGTGGGAAGCCTGAGTGTCTGGCTTTCAGATTGCCCGTTTTTCTAGAGCTGCCACCAAGCTGGTTCTAAAATTCACCTCCTCATCTGACACAAAGAGGTTTTAAGACACATTTTTGCTCTCAACAGTTAAAACTTGCTTCATGTTCACATCACCTTTTGTACACTATTTAAATTTTTTTGACTGCTTAGTTCCTTTTAAACTGTCATCTAAATTATCTTCTTGCGTCATTGTTCTAATCACAACACTCATCCAAGCCTTAGAGCTTTCACTGTGCCTCTGCAACTGATACCCATGCTTTGTCTCTCCAGCTGATCATAGTTCAGACCAACCCTATCCAGAAATAAACCAACTTAGGCTGATCATAACCATTCACTGCTTGTTTCTAGCTGGTACTACATACCATTTGGGTTTTAAGCCAAACATCCTCCCTCTCCCTGCCTCCTGTTGCCCCTTCTCATGATGACAAATGCCCACAAGGTGAGAAAGTCCCTATATAGACTATGACTGACCTCATTTAGCTTCTCTCTAGCAAATATGTAACCCCCAATTTCTTTTCCTACTGCTCTGGATGAGCAAAGGCTCTCAGAGCCTCCATACCAGAAATATGAACTTAGCTTCTACCTAACAGAGCATGGCATGCCTCCCAGTTGCCTTTTCTCCTTTTTTCCATCTGGCTAGTCTAAGAATATTTTTTGTTGGCATCCAAAGTTGAAAGAAACTGAAATACTTTGTCAGTGTCAATAATCATATCCTTACTTTACTCCAAGATTTCTAAATTAAAAAAAAAACAACCTAAAAAAACCCAACACATTTGTAGTAAGAACTACAAAAATCAGAGAACTGACACTATCAGTTACTTGCTTGAGTGACAGTTTTCTTCCAACTTCAGAATAAGTAAACTAAAGAATTGCATACTTTACCATTAAAAGACCAGTTTTAAAATCAACATTAGAACCAACATCTAGACTTTAAACACAGAGGATGAGAGCAGTTTATGAAACTGAATGTTTCTGGAAGAGATGAAGAATATATGGAAGTTTCTACTGAGATACAGAGAATGGGCAGAACAGAATTATCATATGTGTTTTAAGTGCTCATCAACTATACAAACTGTGGCAAAACAAGAGAATAAAAGATGTTTTATTTTGCTTTAACTCAGTCACACAGGTCTAGTTGTAGAGAAGGGGCAATGGGGAGAATTAATGAGAAGAGTAAACTAAAGATGCTGCAAAATCCCTATTACCACCTTCAAGTCTGACATTTTCTGCATCACAAAATGGGGAAGCAGCATTTGTACTGCTGTGAAGCCACCCATTCTACCCCAGCTGCATCAAACTCACCACAAATAGCTAACTTCCCACAATAATCCAGAAGTTTAAACTGGTAGAAAGTAATTTATGTTAATTTGTGGGAATGCACAATGTTTTCATTATAAAAGGAATCTCATAGATCAGGGATAAAAAAGAAATATGAATATCATAAATATCATCTGCCAAGCAAGAACTTAGTTCCATGTGCTAGAGCTTCAGCATCCACAGAAACCAGGCATGAGAAATATAACTGAACAGTACTCAACTCACACAGTTAATAAAACCTGAAGGGATCCCATGATATGAAGAACCAATCACTCTGGAAAGGACTCAGGCACACCTGGAAAGTTAGATGTAACCCTAGTGGGAAAGGCCTTATGTGACAGAGTGATCTGAGGACTCTGCAGTCTAGATCTTTTCTAGATGCAGGACTGCATCCTTTGGTCACTGTTTATAGTATAAACCACCCTGCACTAATCACATCAAACACCAGGTAAGCTCAGAAATTCTTCTACTTCAAATATTAGAAGCTTTTTGAATAATTAAGTCATGTCATCTGTTTCTGAGCAAATTAAGAAATGTAAGTTTGTTTATCACACCAGTGAAGCGGTCAACAGAATTGTTTATTACTCACCTCCAGACTACAGAAGTTGTGCTATTTAAATACATACGTTCCCAAACTAAGATGAAATCACATCAAAGCAAGCTAATAATTATTTATTATTTGGTTAGAAATAATCACAGAGAATGCTAAAACTAAACAAGAGAGTTATTTCACTGTTTCCAAGTAACAGGTATATTAGAGGTCAGATTCCTGGAAACACTCAGAAAAATAGCTTTATATTACTGCATTTCATTATCAAAAATATCTTTTATTCTCACTGTGTAGCAAATCCTATGCACTGCAGTGCTGCCTTGGCATGCAGTTGGTTCTTACACAAACATAGACATAATAGACTCAGACACCTGAAACCCAACAGAGCTTTCATGGAGCAAGTGGAGAGCAGACAGCCCACATCAGTTTCATACCACAGTTTCAAAATACACACAGTAAGAATTATATCTTATGACAGCTATTTTTTTTCTCTTAGACAAAATAATTAACATAACTATTAGTGTAGCCTACAGGTTTTCCTAGATAAAGTGCAAGTTTGATGTATTTTTCAAATGTGTGCATGTACAAGCATGTGTATCTTGGGCATAAAGTAGCTCTGCCATAGAAAGATTGTTTTTCCCAACTCCATAATGATTTGGACATGTCAGAAAAAGGAGGAAGCTGCAGCAGACAGTTTGCCTGAAGACTGACTGATGCAACTCAAGGACTGTAGCCAGCAAGGTGGGTGTGTGAGTCTGGGCTAAGAAAGAAATGTGTTAATCTTAAAGTTACTTAGGGGTAAGTGAAAGTCTGGGACAATTCCCCTGTCTTCCTCCTTTCTGGCACCTTTTTAAAAATTTAGTTCTAAAATGCCAAGTTCAGCTATAAACAAGCATCTTTCTAGACATACACTTAGGCTGCAACAGCAAGCAATTACTTCAGTAAGTATCTCCCTCACTGTAGGTCTCCTCTTAAAAATCAGGAGAAATATTGCTTGGACTACTACTTTACACCAATAAAATCCTGAAGACACATAGAATTGTAGGTAAGCCTCTTATTGAGCAAGCTAAAACTAAAATGTATAAAGAATTCCAATTTATTCATCAAGCTGTGCAAAAACAGTTCAAGACAAAGTAATGGATAAAAGGTCAGGGTGTTAATTTATATCACAAAATTAAATTTTGAAACACAACAGAAATCAGATACACCCATAAGGAAAAGTTCCTCTTTTGATTTGTTTACAATATGATAACAGAGGCAGCATCTAAACTCAAAGATTACCCCTTTTTGTTTTGGTTTTTTTTTAACCAAAGCTCACTTGGCAGGAAACCACACACAACCTCCAGCCTTACAAGGCTGACCAGATGCCACACATTAATTTCATGGCTCAGAAATTGAGTGATGAATTGAAAGTACTTCCTGAAAACCCTGACAAATAGTAAGATAAATGGATTGTCCCACAGCTTTCACTTTTTTTCATAGCACTGAATGTTCTGGGTTTCCACAAGTCCAAGTAATACTTATCTATGGTCCAGACCTGTATAGAAACCTGTAAACAGAACAGCTCCAATTCAATGAGAATGAGAGCTGTGAAAAAAACAGAGCAGATCAAAAAGAGGTACAGTGCTACAGCCAGGGCTAGAAGTTCCTAATGCAGCAGCTCTTAAATGGCATCAAAGTCCACAAAAATAATGCTCTGTGTTTCATTTTTCTGTCATGTTGGCAGTTCAGCCACTGACCAGCTGAAAAGTGCCTCTTAAGAGTCCCTCCACCCTCACAAGGTAAGGAGTTCCAAAACTCTTTTCCTGAGCTGTCAGAGATGTCATACTGTTGTCTCCTCTTCTCTTGCTATTTAGCTAATTTTGCCTGCAATTATGTCCTATGAGTAATCAAAAGGAGAAGTTTCTTACCAATAGCTACACAACTCATGGTGGTACTTGGACAAAGACCAGTAACTGCTCTTACACTGTGTATGTGATGGATCTCTCATAAGAAAGCCCCTCTGAAACCTTTTCAGTATGGGCCTGGCTGTGCCTTTGTCAATTTGTTCACCTCTCTCCTTTTGGAACAATGGGGACTACATGGGGGATGGGTGAAGCAGGATGCCTTATTAAAAGGACAACATACAACAAGCTAAGAAAGATTTAAGGAAGTCTTAGCAACCACTTCAACTCAACATCTAGGTAACACATTTGTTGAGGAGCCTCCTGATCCCCCAGCTGATGAATTAGCAGGCAGCAATTAATATAGATTTTGCTACTTCAGTGTAGTTAGGTCAACATTTTCTTCCATGCCCATATTTTTCTACCACTAGCCATGCCTCTGACACTCCAGGGTCAGATGTCTGCAAGTGCAATTTGCAATTTTTTTTTACACATCTGGTGAGGGCTTGGACTCAGTTGCACTGTGGAGATGGATTGAGAAGGCTGTGCAGCACACAGGCAGCACCAAGCAGGGTTAAGGGCCAGGGAGACAGCAGGAGTGAAAGCACCAACCACCAGTGAATTTGCACCCTTTACATAAACCTACTTGCTCAGTGGGATAACCAAAGCTGCCAGACACTGTGGATCTATTTGCTTTTAGATTCCTACTAACATGGTCTCTGAGGCTAATCCACTTGGCCCCAGTCAAGTAGGCTTAGAGGAGACTGCAATCCTAGCCAAGCTAACCCACCACTTTTATTTCTCTATGATATCCCCTAAATACTCCTTCAATCTCCCTGTTGGTTCAACAGGTTGTAGGTACAGCTGGGAAGGAAAGAAGTGACAGCAATTTAATTCACCTTGTAGGAAGTCCAACTTTAAAAAAAAAATAGAAAGTAAAAGGGAAAAGGAAAGGTAGATAGGACAAAGACTTCCAGAACTTGATGGAAGAACACTTTTTTTTGTTGTTGTTCTGATTGAATAAAGAACACTGACTGGGTGGGCACAAAACAGCAAGATGAATCATAATTTATAAATTGCATATGGGCCTTTCACAACCTCTAAAACCTCCTCTCCTGTCCTTGTCACCAGCGAAGGGAAGCAAGAACACCCTGTGTGAGGAAACAGCCAGCCCAGTGCCAGGCACCCTCATCCATGGGAAACTGGCTGAAGAGCTTCAAGTCTTCAGTCCACTTGCACTTTTGTGAGCTGGGTGAGAGCATTTACTTTCAACCAAGAGAGGATGCCAGGGCACAGCTGGCATGTGGCAAAGACACGTCAGTGACTTCCATGCCTGGGATTACTGGCTTTTAGCATGCCAAATTGGCCTTCTTACAGTATTATGTGCCTTTGCATGTCTGCATGCAGAAGGTAGAGAATTAGAGAGATGAAGGATTGTTACAGGAGATCAGAGGTTTTTGATAATGCCTGGCCTCAAGGAAAGACTGACCCTTTCTCCTGAACTCTGCAATCCTTCTTTAAGTTCAGATTTTAATTCTATTCCCTTTCACTACACCTTTCACTCCTGTTGTGTTCATGCACACGTGTTTGTTTTGAACATTACTACAGGTCTAAATTTCATGCACAAAAAGTGGACAAGCACTGGTGATGACCCTAAGGTAGTTATCACAACAACCACAAGGATTAAACATGTAATTTAAAAGGAAGTAGAAGTTCAGAGATGTTTACTACATTATGACAGCTACATTTTATTTTGGTTAACTGTGTAGCAAGTAGGCTGTAGCAAGGAGATTACTCACAGGTATAGCAATGACAAGGCAATGTATGTTGTGTTTACAAAGCATGGACCAAAATGATTCCATTCCTACTCCAAGAAAATAGGTACTTTCTCTGGACAGCAGAAGCTGATCATCTGCTAGGAAACTGAGACCCTATACATAGCCACTATTACCTAAGAAAAAGCTTCACCTTTACTGGCAGTAGCTCAAAAAGGCTTTTACTTGGGGTAGCACCCATCCTACTCAGAGCCATCAGGTGAAAAAAGCTGTGATAGACCACATGGAATTGCAGGAACTATTGCTGCAGCAAGGTGAAATACAGAGTATCTTAAAATCTCCATAGCAAATAGCAACCATCCTGATCTTCCCCTCAAAACTACTATTGGTGCCCCTATTTTATAATAACATAGCTGTATATTCTGCTCTGCTGTTAACAATAGCTTTGTAAGCAAGTGTTGCAAGCCCTTATGGCTTTTTGATATGCCTATGTAGCAGCTTTTCTTTCCATTTCCCCTACCATGTGCCAGTTTACAGAAACACTTCCAAGCAGCAGATTCAGAAATAGAAGGAGTTCAAGGCCAGGCTTCACACCTGCAACCTTGAAGCTCTGGGTTGTTCCAGCCCTGAAGACCAGTCTCCTTATTATAAAGCCAAGGCCTCCTCTAACATCCAGGTTTTATGTTCAGCAAGTCCAAATTAATTGTATAGGGTTTTACTTATTTGTTGGGGACAGGAAGAGATGGGAGGAGGAGGATGGAATGTTGCACTGAAAGCTATGTAACCATTCCATGTATAACATTTTAGCTTGATGAATTAATTTACCTTAATGCCACAGTAGTTCATGCAAATTAACTTATCATTCATGTTAAGACACTGTGTCACTCCAGTTGCCACCAAAAATATCAAAAGTATAAAGTATCTCCTCCTACTCAATACAAACATACCATTCATACTTTGGCTTCCCTGAATACTTCATGGGGGCAATACAAGTCAGTACAAAGTCTTAAAGGGTTAAGTACCAGATCTAATTTGTATTTCTTTAGAATTCTACACAGGATTCTGTTTTCTAAAGCACTCTAAGTACAATATTAAGTTTACAGCAGAAACTTAATATGGCAAACAACCCATATGCCTCCTGAATTTCAGAGTGGAGGAATAGTAGACAAACACCTTAAAAAAAAACCAAAAAAACCCAAAAAAAAAACCCAAAACAAAACAGAAACACAAAGAAGCAGCCCTCCAGCCCTCCATATGATACTGCGTGCTATCTCCAGATATGTCCCAATGAGAAATTTTAATGCTTAGAAGGTACTCAAGTAAAACAAGGTATCAGCAAGCACTATGGCTGAAGAAGTAGTTTGGTTTGTTTATAAAATAAGTTATTCTGTAGTTACCCTAATTGACATGCAAGACCCATTTCTTGACCCCAGGTGTGATTTATGCAACCCATGCTGACTCTCTGTTCCCCTTATATGAATTTCATTATACTGCCTACCTTACACAGGACTTTTCTTGTCATGTTGCTCTAGTAGCCCTGCAAAATAGTTTAATAAGTTCTAAATTTCTGGCACAGAAAAACATCAGATGAAACAAGAGCTGCTTATTTTGCTGCAAGATGAGAAAAGTGAATAAAAATTAAAATAAAATTGGAAGCGAAGAAACCTGTAACTCTGCATTGCCCTCTAGAAGAAATATAAGCAGAAAGAGCTCTCTTCTGATATATAATGACTGTTCAAATGGAAAAAATAGACACAATTTCATTTTTAGAAGAATAACTTGAATAATTAGGAATAAGTATACAAACAATATAATATAAATAAGAATAATTTAGAAGGATAGACAACTCCCTGTTCTAGTTAACAGTCTTTCTGCAGAGACAGAGAGAATGCAAAGTTGGTTGTACATAGCTAAGCCTGTAAGCAGTTTCTGCACTGCTACTTAATGCACTCTAAAATTCATTCAGGTTTTAGAAGGATGGGGGCAGGGGAAGAAAAAAAAGCTATTTCCAGGAAAAAAAAATAAAATTCAAACCCCATATCTTCATTTGAGAAGGCAAGAAAACTCTGGAAAGGATCCTAATGTAAATCTCAGACAAATCTGCATCTTGCTGAAACAAGAACTTCAGGTTTCACCACATGTGAAAGTAGCTCAGAGTTCACCAGTAAGTCCAGTTCTTCTTGAGACACTTGAGATGTTGAAAAACCTCAGAGGGAAAATTTAGCAACTGGTTTACCACAGAGGAAAGAAGTTGAAAGAGAAACAGACAGTATCATCTATGGCTTAAGTTTGTCTCTCAGGAAATGAAGATCCTTACAGCAGTAAATATAATACTTGAATTGTTTGCAAATAGGTTTAATCATATAATTGTCATCCATAAGGAAAATCTATGTGCTAGGAGAGCACAGTGCAGATAATTACTAGAAGGCAAAATAAAGATTTTAATCAAACATAGTGTGTGTTCTTCAACTATTGTAGCTATCAATATTTATGCCACTTACAGCCCTTCCTGGGTAGTTGCTGCATACATTTTTTGTTCAGTCAAGAAGCTTCCCAACTGCAAACAAGACTTTAAAAAGCGAAGCTGGCCTGAGCCCTGCATTCCCAGTTCCAGCAGTGATCCTGACGCTGTTAACTCCCCGGAGCAGCTGATAGTTAAAGACTTGTTTCCGCTTTTCTAACAATTTCCTGGTTTGCATAACAATCCTAAAAGAAACAAGCTCAAGAAGTTTTCCAGCTCGGAGAGATTTTGCCTCCAACATACTTCTAGTTTCAAGGCACACAAAATATTTATATATAATTGCAATACCTTTAGAGATATATTTGTCTACAAATATATTTACATATAAATATGTATCAGCTACTTGGTTTAAAACAAGATTACCATAATTTTGCCCTATCCAGGAAATACAAAACACTGGCTTATGCCTGGTGCTTAACTCATGCCATTGTGAATAAAGAGGGGGGAGGGAAGGGGTTTAATGTTTAATTTCCTGTTAAAAACACACACAGGATAAAAATCTTCCAAAGAGCAGTTATAAAACATGCATTTGTTAGCCAAGAAGCTAGGTAAATATGGAACGAAGCCCAGAATCACTTTTATTCCTCCCCCCCCCTTCCCTGAAGAACAAAGTAGCTGAAGGCCACAGTGCACATTCTGCACACTGCATCCATTGGGCTGGTTCCTCAGATAATGCAACGATGCTGCTAGACTCCAGGTACTGAATTGCCATGGACACTGCACATGTCCCACCCCACCATTGACTGCTTTTTCCTGGCACAGCCACCAGCCCAAACACAAAATAAGCATCAGCCTGCAGTCAGGACCTACCACCAGCCCATTTCCAGCAGCACCGGATGGAGAATGCTCTATCATTGGTGAGGGCTGGGACATTACAGAGGATAATTTTTAGAAGTTGAAAGGGCAATTTTTATTTTCAGATGCCACTGCAGCTGAGTTCTATACATTCTGGAGCTGTGACTTCACCTGCAGCAATTCAGCCTTCACCACAGTTCTGCCATGCATAATGAAGAATTAGGTTATTCTGCAATTCACCACAGTAGTACTCCCAGAGAAGTACCAAATTTCTGTATGATTTATAGCAAACATAGATTTAAACAATCCTAGTTCTCCTCCTTGTTGAGAGGCCCAAACTAGACAAAATCATGGACTGTATTTAGGAGAAAATGAACATTTATAACAGTGTACCCTGTTATAATTTATAACAGCAGTAACACTGTGATCTTACAATTAAAATAATCCGTCAAATGTTTTCTGACTGATATCTTAGGGTCAAAGTCAAGGTCCTCAGTGCACACCTCACAGCATGAAATTGAAGAAGTTGTAGTACTTCTTGCAACCTTCTGGGATACACATTCAAAATTAAATGTAAACCCCTTCAGTTTTGTTTTTCAAATGAGGATAAATTTATTATTGCAGATACAGCTCAAGAGCTTTCTAAGCGTTTGGTAGCATATTATTCAAATTAACACAGCTTAAGCTTTTTAAGCAGATGCACCTTGAACACCTACTAGTCAAGGCATTTAATTTCTTATTTGATGCAAGAAAAGAAAGGCATAAAGATTCCATATCTCTCTGGTGAATTAAACCTGGTGGCAGGCATGCTGAATTTCTTGCAGACTCCTAGTAATTGTTTATTTCTGAAACCTGCACTTCACAGCTATTGTAGGTATTTTTCCTCTTTCTTTAAGAAATCAATTACTACTGACCACTGATTTAATGACAGTTCACCAGTTAATTTCATACTACTGCAGAAATTCAAGATCTTCCTGTTTTTTTTCACTTGCTAACTGGACTTTGTGCTCAGATACCATGATTCTTCATGTGAAAAGACAATTGACTAACAACATTAGGAAAGAGAAAGGGAATAGGGTGGAGAAAGTCTGTAACACAGAATGTGCACTGACTTGCCTTCTCAGTACTGCACACACCCCCAGGCAATGAAATTTCAGGAAAATGATTATGTTTCTGGCCAACAGTCAGAATATATAAGATGTATACCCTTTGCCTCACTGTATGTTGCTACTGCAGATTTCAGGCAAAAGCAAAATGTTTTTTTCTTTGCTTCTCAACAGTAAGGCAAGCTTACAAGTATTTACTGCTAGTTACATCAAGGTATTAAAGATTCAAGAGAAGCAGTAGTATTCTCCAGTGCAGCGGTGACCTGAGCCTTTAATCCAGATGAATTTAACTGTGGAGTGCATTAGCTCTTCTCATAAAAGATTTGCTTTAATTTTAGTTCTCTCTCCATTTATCTTATGGCTGTGTAATCTTCAGCAGAGGTCAAAGAGATTTCCCCAAAGAAACAGGAGCTGCTTCTTTTTTTTGAGGGGAAAAGCATATTTAAGACAGTTCATCCTACTTTTAAACATATCACAGGCCAGTACTCTGCATCCTCTTCTTTCTCTGTACTGTCCTTGCTACTTTACATGTTCCAAAGCAATTACAGAAGCATGCATGTGCATGCACACACATATACAAATGAAAGACAAAATGAAACCACCTACTGCACAGAAGATGCACAACCCATCTGCTACAAAGACTGAAATGATTCCTAACATCTCACCATCATCCAGCTCCAGGCAGAGATTGTAAACAGCCAGAGGCCTCTTAATACGTTGTCCTTGTCTTCTTGATTGCCTTGGTGGGGCATTTGGAGGAGACACTGACACAGAGATTGGCTCAGAGAAAGTGGTATCGGGCAGGGTTTTGAAAATCTGCAATCAAGAACACAAAGGGTGTTAATTATTTATCCCGAAGAGCAACCTGTGTAACGCAACTGTAAACCATTATCAAGCAACATTTGTTTTGGACTTCATTCAAAGTAAGCAGGAGCCAAAAATCCATTCCTTCAAGTTTGGGAGTATGCCGTGGGTCTTAATTGAGTGCTTTTAAAATAAATAAATAAATAAAATATGAAAATAAGCAAGTGTGCTGTCTACACATTAACCAAGCTGCAAATCAGTTAATCCAAAGACAAAACATTTGTTGCCATGCTTGCCAGCTAGGATGGAGTGAAGGGGAAAAGGAGGATACGAACTTCATGAACCAGTAACAAAAATCTTGGATATTGCTTTAGCTAGGACCTATAATTCTGCCAGAATACCCATTTTAATTTTCAAAACTTGTGATATCATTATAATATCATCCATTTTAATTTAAAAACAAAAACAAAACAAAACAAAACAAAAAAATACCAAACAAACAAAAAAACCCAAAACATACACATGACAGGGAAAGTTTTGAGGGAACAGGTTTTTGGTGAGAGATATCCATAGTTACACACCATGTGAGAATTTCTTAACTTGTAACTATTGTATATTGAGCTACATTTATATTAAATTATGATATTGACAAAGATGCCTATAAAAGGGATTGTCTTTATTGTCAATGTTTTATGTTTTGTGGCATGACCATTAGCATATCACCACTCCATACAAACACCATGCTAAACCTCATGTCATTTTTCTCTGAATTAACCAGCAATACAGATTTGCTCAGCCTGAGAGCATTTCTACTCTAACTCAGAAATGGGGTACACTCTAATGATGTTAATTTGCTTCTAGAAAATTATCACTGATGTACAACTTAACAGCAGCCTTTTACAAGTGATCATGACAGATACACATGAACAAATGGACTTAATACTTATTTCAAAGACAAGCCAGTAGATAAAGAAAAACACAAACAGTGGCTATAAAATAAAAGCCCTGTGTCTGTGGGGCCCCTTGCAGCAAATCAACATGGTAATATAACAAGATATAATGAAATGGTGTTCTTTTACTCTGCAACTTTGCCACATATCTTTATAGGGAATGTTATCAAGAGGAGACTTATAATGAATCTTCAAAGGAGAGCCTTTTATCATGCAGAAAGTATAAAGAGATGCCACAGATAACATATTTTTTTAATATTAGAGCACGTCATGTGCAGCATGAATCTAAAAGACAGCCAGGCTACTCCATAGGTGATAAAAATGCCCTAAGAGTCCTGTGGTAAGGCACTCAAAACATCATGTTATAAGAAAGTCTCCATGCCATTATAACATGACCTGTAAACCATGAATATTAGGAATAGGAATAAGATGACAGAAGAACTCAAATATACACTGGCTTATAGCTGCTTAATCATTACATTTTTACTGGAAGGGAGAGGACTCTGCTAGTAGAAAATAATCAGGAACACCATATTCCATAAAAAGTATGAAAGAATGATTATATATTGCCAAAACTGAACACCAGGAGCCTATATAAGGTATGCAAAAAGAAAGCTCCAGTGGAAATATTACCTTCCTTCCCAATAAGTGAATGTCACTGTGGTGGAGATAAAATGATGTCATCTGAACTTTACCATAGCAGTGTTGAAAAAATTGGCTCCCACTCCTTCGCATGCCTACGATCAAGGGATTATGAGAGAGTGCAAGGAACTCTCTAAAATCAAAATGTTTATAAAAAAGAAAGGAAATGGTCCAACCTAGTTCTTTCCAGTAGAGACATGGCAGTACTCATAGACAGTGACAAAGCTCTAGTTGTGCTCAGAGTGCTAAAGCCATCTTACAACACGATGCTAAATATAATAATGAAATCTAATGTGCACCTCAATGGTGCTTGGCTGACAGTCCCACACTGCCCCCTTATGTGTAAATACGAAGCTAGATTGAGCAGTTTTAGGGATAAATGTTTGCTTCTGAAAAGTTCAAGAGTAGCAAAACACTAAATGCCATATTTTCCATGGACTAAATGTATTTGGTCTCTCTGGTAAATAAATCTCTGCCAAGAGGTGTCAGCATGTTGTTTACTAAGGCATATTCCACATCTGTGTTTATTTGTACAGCCTTATCTATGCATCTCTGCTGAAATTGTGAGAACAAGAGCTGAGCTTTCTTGTATGCATTCAGGTGACTTGCAGAGGTGGCAGTAAAGTCATTAAGTGATTTTTGCCACCTCTCACAAATACTTCAATATCCCCTGCTAAAACTATTAGCATGAAAAACTAAATCACAAAAGCAAAATGCAACCAAGATAACCATAAAGGCAATCCTTACTCAGTGCCAGGCAGGCAGTAGGATAACAAATTGAGAGACAAGTCATGAATCAGAGTAGATTTCCAACTGTAAGTAGCTATGAGGTGGAAAATGTTTGTAGGTTTGTTCTGTTTTACAGGAGGAAAAAAACCTGATGCAATAAACAGGAGAACTAACAAGAAAGCAGTGAAGTCACACTCAAGTAGTAGCAGCCCAGCATTTGTTATTCCATAGTAATACTGGTAGCAGGTAGCTCCCCAGAATAGTTCTCTCTCTCCTCATAAAACAAAAGGGGTACCAAGTTCTGTCTTTCACTATTAGGATAGGCATATCACCTTTATTTATCAATTGCTGCACAGCACATCCCAGTGCTAACCAGTCACAAAGCAGGGCTGATGGCAGGCAGGATAAATCCCCTTCTAGACAAGACACTCCAGAAGGCAACAATCCCACCCCCTGTTTTATCCTCAGCTCTGCTCTCAGCTTCTTGTTATAACAGGTTGGTAGGGTAGATTGGCAGGAAACCTCTTGACAGTGCCCTCTGCTCCCTCAGCTAGGTCACTGATGAACCTACTGAATGGTGCTGGTCCCAGTACCAACTCCTGAGGGACTCAGGGCTCCAACTAAACTCTGTGACATTGACCACAGCTCTCTGACTTCTTTCTTTAACCAGTTGACAATCCACCTCACTACCCAATCATCCTAAAATGTACACAGGGGAGAAGACTAACACATGTAGAACTCAACATTTTTTCAAGCAATAAATGAGCCTGCTGTCCTAGAGAGGTCAGTGCTTTAAATGGTCTGATCTGACATGAAAGCAGAATTTAAAAGTTCATACTAACTTAAGTGGGGGAACAGAATAAAATACAAGATTAAAAGATGAGACTCTTGTTGAGCAATATAAACCCCCCATATGTTTGACCTATTTCTCCCTATGCTGTAGCAAAAAATAGCTACAAGGCTAAAGAAACCACAAACCAGCTTGGCCATACACCACTAATAGCAGCTCTGTCTACAGCAGTGAGCCCAAGACCATCCCTACATACAACCATGCTACCTCCTGAACCTGAGTCCCACAAAGACTATAGAAGCATTTCTTGAGAGTCATGAGCCAAATTCAACATATTTTGACACTGTATTCTACCAACAGATTCACGTGGCAGCAGACCAAGGAATTTTGCCAGGTTCCCCTTAATCTGCAGTAATTCAGTTGTCTGTTGGACTCTGGATCCTCAGCTCTTACCAGAGTTGATTTCAGAAATTTAAAAAACCCATGGCTGGGGGGATTTGACTTGGCCTATTCCACAAGTTTATGACTAAATGTACAGTTGTACATGGAAACATAGATGAGATTCTGTGGCTACAGAATACTGATCTCTTCTTTCTGGTCGCAAGCAGAGCTAATTAATGAATTTTAGTACGTTTGCCAGGAATCACTTTAGGAAAAGACCCAGACATCAGGTCATCTCTGTCTGCTTTGTATCACTGGGGTAATTAAAATTTCCTCTAAAAATCAGTGGGAGGCAAACAGCAAGGACAGAGTGGGATGAAAAAGAGAGGAGAAAAAACTGGAGGCTTAGTAATAGAGCTAATGAGGATAAAGTAATAAAAAATCATTAACAATCTAAAGCTGTGCCATGATTTCTGTTGCAAGAGAAAACCCCCACTCACTCTCCTAGCACCTACCACACAGAACATGCATCTATTTCCTTTGAGTACTTGAACAAGAATCAGGGTACCAGAAGTTGCTGTCTAATGCAAAGGAGCCTAGAACCTGCAAGGTCATTCAAATTCTCTGAAATTCAGCTACTGGTTCAGCTTCCACCAATCATATTTTTTAGAGGACAATATTTCTCAAGACAAGAACATCAGTACCAGTTTTTATTTGGATATTTTCCCTTCAATACATACCTGATCTACAGCTGATAAAGAAAAGAAACACACAGACACTTCAACTAATGTTCACTGAACAATAAAAAATGCCACTCACCTAGGCCATTTATACTGCTCTGCCCTTATACATTTTATGACTGTGCTGCTCCTTGTATTTCCATGGCAACTGAATATAATACATGCTGACCAAAGAATATTTTATAAATTAGAAGCTAACTGGATAACACAAGAAAAACTTGTCATCCCCATGGTCTTTTCTTGACTTAGATTCTTTTCAATATAATTCAAAGCCAATTCAGGTTAGATTTAGGAACCTGTACAAAACCCAAACCAGTGTATTTATATCAGAGACCAAAGAAAAAAAAAAAAAAAAAAAAAAAAAAAGAAACAAAAAAAAGGCCACGTGTCTTAGTGGCTCACTGTGTGCTCTTTGCCTAATAGAGTTTCTAAGCTTTTTTTTTTTTCCTTTTTAAGATTATGAAGACAGGGGCTGTGCCATTCTTTTTGCCAATTTCTGCAAACAAAGAAACAATTTCCTTCATGTTAAGTTCTAATTTTACTGTAGGTTAGATTTCACTTTGCATTTCAAGGTGAAACAAAACATCTTAAAAGACATTGTGGTAGCTCAGCCACCAGTTTTAACTACTAGCTAGTAATTGCAGCCTGTTTTTTAATGGTAAAAAACACATTCAATAAGAACAGTTCTAGATTCTTTTTCTAATTGAAAGGATTGCAGAACATTTAAAAAAAGAAAAACAAAGGGCAATTTCTGAAGAATTAGCACAAAAGTTTTATTTTAAAATTGATCTGTGTCCCAATTCCAACAATTTTTATAATATTTCTAGTGTTTTCAAAGCTTTAAAAAAACAACCCTTTGATAATTTTTTGCATTTCACTATGAACAACACTAGATCATCTTGCTTCATTTCTGGTTTTAGTTAATATGGTCCATTTCTTCTGGTTCTCAAACAGAATTCAATAAATATAATATACACACACAAGCTCTTGAAAACTAAGCAGAATCTGTGTTCAGTGTACAAAATGTGATAAAACATTATTTCTAAAATGCATATTATTAAAAAAAAACGTTTATAAGGTTTCTTATGAACAACTTTGTTAGAGTCCTTAATAAACTTACCTCCAACAAGGTTACCAACATGTCCAGCCCAACAATAGGTATGCCTGACTTGAAGTAGGTATCCTGATTTTTGTGCTCCAGTATCTGAAGCACAATTCCTGTAAAACAGGACTTGCAGCACACTGCCTTTTATGAGACTGCACAGGATTTAGATTGTGTGACACTTGGGATTTTGATGCCTGAATTCTACTAAAAAATACAGAACACCCTTATATAATATTACAATCATTATATTAAAAAAAAAAAAAAAAAAAAAGAAAGAAAAAAAGAGAAAAAAGAAAAAAAAAAGCTCAAGAGTTGAAGGATACCTGCAGCTATGTGTCCAGAGGGCCACCAACCAGAAAGCACCAATAATGCTCTTGATGCTGCCTGCACACTCTATTTAGTTACAGTGCAACAGAAGATGCAGCCTGAAAAGTAACCCACTAGAAGTCAAAACTAGAAAGAGAAAAGATCCTTGGCTGCAAGCCAAACCACAAACCCCTATAAATAAATAAACAAATCCATCCAAGACAGCCTTTTCTTCATTGCAATGATATCATTTGCTGACAGCATCAGTCTAGCAGCCTGACAACCCATCACAAAAGGGAACACTGCCTTTAGGGATTTGTGGACACTGAGAGTCTCAATCTCATACTGAAACTGGAATATCTGCTACCTGCTCCTCTAAATACAAAAGGAACTAGAGCTTTGGACAATCTGCAAATGACAGAAAAACCCAGGGAATTTTCAGCCAAACCTGATGTATCTGCAGACCCTAATAGGCACTCACACTGCCTGACTGCCTTGAACCACATAGTTCACATTTGAGCATTAATGAAGACATTAAACACAACCCGTAAAACATGACGTTACAGTCCAGAGGACAGCTGTGAAAGGATAAAAGCAAAATAAAATATATACCAAGGTTGAAAACGTGTGTCCTTTGATCGCTTGCGAACGATGAGCTTGTTGACTCAGCCTTTCTAAAAGTAGCACTTCAGATACAAAGACTGCAGCTCCCACTGTATCACATCTCACTTCACCTTTTAACAATTCATGAGGAGAATGCTCCTGATAACAGCCCATTCACTGCTATCCACCAGTCCATTTTATTCATTCAAGGAAATGAGAGAGTTAACTGTACACCAGGCTTGAAATACCTACACATTTGTCCACTGCACCAGCAGAAACAGCAAACTCACCTTCTCCTCTCTGCTCACCTACTGTAACTCACACCAAGGAGAGTAATTTTAAAAGGTTACCCTTCCCTGTTGCAGCTACACATAACAGCTTTTTATATTTCACTTAGTTACATGAAATACTTAAAATTGCAACCAAAAAAAGCCTTCAAATCAAAAGATTAATCAAACTACATACCAAGCTTTCTAAAACCTAACTTCCTCCTAGATACAGAAAATAATGCAGAAGGTAAGAGCTTGTATTTTCTCTTGCAAAGACTGTGAGAAATCCTAAGAAGACAAAGGCTGCACTCCCACATCTAAGTACAGAGCCAGGAAAAGCAGCAATCATGACCAAACACACCTGAAAGTAAACCTGATCTCTCCATCTTCATATAGAAACATTCATAGACACAAATACAGAAATAGAAACACATATGTGTCAAGCTGAGTTTTCTACTAAATTTATGAACAGGAATATAAATAATTATATATTGAGAATAAGAACCTACAGTTGATCCCATACCACACTGTCATTATACAAAGCATCAGCATGAAATGCCAAGATCTTGGCAAATGGTGCTGTCCCAGCCTCACCAGTTTTTTCTTCTCCACAGGTTTTCTTGCTGCCATTACAGGTATTTATCTCATCATCTCATCATTGCTTTGTACAATATTGTCTGCTCCTTGTTCTTGTTAAAATACATGTACATGTATTATGTATCATACTGCAAATGACTGTAGGGTCTTTGGAGGCAAAGAACCTATTTTTCATCTGTATGTGCAGCACTCTCTGCAATGAAGTATTGCTGCTTCATTAGTGTAAATGGTATGCACAAAAAATATTGGAAATACAGTATTTTCAGATGACTGCTACACCTTGTTTGTTCAAAAAAATCTGATAAATGGTTTGAAATACACTGCCCAAAGCAAAAGCTTACTAGAATTCTGAAGAGTTTATACAAAAGCATAAGCACATATTGCACTATTATCCACCAGACAGGATGGTGTCCTGATCAGTTTCACCACTATAAAGAAAAAACAAGTTTCTAAGTTAAATACTTGACTTACCACTGAAAGCTACAATGAAGTATAATTCTTATGGCACACAGCTTCTATTTAAGACTTCACTTTTTAAAATTTTCAGGAGTTTCCCCCCTCTTCATGCCCCCTGCAACATTTAACAGGATATTTACTTTGACAAACACAATTTTATTTAAGAACATCCATTTTAGCATTCTTCATTAGGACTTCAACTTTGTCTCCTCCTCCATCTGTGCAAGCACAGCACCCTGACCATCAAGACTGAGGCAAATACCAGGCAACTGAATTCCACTCCCTGATAACAATTCGTCTTTACTTACTTAGGAACATTGCTTGTGGGCACTGACGATGCAATCTATGCCACTTGTAAATTTCATACAAAGTCGAGGGAAGTTTCCCCAAATTAACTGGAAATAATATAGGCAAATGAAGAAGGCAGAAGACCTTGTCCATACAATTTATAAGTGCCACATATTCATCGTTGAATGCTTCCCTCAGTGCTGCCTCTGTGCAATCCTAAACATCCACAGGTCTGTGTGACCAATGTCCCTGTCCTTGAACAGGCAGGGGTCACCAGTACTGAGGTCATGATACTGAGGACACAGCTGTGCTGGGCAGGACACATCTCCAGGACGGAGGATCACCCCCTCCCTAAGATTGTGCTCTGTGGTGAACTTCCCACCGGCTGCCACAACAGAGGAGCCCCAGAGAGGAGATACAAGAACTCCCTGAACCATCCCTCAGCTTTGGCCATACTGACTGCCATCAGGGATCCCCTCTGGCCTGCAATCAGGAGACATGGAGACACCATCCATAATGCTGCTGCCTCCTTTGGGAACACACAGAAAATCAGTCTCGAGGAGAAAAGACAGCACAGAAAGATCTGTGCCTTGGCTGTCCCCTCACAGGACACTTTCTGCTCGGCCTTTTGCAGCCCCACTGCCTGGCCCACATTGGCCTCATCAGTCATCAGCAAGTGTGGGGAGAGACCTTCTGAAATCTTCCTTCATGAAGCCAAGACATGATGATGATGATGATGATAATGATGACAATGATGATGATGATGATGATATTTATTGTGCAGCATCTCAACAGACTGCTTCTATCCCTGAGAACACGACTTGTTTTGATTTTCTTTTTTAACCTAATAAGGTTACTCACAGTGCTGTGTTTTGTTTCTTTTGGAGCAGCCTAGCAGCATACCAATCCAGATATTGATCCAGACTCAGCTCCTTTTAATGTCATCAACTGCAGTCACAAACATGACAGGAGATTTGATGTACAGTCTTCCTACCCTGCATCGACTACATTAAGATTTAGAAAAAAGTAGTCTTTTAAACAAACAAAAAGGTTTACAGTCAGTTTACTACCTGTGCATGTCTCACAGGGAAGGGCTTCCTGCTATCCACAAGGCAGAGAAAGGGTTTAAAGAGTTTGTACACACTGCAGCAAAATGGAAGAGTTGATAAGACTTTCACCAGAAACCAGGATGAATTTCTTTGATGTGCCTGCTGCCCCTTCTGCTCTAAAGTCAGCCAATCATTAAGGCTGTAATTTCAATTAGGCAATGTACATAAGGCAATGTAACTTCAATTAAGTACAGGAATACTTTCAGTGACACTTCTGATTAGTTACATGCTTAAACTTAAGCACATGCTGAGTACCTTCCTGAACTGAAGCTCACATGTTTCTTCACAAATTCTGCCGTAACGGAGATGCCTTAATGTCATTTTTATCTCCTTCAAGTCAAATGCTTGTTGACTTGAGAAACCTTCAGCTTGGGGAGGCTTCACTGCACCACAGGAAACCACTGCCATTACAATGCATTGCTTCTTGGTCTTCCATTGCAGCCACAGGCAAAGCAACATGAAAGCTGAAACAAGTCCTCCTTAGTACTTTTCAAATCTCACTTTACCAGGACTGTATCCTGAAGCTTTTACCTGCAATAGAACTGATTTAAACATGGAATGATTGTGGAGACTCGTGTCATACCTGACTGTGCCACTCCATACCCTCAAATGAACAACTGACTCCACCTGCTTCTATTTCTTCTGTCTCATGAACACTGCACATTCTATGCACTGTAGTATGTTTTAAGATTAAGATTTTCTAAGTAATACAACCTGAAGTTGATGTTGGCTTAAGAGCACAGTGGTATTAAATTGTCCACCTCCTTTTAATTTGAAAATAATTTTAGGAGTGCCTAAAGTAAGAAAAATTAAAACATTTCTATCTCATAAAAAATATTTTGCCAAGAACTGTTATGACCAAACAAAGCTAAAACAAACACATAGTTTGTCTAAAGTCCATAAAATGTTAGCCCCTTATAAAAACATTACTACAGAAAAGAAGCCAAAAGAATATCTGCTTTGCATATAGGACCTCTTGAGTTTTCAGAATGAATGTCTTAGATATAATTTTGCCTACAGGTTGTCTAAATCCTAAAGAAAGTTATCTTTTACTATGCCTATTCCCATTCAGCAGATTCTGGCTTCCCAGTTTCCAAAAGGGATTTCTGTCTAGCCCATCCCTTTTTGCTTCTAATTTTCTTTCATGTAATGTTCGTCATCTTTCTGTTTTTGCAGTCTTCGTATTTGTACTCACTATTCTTTCCTCTTTCCTGTATGCTGGTTTAAATATTCCACTCCCACTGAGATTCTTATTCCAACATCCTCCCTCATCTTTTTTCACTTTTTAGATTTTTTTTTTTAATCGTGGTGGTTTTTGTTTTGGTTTGGTTTGGTTTTTTCCCTCTTAAAATATTCAGGGAATTGAGAAACCAAAATGGCTCACATTACCCCTGAGGCATCTCTAAATGGCAAATAAATAAGCTATTTGAATAGTGACATTCATTCTAATGAGATGCCATAACTTTATAACAAACAGCAAGATGAACACATGCGGGCTCTTCATGCTGCCATGGAGTGGGCTGCCCTTTGCCCTTAGTCAGAAAAACAGACCAGAGGATCTGAGATGTCCAGGATTTCTATCCTAAAAGAAACCCTGGAAAAAAAAATTAATTCATACCCTTGACATTCATTTGGGGGAAGAGAAAGCAAAACCTCTTTTTTGGGGGTCCAAATTGACTATCAATTTTTCAACATCAGATGACCTAAGGTCCAAGCAAATATTGTTCCAGGAATTGTACAAGCAGAGCTACAGCCAGCCCCTCAGTGTGTTACCTCAAAAAAAGCAACACCGAGGAAAAGCACAGCTTCAAAAAATAATTAACTCAGTGGTGAGACACAAACATGAATTTCTTGGTTCTTTTTTAGTAAAGGGTAGGACATGGAAATCAAGAGACACCAGACAAATATGGCAAGAGAGAAGGCTGACAAGACAGCCAAGTATGAAATTACACCAACCTAAAAGCCCTGAAAGCAAAGAGAAACAAAAGTGTTGGTGCACATAGCACAGTCAGAACCAAACATGGGAATTCCAGGCAAAAATATGGAGAGGTCATTTAATTTCAAAACTGAATGTGCTCCTACTTTGCCTGGCATATCTGGCTGACCTCTCCCTACAGCCATCTGACAGAAGCAAGACAATTCACAGGTCTCATTTTTCTCTGGACTGACACCCACAGCAGATGGTTCTGAGGGTGCTGGGTAAAATATTGCCTCGGCCTGGGTATAGTTTTTGCTTTCAAAGTAGAAATCTGCTTCTACAGCTTCTCTTCTGACTGGACGCTGAGAAATACTTTGCCTGGAATAGACTTATCCAGAACTGTCAAGAATAAAAGCTAAAGAATTATTTCTCCAATGCTTTTCTATCTCTCATATAGTCTTAGTCATTGTGCAATTCTAATGCCAGTTATGAAACAGACGAGGCTGCTCCAGTTCCAGCATTCAAGTCTCAGCATTGGTCTGACTGCAAAACATCCCCTCCTCAACCTGCTATGATTAGTTCACAGCTGTGGCTTGGAAGCACATAAGGAGCCTGTAAACAAGGTGAAAGAGGTACTGACTGGTTTCCAGCTAGCAGGAAATAACTCTACCTATCAACAAAGCTTCAAAAAAAAACACCACAAAAAAACAAAACCTGCCCCCGCCCCCCCAAAAAAAAGTCACCAAAAACCACCAAAAAAACCCCCCTGTTTATCCACTAAGCACAATCTTCTGATCTCAGGGCAAGCCTCCATCATCCAGGTTTCCACACGCAAATTGGGTGGGAATTCTCTAAGTAGGACTCAGCAGAGTGCTGGTAATAGAATGACTGCACCAGGATTTCAAAGCTAGTAACCCAATTAATTCTGTCTCCTCCTAAAAATGAGTTGTGGATCTCCTCCAGAAAAGATGTCCACACAAAATATAATGAAGACTGATGAAATTTATAAATATTTGAGGACTCATAACAATTTTTTACCAATTTGCCTACTAAGTTACTGCATTTAAACCAAAAATGTTGATGGCTATTGCTTCTACAGCTTGGAAATGTGTTAAGTCTTTCATTTTCTATCCAGAGGAAAAGAAATGCCTCTCTGGGGTCTGCCAGAGCCATAAATTTGCATGAAGTGCTGCTTCAAGTTGATTTGTGTCAGTGCATCTCCATCTTGACTCCACCACACTCCTACAATTCCAAACTTTGCTTCCATGAGCAGAGGCTGCTAATAATTAGCAGAGGCAGAGTGGCTGAATGAAATATTTGGAAGTATTTTAACCAACAGCTGGTCATTTTTCCTAGGATTTCACCAGGGCTATAAATAGCTAACTCAAGACTCTTAGAAAGTCTGAAATGAATAGAAATTCAGAACAACAATATAAAATTAACATTTGGCTGACAATAAGCCTGCTTGCCAGAAAAAGTAGGTCCTTGATCTGCCCTAAATGAAGAAGGCTCACTTGTAAAAGCAAAATGATTGATTTGACTATAAAATGTGTTTAATGCCCTGATCCACACCTCTCCATTGCCTTTGCCATAAGTACACAGACATCACACTTAGGCCTTCCTTCTGCCATGGGAGAGGTTGCTGCAGGCAGACTATGGATGGCAAGTTCACTGTTAGAAATGACAGTGAAATAACAGAAATCCCTTAAAATTTACAGCCCTCTAATTCTAGAGAAGGCATAAATCCAAGGAATTATCGAAAATGATGCAGCATCGTTTTGATGTACTTTCCATTCCCTGCTCCTCTACATTTCCAAAGAAGCAAGAAAGGCTACTGCAACTAATGTTTCAATCATTAAATCAGTGGCCAGTTTTTAAAGATCCGTGACTGAGCTGGAATAAGAATGAGATGTTGCTAATATATAGTGATCCAGTGACTTGAATAAGCATAACTCAACCTCAACATCCATATGTGAATAAAACACCCCAACTCTTCTCATCACTCACATTTTCTTCCATTTGTGTGGTCAGTGCAATAGCTTAAAAATCATGAGCTTACTGCAAAGTTTACTTTCATTTACAATGTCCAAAATGAACAGCATGACAAAATGAACAGAACAACACCATATCTTGTTGATGTGTGTATGAGGGCAGCATTACACCCTAAGTCAACCATGCCAAGAAAACCCAGCATGTGGATACAGTTATGCCAACAGAAGCTTTGCCCAGCCTGTACCATTCAGGAAAGTAGCATAATGACATTGTCAGAAAAACCTGAGACAGATATTATTTAGGCTAGATAAGACTTGACTTAGATAGCCAATTTCAACAGTGTTACGCTTTAAAATAAATAACTTTTCAATAGGAGTGCTTAAGAAAGCAGAGAGGAAAAAGCACATCCTGGAGTTTTTCCAAAGCACTTTGACAGTCAGGGCAAGGGGAATGCTGCCCATCCTCCCAGTAGAAAGTACCTAAAACATCCATTTCCAGAAGTCAGCTTAGTCACAAAGGCCTCTCAAAGGAGTACCCAAACAAAGAGGACTTTTCTTTAAAATTCCAGATCTCAGACTACATGCAGTGATATTCTGGACAGTACCTTGTACATGTAAGGCAAGTTAGTAACTGGCAGCTGCCACAGCAGCAACTTTTATTTTCAGTATTACCTCAAATGCAAAGGCTTAATATAACAAACATTCAGCTGAAAACAAAGGAAATGTTAATACCTGGCTTGCTCATAACACTTTTTACTCATAAAATTCAGAGTATAATACAGTCTTCTTTTTATTCTGTGAACTCTGAGAAAAATTAAGACACAGAACAATTAATTCAGACCCTGGTCAAAGTCATCAAAGGAAGAACTGAAAACTGAGCCTGGACCTTCTCTTTGCCAGTCTTTATCACTTTTCCTCAGAAAAATACAATTGCAAATATCATAATGAAAATCTATGTGTGCACTATACACACAGAAACACCACTATTGCCAGGATATATGCATTCTGAAATGTCAGTTTACTTATGAACAGAAGATCTACAATGAGCCAAAAGCATACAGTATGTAGAAGATATTCTTTAGAATAAAGGTTTTCCTAATACCATACATAATTCTACACTACCCATAAAGACTAGCAAATCATTTTAGACAATGTGAGATATGTGGAGATGTATCCAAGCTCACCTTCTCATGATTTTCTATCAGGATTTCAACGACGATATTCTGAAATTTCAGGTCCATGATGGCTGCTACAGTTTCTTCCTGTGGCCTCATTAACGTTGGTCCAAATACTACCCCTAGATTTGCCACAGTCATTAGATTCCTCTTGGCATGTTTTGAAACACTTTTTGAAAAGAATTGAAGGAAAAAACAGGAAATAAGTTATGAAAATTTCCATTACTGTTGGAAACTCCAGTCTAAAAATGAAAACATTACAGTTCCTTAATCTACGTTTTAAAAGTTTGTTTTGTGCAAAGCTTCTTCAAATAAAGTCTGAATTATGGAAAACAGAAAAGCCATTCTTCCACCAGCAATTTAAAGACAAAAGCAGTCTCTTACTGAACTTCACTATATAAAATGCACTTAGCCTTGGACCACACTAAGTGTGAAACCAACTTAAATTTGCTAACAGATCTCCACTATTCACTTTGCCAGAATTTGCAAAAAGAAAGTATAATGTTCCCTTTCTCACTTCAATCAAACCCTCAACTGCTGGCAGGGCTGCTAAAGCAAATACTTATATGGCTTCATTAATGGATTAGATTTCTGCCTTTCCCGCCAAAACATACACAGCATGAGTCAAACATCTTTCTGCTTTTGCACTTTTGGTTCTTGGTATTGTGTATGACAGCATCAAGATGGGCTTCAGCTCCAGCCATACTTCACTAAGGCCCTTTGAAGTTAAACAAAGGTAAGGAGAGTAGAACTGACTAGGTAGGAAAGAAGATCACAAAACTTACTTTGCTAAATGTTTCACCAAAATTTCCAGCATCTCTCTGTTCTTTTCTGGGAGTTTATGGACCAAGAAGTGAACAGCATTAACTCGAGATTCAGGACTCCCACTTTCTATGGGACAGAGAAATAAATTATTAACTCAAAACCCAAAATGAAATAAAAGCCACAGAAGCTTCTCCCACCCCTGCACAGAAACACATTGCAGGCACTTCGCTTCAACACTTCTGTATCTCCAAACATAGTAATATTGAACATATGTGCTTTGTTTCCATAAGTAATCTTGTTCTAGAATTATCCACATATTTGCTTATTTTGTGAACTCATCTTTCAATCCACCTGCAAAAGGAAGCCTTTGTTCATCTATTTTTAAAATCCAACAGATGCAGTTATTGTTTTGCTGCATTGGATTCATCTGCTTACAGATACACAGCAAGGTGAAGAGCAACATCACTGGGTGCCACAGAATGGAACTGTGCTGCTTTACATTTTGGCATCATTAACTGATTGCCCTCATCATTAGAATTCAGTTCTGTTGGTACCATGCAGGCAGTGCTACCCTGCACTGGAAACAGCATAAGAGAATCTGTGCAGAAGATTCATATGCTCAGAAAGAGAACATCTAATGAACTCTGAAGACAGAAAAATAATCATGTAAAAAAAACCTACTGAGATTACTTCAATAAAGTGCTTGAATAACAACAGCATCCCTCTCTAGTATAGTACAGAAATAAAGTAAAAGTAATCTATGTCTTTTTCTCTGTCAAGTGTCAAACTGAAAAATGTTGGCCCCCACGTTTCACTGGTACACAGATGCAAACAAGAATATGTAAAAGATTAAAATAGTCCCTTCTTCCTGTTGGCCAAAGCTGTATTAAATTACAAAATTACAAGTCAGTTGTGGTTACAATGAGAGGAGCTGATGTGTTTATCTTGTGCATAATGATACTTAGTACAAGGTACACAGAGAAAAATTTAGAACCTACTCAGAATGCATGAAGTCTGGACACCAAGACGACTCCTCAGGTCCCATTTTACTCTCAAGGCAATTTTTATTGTTAAATGTGTTTCATATAAAATACCACTGCATTTCTCAGTGTATACTGCTACAGATTTTGGGTATTTTTCTTCTTTGCATGTTGCTACAGATTTTAGGGCTGGGTTTTTATTCTTTTGCAGAGAACACCCCTGCACAGCTTGCAAGAAAAAAGGCTACAAAAATGCAAAACATTTTAGCATCTAGTCAGCTGATCAAAATTCAGACAACCAGAAAATTAGAAGCTTTCTTTAAAGCAAGACTACTTTACATGTATGTCAAATGTATGTCAAATCACAGACCCAAGCAACTTCATCACAAGATGCAATCAAGGCTTATATAGTTTCAATCTACCTTGATAAAGACAAGAAAAATGAAAGGAGAACCTTTTAATTTTGGTTCCCCCCGCCTCCACAATAGTTACAGAGAAAAGGATATTCCTTGGGTTTTTTATAGCCACCAGAGGAAACAACACTGGCTACCTATTTTTAAGTATACTGTAACTCAGATCTGCAATGCTGATTAAATCTCCCTCCCTACAACATAGAATCAACTCTCCACAACGTTGTTTACCTCTTACGAACACTGTACAATTAAAAACATGTGAATTCAACTGAATTCTTTTATTAAAACAAGAGATTATAAAATAGAGGAAGAAAAACAAAGTGAGAAACTGCTGGCCAAACCTCTTAGGTCAGGAAATTATTTTAACACTTTCCAATACAAGTGGGCAGACTCACCACCTAGGTAAGTGTGTTGCATTTCTCTGTTTAAGTCTTTGGCCTCTAAGATGTGTTTTGGCATTCAGTTTCATGGGCTAATTCTCATTTTGAATTAAGGACCACAAGCAAACACATTCTGCAGACCTGGAAAGTCACTACAGCAATCCAAAGAAGATAAAGCAATTGTCTCAAATGTTTATTCTAATTTTGCTTTCCACAGTTTGCCAGAAACGCTACAGGCTGGAAAGAAAATCAGCTAAATATCTGTTTGATACTTTGCCAAAAACTTTCTTACACAGTTTCCCGCCATCCTCTTCCAAAAAAAATTCCATGTGCATTAGATACCATACAGCTGAACTACAAAAGGTGTTGTCTTCTCCAAGTCTGCAATTGAACTGCCTCAGTGTAATCAGGTCTGCTCTTTTCTTCTAATATCTGATGCACGTTCAAGTCAGTCTGGAAACAGAGCTAACAAGGCACTGAAAACAAGGGTCAGCTTTGCTTTAAGGATTCAAGTAAGCCTGAGTTAGCATGGTTTCTTTCACATAAGCTTCATACTCTTTATAAGTGGAAAATTAAAAAAAAAAAAAATCACAATCTCAGTAGATGTTTCCTTTATGCAATTAAGATAGTGACACTGAATGTTTACAGTATATGTCCAAAAGTTTTTCCACGGAAATAAAGATTGAGATTGCTAAGTCAATCACAGGCTTGTTTGTCAATAGTCATGTCATATGTCAACACTGGAAACTGGTTAAAACCTACAATTTTTTTAAACTTTTAGTATTTTCCATTCCTAGAGCTTCACTGGCTTGAAGAATGTTTCTGAAACTCCATTTGCACTGTGCTCCTAAGGCCATAACAATACTAAAAGAAAAGTCATATTTACTGGCAGGAATGATGAATTCTCCATGCAATTCGTATGTCATCAGTGGCTCTGGAAGGCTTCTGTAAAACAAGGATGACATAATAAATTCAGATATATTCCTTTATATCTGTATTTACACACCTTTTTTTAACATTCAGTAGTACAATCTTGAATTCAACTATGTTCAAATAGCAAATTCAGTACTATCAGAAAAATAAGACTAAATACATTAATTCATCTCCCCCAAGCTGAAGTGATGCTTTCAGTAAGCATGTCTGTTGGCTTTGCTGCCATAAGGCACCTTTCCAAATCACAACACCGAGACTGTTTCTCAGATGAAGAGTGTATGCATATACTAATTAATTCTTCATTAGTGTTTTTAAAATACAAAGATTCACAAGTTGGTGCCTTACTTAGAAATAAGGCCCTAAAACAGTTCAGTTTGCTGAACAGGAGCCATCCGCAAATCAGACTTCTAAAGCATTTCAGATGGAAAAATTGAAAATCTTAGTCATCAATTAAAAATGTACTGAAAAATGGAAATCTGAGTTAAAGCATCAGAGTTAAACCTTCATTTATTAAGTTGACTTTGATGATGCTTATGAAATGCTGGAGTAAACACTCAGACAGGAAATACTGCAAGTGGGGAATACTTCATGTGGGGGGATAGTTCATCATGTGGTTTTTTTTTTCTTTCCTACTTTTGTTTCATTAATATTATTCTTTTCTATGCTCCATAAGAGAGGCTTTATCATGAGAATAGTTCTTCAGCATTCTTTGATCGTGGTTACAGTAATATTTCATTTAATAAAACCAGCTGATTAAAACCACAGAATTTGTTTTATACTGTGAGAATGCAAAAGTTCTAGGTTCTGTGTTCTTGATAAGAAATTGGCCAAGGCATTTGAACAATAAACACATCATAAATTCTTACTCTTAACACTCAAAATACCATTACTATTGCACTAGAGCAAGGACCAGAGGGGAAAGAGGAAAACATTAACCATTTCATAAGCTTTTCCCTTTTCCTTTTGCACTGAAACACAAAAAGGCAAAAAATGCTTTTAACAGTCTTAGCCGACTTTCAGTAACAACTCACATCAAGTTTATTGACAATTCAGGTGTCTGAACCAGAGAAATCCTTACTTATTGATCATAAAAATGTTTTGGAGCTTGTATCATATGAACGTGAGTATAAGTGTTAGATGATTCTTCTTCCCCCAGACAACAGCAAAGATGGTGTTTGCAAAGAATGAACCTATGTTCCAAAATATGGGAGAAGTAATGTATCCTAATAAAATGCAAAGGAGACTTAGAATACAGAATTCATAGTCTGAAAAATAAATAAATGAGAGAGAGAGAGAGAGAGAGAAGAGAGAGAGAGAGAGAGAGAGAGAGAGAGGTTTACCGCAGATATTGCTTCATAGCACTGGTAATTGTCTTCACTTCCCAATCTACAGAGTTTTCCAGGTCAACTTCATTGCAGGTTTTTGCATCTAGAAAATAACCAGAAAGAGAAGAGGGGCATAAAAAAAGGAAATTCTAAAGCAGTTTGTGCTACATGAGCAGCAACACATTAAATTTAACCATTATATATTTATTCACATGAACACAGAAGTAGTATGTTCTTATTACTATTAGTTAATGCTAAGAAAATTTAATATCCCAACCTCTTTATCCACTCTATTTGCATATTTTGTTTTTAAAAATATTTATAATTAGCAAATTATTGCTAATTTTTTTCTTTCATGAAAGATAAAATCACTTTAATGAAGTACAATCTCCATAGCAATCGGGATTTTCACACCTTTAATTAAGCAGGAAGATGTACACCAACACAGAAAGATGTACAAAAAACATTTAGAAAAAAGACCCACTAAGCACAACTTTCCTCTTTCATTATTTAAAATGCAAGTACACCAAGAAATCTCTTTAAATTCTCTCCACAGTTTTGCTTGTAAACTGTTATTTTGGACTGCTGAGGAAAATGGGTAACAAAATGCTATATGACCCTCCTGACTATATGAAAACCTTTAAAAGATGCTTCCGAAGTAGAAAAAGGACTCTTTTCTATCAATAAGTTACCTGTACAGGATGCCCTGAGTGTTTCCCTTGATCAGTTTTAGCCAAATGGAAAAAGTGCCTGCTTGCTTGATCATTTGTCAGGTTCACAAAACTCCTTTTATCTTCTACCAGGTTACTTGGTAGAGTCTTATAACATGATAAATGTTACAACTTTGTCAAATTGTATGGTTGATCAAACTGAATGGTCATATGGTCATGGGAATGACCCATCAGGTGAAAGCTTTTCTTTGCAGAAAACAACACAGCACACGGGAATGTTTTTCAACCAAAAAAAAAAAAAAATTGGTTTGGCCTCAAAACATGACACAATAAATAGCTGACACAAGAAGATCACACGTGTATGGCCAAACCAGACCAAGCTATTTGGTAACTTGAAGTGTTTGAGCTTCTGTTACTACTGCTCCATCTCTCTGTCAGTCACTACAGGGAACTCCAGCAGCAGCTCAAGTCATGGTTGAATGTTGGGCTGGCAATAAATGACAAACCAGGACACTGACACAGATTACGTGTTGATCAGTTCATACAACTCAGAATCCATTTATTACTTTGTGTGTCAGACAAATGACAGACACGTTTAAAAAATCAAATTAGGATCCCTGATTAAAGGTGCAGTCTTTTTACTGGGACTAAATAATTCTGTTCCAAAGGCTGTGCCAAGCAATTATTTATCTAACTGAATATTCTCCCTCATTATATCAATTATTTAAATCTCATTTTAAAATACAAGTCAGATAACATTTTCTATGAAATCGTTACTAGCCAACCACTAACCAAAATACTCAGCTGTCTCAGGAAATAGTTTCTTTTTGATTCTTTTTAGCCTGCTAGCTGTTTCTGTGTTCAGATTCCCTTTCTTTGAGAAGAGAACACTTCTACTGAATTAAAGAGAAACTACCATCACATCAGAAACTAGTGAAAACTGTAGGGATTTTGTCACCAAACCACTATGTATTATCCAGTTTTTAAATAACTGCTTCATAATCATCAACATCCTTTACAGCCAAAGGATGCATTATGTGAAATTTGTTGATGAATTTGGAGAGGAAAATAGCAAGTGTCTGAATTCCAAAGCAAGCCTCTTAAAATAAAAAATAGAAAGCATTGCTGAAATATTTAATTATCTCTTAGGGGAAGGAAAAAAAAACTGAACTAACACAACCAACAAAAAAATTTGGCCCTGCTACCAACCCAATCAACCCTAGTTTGACTGTGGAGGTACCATAGTTGCCCTCCATAGGTCTGTGTCCAACCATCCCATACATTTGGCTGTCCTCACTCCATTTTTCCCCCTGCCTCAAACAACCCAGGCCATTACCAGAACTGGAATTTCTACTGGGATTTCAAAAATTACTCGACTGGTTTCCATGCTACTTGTTACTGTGCACTGAATGGCAACTGAACGGATATAAAAATAACCATGCAGATTTATGGAACAGCTTTTGACAGATCAGCTCTAAGTTTCAGGCATCTCTTTCTGACAATAAAGGAGCCAGAGTTTATAAACAGTCCAGTTCACTCAACTACGTTAGGTGGAGACTCTCTCTGCTTTCATATGCAATGTGCCCACAGTAGGAGTGTATGCAGACTGAAATTTATTACAGATAAAGTAACAAGGAAGTCAGTGTGATTGTTTTGAAAGCTGCTGGTTTTGAAAAGGCAGAAGTACCTAAAAATGTTCTTCTACAACATGTAATGTCTGGCGTTATTCATGCCAAGCAGCATCAAAAACCAAACTGAACTCATCGGCAGAAACTCCAAGTCCTTAGCAGTCACTTCACCATGAGAAAGACTCTGTATAAAAGTCTGTATAAAAGCTGACCTAGGTAGTAGCTTTTACCAAATCTATCTTGGAAGCTTGTATGAAATGAACCACATCAGATCCATAAGGTGGATCACAGACAAAATAGAAATTGGCCCTAACTGAACTGAACTGAACCCCCTGACAATAACGGATTCCCACATCAGAATTCCTGTTTACAATTAGATATCAAATTAATTTAACATTTTCCCTTTAAATGTATTATCTGTTTTCCTTACAAATGCCCCACTTAAATTTAGACAACTATTGCCACAAAAAGATCACTGTAGCCCAGCACCAGTAACACGTAACTTCAGGGATTAGTTGTAAATTAACCATCTTTCTTTATAAGCAGAATTGTGCATTTAGTTGCTGAGCTTCACTTTATGGAAGACAATTTCACTAGATTTTAATACTGAAGATGAAAATCTGTGCATTAGAAAACATGTATTGGTCTTCTAATACTACCCCAACACAATGTCTTTCCTAAATTTTATAGAAAATATTCTGAAAAGGAAAACTTTATGCTATTATGTCCCTGGTTACCATTTGGAAGACTTTTTTGCACTTTGGGCCTTTCAGACTGTGAATCTCATGGTCAATGACAGGTAGCTTAAAATACTTTGAAATTTTATCAAACATTTTAAAATACAGAAAGTTAATATGAGGATTTTATGATTCCAAAAAGATCTTTCATATAAAAAGGATATCTAAGAGTATATCCCGAGACAAAGGATTAAAGATTAATCAGTCATTTTAAATTCTCTATACCACTGTATATCAAAAAGAAACCCTCTTTATTCTTCCCTGAGGACAGACAGATAAAGAGTACAGATAGGATTGCTTTCAACAAAGCATCTGAAAAAGAGCACCACCTGCTTGTACCCTAACTTTTTTTTCTGTTCAGTATTTTGCTTTGTCTTGATACCACTGTATTCCTCCTACTTCAAATAAATATATAAATCTTGGGATGACAAAATGACAAAAAATGTTTCTAATTTCTAAAAAATAACTAAAGGCAGATGCTGGAATACCCAGTAAACTCTTCCAGCTGCTACTGAACCACTGGCAACCTGAGTCTATTTAATTTGGATACCACTAACGGCAAAGAGAAAAATTTGCCTGCCAGACCTTCCTGCCCAAGCTAAGCCAGTAAGAACAAAGCTGAAAAACATCTTATGGTATCAAATTCATTTAATTGAGACACTCATGAGTGATAACACATCATTATTCCTATGGTCAATGGCTAAAGATGGTTATTGTTTATTGAAGCTAAATCCAACAGAGAGAAACAGCCATGAGAACCTGTTACAGATCAGTCATTTTTATTAATCTCAGTTCGTATTTCTAAAAAGAGTCTTTTGTTACAATACTTTAAAGATAGAGGCAGATTTGTGTGCACTAATGGAAAACAGGGTGCTGTTAATATTGATTAAAGTAGGATATCATAAATTAATATTTAGCAAGGTCATTATGACAGATTGATATGACACAGAGGTCCTCAAGCCTGATGTCTTATCATTTCTGAAGAGACAGCCTGTTTGAAAAAATAAAGGAAGGAAAAGAAAAAGTCTTACAGGTGGCACTGAACTGACAGCAGCATATAATATAAAAGCGCTTTGTCATTCACATAATGTCTGGGGTAATGAAATGAATTCACTTTCTGGCTTCCTCCAGTTTGCAGTGCCAAAGAACACTGTGTTATCAGCACAGATGGAGCATGCATGGTTCTGGAGAAGAGCCTGGTGCAAACTGCAAACAAGCTTCTTTGCATACCAATGAATCCCTGAGAATCAGACCTTTGCTGTCAAGTGACAGGTTTGGAAGCTCTATAAAAATGAACTAATCCCAGTGGTCTTGTCTGACTGCATGTACTGTCAGTTCTCAGGACAAGAAACTGGGAAACATAGCACATCTTGCAGTCATGGCTACTACTTTGGTGAGAGGTAGCAGGCAGATAAGAGATTTCATCCAGGTGCCAATTTTTTTTTTTTTAATTCCCCCTTCCCTTAGTGACAGAGGAGTGACAAGGGAACTACAGTCACTGGGATTGAAGATGCATCAAAATTTTCCAGAAAGAAACAGGTGGAAAAAAGTTTCTGAGAATTTTATGAATCAAAAAAATCTTAAAAGTGACAAATGGCTAGCTAGGTATAAGAGAGTCCAAGATGTTATCCACATATAAGAGCTATACTACTAAGTTTATAAAAACAAATCCTTTCTCCATCTGTCTCCCGCCTTGGCACGTAGCTATTATTAATACTTATATCATATTCCTCCTCTCAAACCAGCAAGCTTAAATGAAATATTGTATTTTGCACTGTGATTAACTAAAGACATCATGGGTGTGTACATCTGTGCATCTTAGAGAAGGGAAAAGAAAGGTGGAAACTTCAAACAATAAAGGAATAAGCTATAAAATTTCTTGAATTTGGTAGTTTGAATTTTCTGATCAGACTCTTCATTTTAGGATGCTTTAATCCCTCTTACACCAGACTTGTACAAAGCCCATGATTTGCTCCTACATGTCACACGGAGGTTGTCTGAGTTTACTCTTAGTCTTGCTAAACCAGAGGAACGTATAATGATATGGGGATTATTTGCATGGACTAAAGGAAATTAAATATAAAGAACAACTGCAGGCAGACAGTTTTAAAAATAAATATTGACAGTAAAACAGCAGGGAATAAAATATTGTAAAAAATTATTGTAAAATAGAGGCATACCCATCAACAAACTCAGAAGTCTCTGGACCTTTGAACTCACCCCCACAACTCTGTACAATCCTTGGTCATTTATACCTATTATGCAAAAAGAGAAGAAAAAAAAAAAGGTAGATAAACCACAGTCAAATTTAGTATTATAACTTTTCCTGAGGCAACAAATTCTTCTCAAATACAGACAGACTATATAGTATTAACACAGTCATAAGAACAACATCACAATTAAAGTATTGCAAGAATCCTTTTTTTCTGTCTGAAGTTCATGTTTGGTTTTGATACAGATTTCATGTACCTCGATTCCTCTTCAGAAGCTGGAAGTAGAAACAACAGGGGCAAACTCTTGCCTGAAAAATTGCCTACGATTTCCAGATTTTTCAAATGACATTTTGGGACATTAGCATCTACATTCTAGTTATACAAAAACTGAGCTAACAAATGCTAAAGTAAGCATAATAAACTTAATTTTCCTTTTTTTCTAAATACATAGCTGTCAACAAGAGTTTGGATAAAATAAAAAAGTAAAAATAAAATAAATTTTAAAAAAATACCTCTTGAGCCTATTCCCAGTCCTCACAACCAATGCTTTTTCAAGTTTGTAAAGGCTTCTCATTTAAGATATGAGGCTTCATTCCAACTCACTGTGGTCCACATATGAGTTAAGTCCAGGGACACCACCACAAGTCACTGAAATCAGTACTTCTGGTTTTGTTTGGGATGAATAGAGTAGCTATAACTGGCATATTTTCAGTCCCCTTCTCTCCTTTCACATGGACACTGGGCCACTTTCCTGTCATTACTCTGTGCATTCCCATCCTCTCACATTCACTTCTCTCTTTTCTTTCCCTGCTTTTTCCTTCCTTTACCACATGCAGTTTTATCTCCACAGAAACAAAACTATGAACGTAACTTGAAAGAAAATGTGAGGGAGAGAAGGAGCAGAGAAGGAAAAGGGCAACATAAGGTATGTTTTTATTTGCTGCATTGTTTCAGAGCCCATAGGGTGGGAGGCAAAATATTGCAGTACTGAAGCTGACACAGATGATTGAGAGGCCACATAATAAGCAGTCATCTATATACACCACCATATATATATATTTATATATATATATATATATACCCACCACTTCTATACCCACAGTGGCCCTGAAGAGTAACAATGCCACCAAATACCTGTGTTTCTACTCCAAGGAAATCTTTTCAAATAACAGATTATGTGCTATTCCTATTCAAAATATCCTTCAACAAAGGAAGACTTGTGGAAAATTCCCAGAATCCATATAAAACTCTTCCAACTCCAAGAAAGAAAATTAAAACCAGTCATATGAGAAAAACTGTCTTGCTAAATAAATATTAGATGAAGTATTTAAAAATTATTAGCCTTGTAATGAATTATTGTCAGATGCCACCATAATACACAGCAATTTATTTCCAATGAGGACAACTTCATATTCTCTACCTCCTCCTCCTCCTCCTGCATAGCCTTTCTGCAGCTTTTCCTTCTTCTCTCCCCCTCCTGTTCCTCACATACTCTGCAGCCTCCTTGGCCATTTTATGGTTTTGAGGGACTGCTGAGCTCCTCCCTGTCTCTCCTGTACTGCTCCATCCTCTGTTCAAGAGCAAAACCCACAGGCTACACCATTGCTGCTGCTCTCTGTTGCTCCACCTGGGCAAAACTGATCCTTCTCTTTACAGGTACCACTGCAGTGATGCTGAGTCCTAACCCAGATGTCATGCTCAGGGTAGACTCAACAGAATAAGCCAGATCTCCAGTGCTGCATCTGCCAACACCAAAAACCACAACTCTGGACTACGGTCACACTGTAGCTGTGTGCAAAAGGAAGAATTGCTAAAAATAGCCACGTAGCCAGAGTTCCTCTCAAAATACGAATCCAACCAAGTTTTATAATGATCACCAGAACTGTGTGATATGGCATGCTACACACCGCTTAATGACTGCCAACTCAAATAAATAAATAAAAAAACTTAGTCTTTTATTCACTCCAAACAAGGATGAATGAGGAATTTGTCCTGAGAGAAGCAATTATTTTTACTTCAAAATTTCTCAGAGGTGTCTGGGAAAATTCCATTACAAAAGTAACACCAAGCTTTTAATGCTCTGCCAAAATGCATCACACATTTTTTAATACAATGTCTCTAGAACAACCCTCCTGTACTGTATACAATAAAGGTAAAAAGCTGGAGAAACACTATTCCAGTCGAATGCAGCTCAGCTTCTTTTGCTTATCTCAGAAATTGCTTCGTGAGTTCCCCTGCTTCTAACATTAAAATCAGGAAGAACAAAACTGTGCAATGATCTCAAACATACATTTACAGGCTTAAATATAATTAAGGTCAAACTACAGAAACTACTGCTGAATATTAGAACTGACATGATATGCAAAAGTCTCTGAAATTACTGCAGTATTGAAAAAAAGACAATTCTTCAGCAATAATCATGAGTCTGTGAGAGTAATTATCAGATAATTGATCCGTTTCAAATTCATCAACCTGGAAAAAGCACAGCTAATTGCAAGCAGACATCAAGAAGTGCAAAGAGGAATTAATATTTCAACATAGTTCTAAATGATACCTTTAAACATACTTTCAAATGATGTTTTATTTAAAACATTCAGTTTGAAACAGCAGCGGATCTGATTTCATCTGCACATTTCAGATCTTCAGCACACCCGAGACTGATAACACTTGGCTTTTACAGCACACAATTGACAAGCTGACTCACTGGAAGGAAGAGCTTGAGCTTTCCCACCGACTGAGATGCTGAAGGGTTCAGACGCTGTGTCTGCCGGCTCAACCAGAACCTATTGGCAACTTAGAAAAGTAAAGCCCTGGGGCAGAATTGCCTTCATATTTACATTATCTCAAGATGTTTGGCTGGCTGATTCAAGAATTTGGCGTAGGTACACCTTTAGTGAAACATGCTTGGTGTTGGAAGTTAAGCAGTAATTTATACTGTAAATGTAAAGCTGTTTAATGTTATACTGTTTATACTGTAAGCAAGGTACGTAGGCAAGTTTACTTTGGGGCTGGCATCATACATGGTCTGACACGGACTAGCAATATAGCTGCAAATACAACTTGTTATACCTAACTCTCCAGTACAGAAACAGTTGTACAAGTGACACTCTCAATTCAAGGTAATGCCAGATTTTAATTTTTTTTTTTTTTTTTTTTTTTTTTTTAAATTACGTGAAAAGGTTTTCCACTTCCTCCTCACCATCTTGCTTCCTGATGAGCAGTCAGGCTGGACAGACAGCTCAATGCTGCCATCTCTCTCTGCAGCTCAGCTTAGCAGCTCCGGTAGTTTAGAAAGCAAAACACTGCTCTGGCAAACACTCACCTACCACATCTTCACAGAAGACAGAACCAGCTTCTTGCATACAAATACACTCACAGCATGTTTACTACAGGAGCAAAGAGCTCTTTGATGTTTCTTTAAACTTTTGCCCCATTGTGTTATTCTCTGAATTATAAATAAAATACTCCAATAGAATCCCCAGATGCTCTCTCAGAGACAAAATCCTGGTGCACATGCAATCAGCACCGTGTCAGTACATAAGAGATAAGCTGCATCTGTTGATGTGCATCTCAGTGTCTCCTATCAGGTAAAGCAGAGCCAATGTCTTACAATGCAATATCAAATCAGAAGCATATATGCATTTTAACCAAGACATTACCTTTGATCCTTCTAATCATTCAGAGCAAATAATTTCCTTCTTGGCTTTATAAAAAGGAATGTAACTGAGAAAAAAATATTCAGCCATTGACAAGTTTATGCTCAATACCTCTGTTATGCTCTTCTCTCTCTGAATACCAGACTTTTTCTGCTATGACATGACAAGTCTAATCTCAGTTTCCACCCACACTAGACTGTCCTCTCTTTCCACCCACGCCATCCTCACACCCATTATGATTAAAAGAGATAAAAACATGGCACACAAGCACAGTCTCTGAAGAGGCATCTGTCCTGTTTTCTTCTGCCGAACACAACTTGCTTTTGATGTGTTATCATTAAAGTTAAAAAAATAAAGTAAAAATTGTTTTAAGAACAAGTATACCTAAAAAATCTGTGGATTTTCTTCATCATGCAACTATTTGACTGAACCTGTCTGAGGCAAACAACTGAATGTTCTCCTGGCCATCCATTTGTTTAGCTTAGCAGACAGCAGAAGGTTCTGCAGGTTTTGCAGCAAACAGAAACTGATGTTCTAAGAATTCATTAGTTAGTCTCATGGATGAAGTCAGGGTTTTGTTTGTTAGGATTTGGAATTTTTTTTTTTAAATGCAGTTGATGTTAAATTCAGTACTGACAAACAGAAATTCAGAACTGCCTGAAATGCAATGGATGATCCAAGTTTATTGAAACAGAGCTAAATTCCTCTGGAAAGCAGTACCTCACCTAAATTCTGAGAAAATAAATATTTGCAATATTTATATATATATATATATAAGTATATATATATAAATATATATATATAAATTATATATTGTTGTGGGTTTTTTTTATTTTTTAAGTACTTCCCGAAACAAAATTAATATAGAAGTCATTTCCATTGGCATTATTAGCTACAAAGCACTCTGACTTACAAAGGCTGTGTACAATGGGCAGTGAAGATGCACTGTCTCTAAAGATAAAAAATACTACAGCTAGAGTTGGTAATTTTAATTCTCTTCCAAGAATGCTTCAGAGCAGCTCCCACTTTGGGGACATGTTTCTAATCCATGCAAGCTGATCACCTGTCTTGAACAACAATATTGGGTAGGTGCACCTTCTTCCCTGCCCCTAAACGTAGGCATAAAGAGCAGAGCAGACTTTAATTACCACTCAGTTTAACCTATGTATGAACAGCCATGAGAAGAAATCCCATATCTAACCCATTTTTCCAAACAGCCACTTCATGAAAAAAGTGTGAACACTTTTTTCCACAGTTATGTTCTTGGTTCACTTTCCTTGCAGGGTACCAAAGAAAGGAAATAACCAAACAAACAAACGAAACAAAAACTATTTGAAGAAAACAATTTAAAAGCTCCAAGAGATAATACAGTGTACTCCACATTGCTGACATGTAAGCATGACTCCTAAAATACTGTAAGGTAAACAGTCAGGATGGTGTGGGTCCACAGCAGAGTTTCATTACATGACCATGTTACACTTTTCATGAAGTCTGTCTCATCCAGTGCAAAGAGAAGATCCATCCTTCACCAAAGCAGGGCTTTGCAATGATGGCAACTAATCTGTGGGATGGAAGCTTTATCTGCAGTGTTTCCCAGATGAAATATTCAGATAGTAAATGCCAGTAACTAAAATTTTTTAAGCGATGAGACAGGCAGACCTTATTTGAAAAATTATTCAAAGAACAGACTGAAGAAAAATAACACCAGATAGAATATGGTCTAATCTGGAATAACATCTTTAATGCATCAGACAAGACTGATACAAAAAAAGTCCAAGAAAATAAGGATTTTAGATACTGCTTGCTGTTTGAATGCTAAGTTCTCAGTGTAACAAAGGCTGCTGAGACTTGCTAATACTATTGTATAGTAAGTGCATACATGGAAGACACTGCTTGTAGGACTCTATTATGACAGGAATTATGACTTGCCCATATTTCTGTACAGCTACCTTAAACTGGGTTGTGATACAAAGACAGATACAAATATTCTTCCCTGTGCAATGCTAAAACTCTAGAAAAAAATACAATACTACTGAAAAATCATAAATCTCCCCTTTGGGAGGAGGAAGGAAGGTCAAGAATTTAGGAGAAAAACAAAATTCCCACAGAAAAATTTCAATATCTCTTTTAACAAACTAAGAAATACACTGTAAACAATTACCTATTTTCATCTCTTCATCTTAAAAAAACCAAAAAACAACAGAACCAAACACACAGGGTCTCCACACAATCCCATATATAACACACTGAGCCTCAGGGTGGCTGCTCAGCTCATATTTCTGAATGTCCATCCAAGGATTGATGTCTCATCAAGTGGCAGCAGTACCAAAAGCTGATATTATCCAGTGTCCAGGTTACACAGAGCCTCATTGCATTCATAATCCCAAATACCTCTTGAACAGTATCTGCATACTGACCCTTCTCTTCTGTTGCCAGTTTTAGAGGCACAACAATGAGTATATGCAAGTCAGGCCTGACAGCATCCTTGTTTCTGGCATGAAACTACCTCCGCCAAAAGTACTTCAATATTTTTTGCTATTCACTTTGCCTGCTCAGCTCCTGTTCTTCTGTGCTGATTAAGCAGAAAAGTTGAATTCAAAGTTCATAAATTAAAAAAAAAATTAATTAGCCTGTTCCAACAGCAAAGATAAGGCATAGGAATTGCCTACAAGAAACAGTTATGGGATTTTTTCCTCAGTTGTTGCACACAAACACTGGCTTCCTTTGCCATAAGAGGTGCTATTATGCCCTTCAAAGCACCTCTCAAAAACACATTGCTTGAGGAAAAGCCACACATAAAAGGCTGGGACTGGACAGAAAGAAACTTCTGCCCTGGTCTGTGTAACCAGTGGAACATCTACCATGTTAAGACTTCCCCACAGAGCTACAGGAGAGTAGATGCCAAGGGCCTTCCTCAAAGAGCTTAAGTGCTTCACCCCCTCCCCAAACAGGTTGTGTTGATCATTACCTCGTGTTTCAACAGCACTGATGCACTTTTTGATGATGGTGAACCCTATCTTATCCAATTGTGCACCTAGAAGGAAACCAAAAAAAAAAATGTTTGAGAAGTTTTAAGCACCATGACAATGATGTCTTTCACTGAAAAATACAGCTGGACTGTACAGGGATATATGTATAATACAGCTAGGACTTCTCAGGCAAACAGTAAATATTCTGGAACACCTTTCCTAGAGAAATTCCCCTCTCCTCCTTCAAAACCCTGCCTAGCCCAAGTAAAGACTCATCCTGGTGGTAGTAGCTTCACTGAATCTGTTCACAGCAGCCTTTGAAAAATGGGATCTCTGATTAGGTACATATGTTGGCAAATGCAAAATGGAATTTAACAGTACTCACTGCAACACTGACAACATCTGAGAGAGTTAACCAAATGGGACAAGGAAGTATTCATGATGAAAAACATAATCATCAACAGCAGGGCTTTTACTGAGTCCCAGCCTAAGCCAAGGAAATTCCCACAGTACTGGTACAGGACACATGTAAATCATTTCACAGCAGTTAATGATCTGACTACAGAAAAGCAGATGCATTAACAGCACCACAGCTGAGCTCCAGCATTCCTTTGCTCTTCCTACTTTATTCTTTTCCTTCCCATCAAAACTTCTTTTAAAAGCTGATACTGCAAAACTGCCCTGCCCCCACACATCTGGCATTCTTGCTCCTGGGGATCTGGTCTTACACCACAAAAATAATAATCTGTGGAAAAAGTTCTATTAATAACACCCAGGACCCAGCTTTAACCAACAATTTAATAAAAGAAACTGCAAGTATAAATGGCCTGATAATGCAATAAGGATAATTGTTTTCACTCACAGAGTTTGCTACCAGAAGGAAGCTAATGTCATTTAAGGAAAGTCATCTCCTCTACACCCATACTGTAGTTCACATTTTAAAAACATGTATCCAGGATTTTTGTTGACCTTTACGTTCAGCTGCGATTGCTTTTAAAACTACACTGATGAATTCTAACAGATATGTATACACAATATGGATTAAGAAACTGTGATGCATTTACATACAAATTAACCCTTTTTGAGTTAATTTCAAGCATGAAGTAAACTGGCAAAACTAGACTGTTTCTCTAGCATATGTCCAGTCCTACAGTCCAGTCCTACGGTTCTTACCTGCATACTGAACTGTGTTATTGGGAAACCCCATTGATTTCAAAATCCACAAAGTAGATTCAGAAACCTAGATTAAAAATAATTCTGGATCCATAGGAAAAAATCTACCTTTGCCTTTCTCAGTTGTAAAATGTTAACAAGAAATCATCTTTAATAGTAATTTAAATACTTACTTCCCTCTCGTTTTGTATTTGCTTTATTCAAATTGATGAACAGCTAGTGCAAAAAGAGTAAAGAGACAAATTATTTTAAAGACTTTTACAAAACCAGAAATAAGGACACCCCAGTCTTAATGCCCAGTAAGTAAAAATACAGCTGTTTACAACTAGAACATATCACATCTAACTGCAGCAGCTCTAATAGTATGGACCTCTGGTCCTGCTCACTCAGAAAGTAGACAGTTGCACTTTTTAAGGAGAAATCCTATGTTTCTCTGCAGGTTAATTTCCCACAGTTCAAGTTCCTCAGACCACTCTGAACTGCTTTTCTGAATTTTGGGAGTTACATCCCAGCTCAGTATTCCCAGAAATTTTAAGCTTACTGGGAAGCCCAGCTCAGGCAACATGTGATGGTAACAAACACCTCTGATGGTAACAAGCACCTCTACAGACAAAGTACAATTCTTATAATAATTATGACATTCAAGCCCACTACTGAAATCCCCAGCAGCCAACTTATTTTTGGCCAAATATAATAGCTATGATTGCAAGAATAGTCTGCAGTGTGTTTCAGTTCTGCAGTTCATAGACTCATAGGATGATTTGGGTTGGAAGGGACCTTAAAGCTCATCCAGTTCCAACCCCCTGCATGGGCAGGGACACCTCCCACCAGCCCAGGTTGCTCCCAGCCCCATCCCAATAGCCTGAGACACTGCCAGGGATGGGGCAGCCACAGCTTCCCTGGGCCAACCTGTGCCAGTGTCTCACCACCCTCACAGGCAAGAATTTCTTCTTAGTATGTAACTTTAATCTTCTCTGTTCCCATTTAAAGCCATTATGCCTTGTCTTATCACTACATGCCCTTGTAAAGTGTCCCTTCCCAGCCTTCCTGAAGCTCCTTCAGGTACTGAAAGGCCACTACAAGGTCTCTCCAGAGTTCACTTATTTCCTGATGTGAATCAGTAATTAGGGAAATTAAAGTACAACTTTTTTCTGATTGATAAGAATTTTTAAAATTTTTTTTTAAATATAACCATATAACTAACCCTTTAACAAACTCACACAAGCACACAAGTCTTGCTACTAGAATGCAGTATGTCAGCATAAGACTAAGTGGACATGCTTATATTAGACATCTTCTAGAATACCAGTACCATCACTGTGATGGGAAACCATTTATAAAAACTGATGCTGTCATTACAATGAAAAATACATCAGCATTAGCAGTTATCTACTTTGAGCCTTATCAAATTCCTCATCTCTCCTCGATTTTATTTCACTTTATTCTTTCTTCATTCAACCTATAACTTTGCAAACTACACAGTCCCAACTTATTAAAGTATAAATGGGATCAGGAAGCAGGAGATGAGACAATTTCTCTGTTAGGAATATAAAATCATGATGCTTACAGCTTCTTTTCCATCCAAGGCTTCCATCCACAGCTTTCTGTCTTCCTCAGAAAATGCCTGCATGGTCACAGGAACTCCAGGCCTGCAAATGGACCAACCAAACAGATTAACTGCAACTAGCAACTAAAAAGGGTTTGTGAAACTCTACTTCCAGCTATAAACAGAGGACCATTGTCCCGGAAGTCAGGGTTGTTGTTTTTTCTTAATGACCAGACAGTACTCATCTTTAGATGAAAAGGTACAGAACTGATACACACAATAGGAAACAGCAAGAATGGGGAAGAAAAAGGAAAGTGAATGCAATCTGCAAACTAGCTATTTGAAATTGCTCATTGCTAATAGCCTGTTGATTTCAACACTTGCTGGAAATCACCAAGTTTACTGAAGTCTAAATAAACTTGCTCTCGTGTTGCTGTGCTTTTGTCAATTTATTTGATGGGATGTATTCAGCCTTAGAGCAGAGACAATTACTACAGTTTTCTGCTCAATATGTTATAAAAAATAATCAAGCCTCAATGCAGTGTCTCATTACAAAACTCCCCTAAAAAGCAAGAATGGACAATTTATAGAACACAGGGATTAGTGAAGAGAGATTAAAATAAATCTACTTTTGTGTTTATATAATAGAAAACTAATAAGAGTAATTTTGTGATTCGGCATGCTGTACAATCAAGGAGAGTTAAAAGCAAAACAGGTTATTAGGGTAATTATTTTTCTGCCAATTAAAAAAAATCATTATATTCAGCCTGCCAATACTTTTGGCAAATCTGTAAATTTCATTATATAGGGATGGATAGAAATAGAGAACTAATTCGTAACATGCTCTCTCTCTTCTGTTTATAAATCTATCTTCAAGTAGCAAAAATAGCTGTAGGGGAAAATGTTATCTAAAAACAAGAACCCAGAGAGCACCAGCACAAATCTCAATTATACTTAAAACTCTAAAAGTCTATACCATGGCCATATTTTTACACGTCGAGATATTCCTATTTTGTTTTCACCTTGCCATGAATTTTATCAAACCACTGAATTTAATTTCAGTGTAAAACTCTACAGATACAAATATCTCCTGCTCAAAATCTCTTTTCAGACATGTGAGGACAAGCCATGCACACCCCCCCTGGCAAACTCAGCTGAATGTAGGGAACCCCAGCTACAACCTAGGAAACTGGCAGCAATGCAACAAGTCATTTTCTTTTGGATTAGTTAAACTGAGAAGAAAACTAATCCATAGAAATGGGATCTCTTATTATTCTCAGTAACAGACACTGAGGTCTCAAAAGAGGGTAAGGGAAGCCTTGACTTCATTTCCCCAACTAATAACCTTTATGACTGAAAAAAATTAATGGTGGCATTGGTAATAACAGTGAGCAAAGCAGCTTCTCAAACCATCACACTTTTTTCAATGCAAACTGGTCTGATAGTAGTGCAGAGCTGCTACCACCATAAACATGCAACCTTTGGTAGAAAAATACATTAGGTAGTTAGCTAAACTAACAAAACAACCATAAAAAGTCACATATGGATCTGTCTTTTTTTCTTGTCTACTTTCTTTTACTAGTTAAAACTAAAACAAGGGCAAACTTTCCATCTTTTTACTGAATTTCTAACGGTCAAGTATAAAGAGCATAAACCAGAGACAATACATGAAACTCAGTCTATGCTGTATGAAACATTATTTATTTGTCTTTGAAGGGGACAAAGCCTTCACTCCTCCTTGTCTTGTATCTAAAATTAAAATGTTAGTAGTATTTCAGAAGTATTCAGAAGTATTTCTCTTTGTCAAAAGAAAGTCTTTTACTATACCAAAAGACCTCTGCTATCTTCTTGAGGTATAAATTTTTCTGTATTTAATACTTGTCACCTCCAAGTAAAGGTGATGGAGTACTAAAAACAGAAAAGACATCAGTTCCCAGAGAATTAGCCCAGATCCTGGCACCATTAGAGCTTACAGTCATTAAACATCAGAATGTAAAGAGAAAAAGAATCATTGTGGCTTTCTATTTAAAAGAAAAATCTGTAAAAATTCAGCTAGCTCCAAACAGTTCTTAAGTCATGCAAAAGGCTGAACACTTGCTACTAGGAAGGATCCTTTCTAAAATTTTACTGTCTTGCCTCTTTCCATAGCACAGGAACAAAGAAAACCCCATGGCCAGCCATCAAGCTGCATGTTATTTTTTAAATTGGACAAGCTGAGGGATAACTGTGCCCTGAACTGATACCAAGGAAACAAGCTAATGGCCTGCAGCACAGAACTAATCTCCATGGGAACATCTCAGCACTACACACATATATTATTAACAGAAAAATGTCTGATATCAAGGTCACAGTGGACCAGTTGTGTCTATTATATTGGGACTGAAAGATGGATGAGATTTTTCTGACTTTTACCAGAGAAGAGAATGAAAAAACGTTTTGCAGGATCAAGGAAGGGCTGCTCTCCATCCATCTCTGTTCAAACTCCAGATACCCCATTGAGCAGAGATGACACACAGAGGGGGACAGACTGACATTTCTCATGTTACTTTTTTAGCAACTTTTCAGACTTAGTTTGAAATTTGTTATTCATACTGACGGATCCACTGACCCGAAAAGAGCTGATGTCAAGAGTTTCAAACTTTACTCCCTTCCCTTCCACTGGGACACAGTGTTAGAATAGCTAACCCACATCCTCCTCAAATCAATAATCCAAGTTCAAACCATGCTGTAGACTTGTGACAAATGCTACTTGAGCTGTAATGAGCATCTTGTCATCTGCCATGCAAGCTGGGAAGTTTCAGATGCAGTCTGACTGGCCTGGAAAGCTATAGCCATAGGCTCTGACCTAACACTATGAAAGTGCCTGGGAGCCTTGGGACAGATTCATTTACAGACCACCAGAAATCACAGGAAAGAGGAGCCTGACAGCATTGGGCACACTGCATTTAAGGTGAAGGCTTAAATAAAAAAACAAACAAACAAACAAACAAAAAACCTCCACCAAAACAAAACAAAAAAAACCCCCTTGAAGTCCTACTACATTCTATAATTAGGATATAATTAATTGGTAAAAGTAAGGAGTAAACATATTGGTTAAAAAAAGCTCAGAATAAAATAAAAAAAACACAGCAAGAGTCCATTAATGTATCTAGTTCACATTTAGTGCTAGATATGGTCCTGTTATGTGCAGACACCATCTGCATCAAAATAACACAGCATTACCACAGCCATATTTATTTGCAGTGCCCAATTAAGTTGGACTCTGTCACCTTCATGAAGAAAGAGTGCAGTGCTGACAAAAGCAGTTTTTACCATATTTTAAGATCCTTTTAGTGAAATCAAGCAAGTTTTCTCTTTACAAATAAATCAACAGAATTGTGGTGTTTCAAAAAGGCAGTGGTAAAAATGTTCAAGTTGCACTGGATGAGGCACAAAAAGCCCCAAAGTCCCAATGATCTTATTTTCAATCTGAGAATCCAGCACAACTTCCAGCAACAAGGCATTTTGGAAAGCATGCCTGTGTCATGACTGTCTGAATTGTTACTGTGATCACAGACTTCCACTGCAGCTTTATGTACTTCCATTCCACACGTGTTTCTTCACTGTAACAGCAACTCATAAAAGCAAGCATTAAAAAGTCAGAGGAACTGTTATGTGAGCTCAGATGTTTCCATTTCAATTTAGATCCTCACTGCTTCTCCTACACACAACTGAAGTAGAATCCAGAGGACCAGAGCAGTGCTGACCTGCTCACCAGTGACTATTTCCCACTGGAATTCTGAAAGAGCATACGAAGAAAATACAACAGTAATACTAATGTTAACTAGTACTGAGTCTTTTCTAGGTTTTTCACAGACTTACCTGTCTGATGCTTCCAAGTCAAAACAGAACCGCCTGTCTATAGTATCTGTATTTCTTTTGGTACAACACATAAGGATGAAGAGTTCCTCATCACCCTGTGAAGAGAAAGTTTTCATATTCTTGACCCAGTAACTGGAAAATTCAGTAAGCCAACTATACAAATTAAGTAAGGCAAATTTACATTAAAATAATGGCAGAAGCTATACTGGAAACTGATGCAAGAATCCGTTCATGGTTGCTGTTCAGGTCTCTGCACAATTTCCATGGTCATTTACAGGACATAAATGCAAAAATACTGAGTCTACTTTAGCTGGTACTTTACAGCAAGTACCACAGTAATTTTACTAAAAAAAAATGCTTTGCTACAACAATTCTGCACATATTACAATCTAAGCACACAATGAGTATAAGAGACTTCTCCCATTTCATGTCAGACACAGCAATTCCCATAGTAAGAACTAATGCTACAGCAACTAGAACAAAATAAATGCTCTTTAGTATCTGCTAACTCTTACCTAATCAGTCCTTTCTTCAGCCAACACTAGGAACTTATTTCTATATAAGTTCTATATAACTTATTTCTAAATAAGTATTCAAAAATCAAGTAAACTCCTCTGTGCATGCTGCATGAGATGTACCAGATTTTATCAGGATGAACTGCACATTTTATTTATTTATTGTTTTATTCAACATCTCCAGATACAGGAAGTTCTCACTGAAGGAGTAATCACATTGTGGGTTACAAAATAGGAGACCTTTTAATGCAGCAAATATGGCTTCCTTCACAAGTCTTTTAGAGTGCCAGATGTTTACACACAAACTATATTAACAAAATTACTTCTTAAAATTAGAGCAAACCAGGATAAAGAATTCATATGAGTACTGAGGTGACTAATGAAGCCAAATACCACTGATTCTCAGTATGGCAGGTTTTCCAGAGCTTTTGAATGATTCTCCCTAATTCAGTGTATCTGTAAATATACACGGCCCTCAAAATGATGAAAGATGATCTCCTCCCTGCTCAAACTGAGGGATAATAATACCCTGACAAAATTCCAACAATGTGATTTTTCTAACCACATTTGAAGATAGAGCAAAGTGCTGTATTTACAGGAATAGTGGCTCAAAAATTATTCCTTTCTCCTTGCAACAAAACAAATCTTGTCCATATTCATTCATTCATTGAATGCATCATCTCTGAAGCTGCTAAGTGCCCTCAATACCCAACTGTTTCAATAAGAATTTAAGCCATTTAAAGATCAACAGAGTCTTGGGTCTTGAATATTTCAGATGCTATAAAAAATTTCTGAAAATAGATTTAGTTGTCAGTAAAAGTTATATCCCTATTAAAGCCTTCTCTTCTAGTCCCTCTTCTAATGCTTCCATGTCTGAAAGTAAATCAGAAATTTCTTTCTTACATGGTCCAGTCAAAGACCATTATATTTTCCCAATTTATACTTCAACAAGTTAAATGCCTCGTGGATAAACCAGACTCTAAATGGTGAAACATTGTGTTATCTGCACCATGTTCTGCCTTCTAAAAGGAGCCAACTGACAAGTCTACACACTTCTTAACCATTGACCCATTTGTTACTTCAGGTTAATGTCCTTAAATGGCAGACTGAATTAGATGAGGGAAGAAAAAAGTGTCAAGGAGGGAAAGTACTTGATATATCTTATCCGACACATTCTCTGGTTTTGGTACAGCACAAATATAAGAGCTGGATATTTAAAATATACTTACAACTTTCCCTCCTGATCTGTGTTCAAATGGGATCATAGTGAACTTCTTTGTCTCTTTCCTGTATGTGCAATAGTGCTTCACCCAACTGGAACCAAAGGGAGCAGGTCCTACACCAAATGGCAGCATTAATTAGTATGGGGGGTTTTTCCCAGCTTGTGTGTTTTCTTCTCCTGCTTTCCAAAATTACACCTAAGAGTCCTACTTAAATATTTAAAACAAAGGTAAGAATTGAGAACATTATGCAATGCAATTCAATTGTTACTGAGTGCTTAACTATTTTTAAAATGATGTATGAAGTCTTCCAGATTTCTGCTTAACGACAAATGGAAAGATTAACCTATATTTGTCTCACCACAGGACAAAACATTTTTTCCCTGTAAGCAAAACACAGAAACCTAGTTTTACATTTGGTAACCTGAAGCTGAATAACTACTAACTAACCTGCTTACATTTAAGCTCTGCATCATCTACTGATTAAGGTCCAGTCACATTTTCTGCAACCCAAACTCACTCCTAGCCATTTGTCAGTGCCCACCCTATACAGAATACACTTAGGTAAGAGCCCAGCCTACTGCATTCAGCATCACTGAGATCTGCACCATAAAGCTGACTGTTATGACTTGGATTCTGACTCTGCATCTCCCCTCTTCTATTAAAAGGTCTGCAAAGGAACTCCCCCTCCTGAAAGTCTCTGTCCCAGAGTATCAGGGAAACCCTTCGTGAGTGGCTCCAGGTGACAGAGGATTTAAGTGCTCCTAGCCTGGAAGGTCTCACTGCCCCACTCCTCGACTCAGCTTCAGGCACAACAGCCTCTTCTGAACCCTTTCATCTGATTGACCAAGACCAGTTGATTTATCTCACTGAATAACAATTTTCCTTACTTATACTCTTAAAACCTCTTTCTGAACACTATAACACCCATGTTTCCATCAAGACTGCTGTAGAGCCTTCAAATTGTGACACATTTTACAGAAGTCTCAAAGTAAACAAAAAACAATTACATATCATAAAAGTAAAATCTCTCATTAAGGCAAGCAAAGGGACTTTCTGTAAGAGCACACACCTAAAAATCTAACTTATGTAAAGTGTTTTTTTAAAAAATTACTTTGTGGTCAATCCTTGAGCAGCAAGATCTCTGCCTCTTATTCAGCTTTTCTACTAGAGTGAGAAAGATTTTAATTGTTCAACACATTGACAGAACATAATTTGTGTGACATGCACCTTCACACCAGGATTTTCACCACTAGTTACCTAGCATAAAGCCTGCTTTATTTGACCCTATGATCACAAATAAGTAATGAAAACACATCACTGAACCAAGGAAATGCCAATTGATTCCATCCTACTAAACCAGTACAATTTTCTGAGGCTACTTTGATAACTCTCATTGTCTCATAACAGAGGTTTGACAGTTCTAGAAATCATTAGTAAGGGGCTAAAAAGAACATAAAATACATCCCCAAATTAGTTACCTTTGCTAAGGGCTGTCACACTTTCAGTACCATACTCTTTTTCAGAGCCAAGGTAACACTGTTAAGGTAACACTTAACAATCTCTAATTAAGTCACACGACTCTGTTTAATAAACTGTACATTCTTTGTGTCTTCATGTTACCCATAGAAATAAGACTTGCCTATATGGACAATACAGGTACTACATGGAAAACAAAAATACACCTTACTTTTTTCCTGTACATAAAGATAGCCTTCCATGGTGAAGTGATTTGCTCTTTTATGTTCCTGAGGATTTCTTCGGATCTTGTTCATGAGCTCCTCAACCTCTGATCTCGTTCCTTCAAAACGATTTCGTGTCTAGAACAAGACAGCCAAAACTCATTAGTAGAGACAGTTGAAGGAAGACTTACCCTTACTGGCAGCTAGGAGTTATATTAATAATTTATAAAATGTGAGAGTTATTCAGGCCATTTTAGGATGGTCAAAACACGATTTCTATACACATTTACTTCTATTCTGAAAATTAATGAGCTTCTGAATATGCTGCCTTACCACTTGTACAATCACATAAGCACAGGCACTGCCAAATATACCATGTCTATAAACAAGTATTCATTCTTGTACACAGTTAATTTACATGCACAGTTAATTTGTACGTCTAAATTCCAGATTTATACTTGGAAGAAATTTTTTCATGAGCACAAACACAGTGCATGCAAGCTGGTCTGAACAGCCACCCATATCCATGTGTTTTATAGAGGAAAGCTGAAGATATTCTCTAAGTGATGACCAGGAACAACTGTCTTCTTCTCCAGGAAAAGCAACTGCTCTGAACCCTCCCCACACCCATCCTCTCAGATTCAGGTCATATCTGCCTGAAAGTTCTGGAGTTAGATTCTATATATAAATTTATTTCCAAGGCTCCAAACAATTTCCTAAGCTCTCTTTCATAATTTCACAGAAGAGCTGCATTAAAAAAATATGCTCAGGACAAAGGAAAAAAAAATTATAGTAACAGACTGCTTATACCTCAACCTTCCTGACTGAGGACTGATTGCTCTGACCTAAGGTGCTCTAAACGATGCTGAGAGGATCTTTATCTCAGATGTGCAGTGATAACAAATCCAAGTGCATGAAGTGCAACCTGGGAATGGTGGGATGGGGTTCCATGAGCTCCAAAACATTAAGAAAAATTCTCTCTCCCTTTATGCTGTGACAAAGCTAAGATTAAGCAGGGGTCAACCACAGCTACTGCACCAGTATGGCTACGTCTCTATGCCTCCTTTCCTTAGGGAAGGCTAGGTTTGCCTGTAGGGCAGGAGGCTGCAAGGATCCTTGTGTGGGGCTGGGTACAGAACTGAATTAACATGAGAAAAGTTCTGTGAATGCAGGAGAATCTAATTGGAGATGTAGGATCTTTAGAGGAGAATAAGATTGCTGGAAGAATCAGCTTGCTGGAGCTTGGGCTACAAGGCTGGGTTTTTCATCTTTTTCTTTCCTTTGTCCTGAGGGGGAGTGAAGAGAAGCCAGGGTCTGGGGCAGGGTGTGGAGACAAAATCTACCACATAATTCTCAAAGGTGACTTGTGTGGAAAAAAAGGTAATGACTGCAGTACAGCTGGCAACTCTCAAACCACTTTGCAAGTCCAGCTTGGGTCTCTGTACTGAATCCTGTAGCCTCCAATTTCTATTGTGTGAACCCAGTGCTCTGCCAGCAGCTCTGCTGTACCACAGCCAAGCCCTAGTTCATTTTTCCTTTGGGAAAAATCTTCAACATGATGAAGAATGTGTCATATCCTCTCATGATCTTTTTAGATGCTTCCTTCTACTCTCTTCTTACCTCAGATAGGTGTTAAGCCTCCTTTCTCTACACAGATTTTTGAAATCAAGGTCATTCTTTCTATCTATGCATAAAACTTGAGCTGTAATGTTCAACCTCCTTTGGATTTCCTTGGGCACAACCTAAATTCAAGCAATTGAAAACGCAGCTTTTGAGATTAGCTTGCTTTTTTGTTGCTTGTCAGTTCTTCAGAATACTTCACTGGCTCTCTCCCACCTCTAACCCAGCTCTTTAAACTGTATCATAGCTTCCTTCTCACCTTTCTTTTCTTTCTCACCTTGTATCAGCTCCCTCCTATCTACTGTGGCTCTGTATTGCTCCTCATTCTGCTAAGCTAAGGACACAGAAGAAGGAAATCTGTCCTGAAATTTCTCCAAAAGCACTGACTTCTTCTGCCATGGAAATATGCTCATGAAGTTACTACTACTCAGTTGTCTTACACAAACCAAACAACAGCACAAGAGGAAACTTGAGATTTAAACTGATGGAAAGAAAATTAAAGGAATGATAGCATGACACATGAATCATGTCACTGTGTATCACAGCTACCAGAATTCTCTCTTCCACCTTTCCATCTCCCTGCTACTCTCTGCTAGCTAAGCCATTTCTAAAAATAGACTGCAACCTCTGAGAAGCAGTATCTGGGTCTTAATTCCAGGTGCCTTAAGAGGTCACCAAAACAGACACACTGTTATGAATTGCCTCCAGCATGTCCAAGTTCCTCAGACTGAGTTTTATTCAACAAATCTCAAGGAAGCAAATTGACCATCTGACCAGTGGCTCCTTCAGTTCCACTACTTCAGCCTGTCACCTTTGCTGCTTTCCCAGTCCTGAGCAGATCACACTGGGACATTTGGTCATAGGGTGCATAATTAGTGGTGGGACATGCTCAGCCTGCCCTTGAAGGAACACAGGCTGCCAACATCAAGTCTTCTTACAGAGTTCTGCAGCCCAAACCAACAGGGAAGCTCTTGCCTGAAAGTTCTGCTTCAAGACAAACAGAAACTCCAAGTCACAGTGTTGGCAGAGATGATAAAAAAAAACCCAGATGTTTTTCTTTCCTTTTCTCAGTTGTGAATAATACAGCCCTATCAAGCAATGGCCCTCAGATGTGACCCCCATATATTTGACTTCAAACACCCCTAAAACACTGAGAACCTTGGCATTTCATTACCCCTCCCTCAGGATTGTCCAGGATTATTTGCACTTTTACAGAATTCATTTGTTTTTAAACTGTTTCATGATAATCCTTGCATTCTGAGCCTCTTAAAAATAAACAAAACAAACAAAAAACCCCACAAAAAAACAACTAGAAAAGGAGTGGCTTTCATTTAGCTGGTGCTTGGTTTTAAGTGGAGTATTACAAATTACAAGGAACTCACTGGAAATAGCGATTATTTGTTCATCGATGTGGTTGTTTAGCCAGGAGGTGGCACTACACCCCCAGAGTTCACAGGCAATGCAGGAACACCAAAGCCAAGTGTTGGGAATACAGACCCTGTATGTACAGTACTTAGGGCTCCGATTTTATTCAAAAAATTAGAAAAGGCAAAGATCATGATCTTAACTTACATTTTGTATATTTATCTGCAGGGCCATTTTGTAATGATTGAAGTCTTTAGCAAGTTCATATCCCTGGTGATAGAAAGTGAACAAACCCTGAAAAAATGACAGTACCTGAAATAGAAACGAAAGACTTGTTAGACTGAAAAACTCCCTTTACCAGGACATGACTCCTGCCCACAGACTTTTCACAAAGACCAGAGATTTTATAAAAATTATTATTTTAAGACGAATTTATATTAATGCTTACAATTTCTGAATAAGTATTTAGACCCAAATGCTCAGCTATGTATATAGACATTTTGGGTGGTTGCCTCTGGAATTTCACAACTGATCTTTGCTTTCAGTCTGATCACAGGGAATTTATACTGCTTATTTCCCAAACTTTACTTCATAATGTTTTCCTACAGCTGCTCTGATACCAGTGGTGTCTGGTAGTCACCACTGACTGTCTTTTAGTCACCATTTCCCTGCTCATTTCCCTCCCTGCTAATGACCATGCTGAGATGACTTTCATAAAAGTTTTTCCAAAGAAGGAAGCGCTCCTTCCAGCAACTTTACCCATCACTGATTTTTGTATGGAACCCTGATCCTCTGCTGGAACCAGCAAATGATCCAGTTGCAGTTCCTGACTTCTATGTTTCAATTCAAAAGTATGAATGACTTACACTATAGCGAAAACAGGGTGAGGTGCAGTATTGCCTGCATCTCCTGTTTGATTCAGGTTGTTGGAAAGAAATGAGTGACACAGGAGAGAGCAACTCTCTTTATAACAGAGAACAAACTGGAAAATGTATTTAGAAAAGCTTTAAGTCATGTGCAAATAAACCAGTTCCAAAAAATGCAAAACCCACATACATTTAACATGTTATAAAGGGAGAAGGGGATAAAGAACTTACACCAGGTGATTTCACCTTGCTACTGCAGTGAAAACTTCAAATACAAATTGAGCAACAGAAATAATTCAGCCCCATCCAGAGAATGTTCAGAAAAGAGAAAGGGTCAAGTTTCAAAAACATAATTTGAAAATTGCTAACACTAGTCTGTCTATAATAGGAAAATTCAAATGCTTTGAAACACAAGATCTGAAGTCAAAACTATGTAGGTTTTTAAAAAATAACAGAAAGTTAGAAAGATTTTTTAAAAAAGGAAAAAAAAAGAAAACCAAATAAAAACCAGCAACTCACCAGCAACAAAATATCCTCACACAACCATTTTCCACATTGTCCTGTTCCTTGAGCATTACTAATATATATAAAGTAATGTATCCCCAACTAAACTATATTAAAATATACAGCTCTCATTAACTCCATAATGACCAATTGGCTTGATAAGGCTCTTTTGGGACTTTTTTTCATTATTACATTAAAATAATTACTATAGAACAAAAGGAGAGACTTGGGCCCAAATAACAGACTTCAGTGCAAGTGAACGGGAGTCACTTTTACAATACACTCTCCCTTTGCCTAAGTATTGCACTGAGTCTTCTCTTGTTGTGTCATAAAGTTGAATTTATGCTATCAAGCTAATGAACATTTCAGAAAATTTTAGAATAAGCTCTTCCCTGACATTTATATAAGTCTGGTCAGTACATGTATGATTTTCACTGAATTCAGTGGAATCCCTTGATTTCTGCACAGATTCAATTGCATTTGAAAACAAATATATCTTTTAGACAGCAGTAGGCTCTTAATTTATTTATTTATATATATATAGATATGTTTGTATGTATATGATACACATGTATCACTTATAGGCCCTTATGTGCAGACTTGATATTGAAAACAAAATTCCTTAATATTTCAGTGGTTAAAAAAAGTCTGACCTCAACATCAGCTTCTTGAATCCTCTATTCTAACTCCCACCAGAAATCAAGGTTTTTGCAGTACAGCACAAGGTTTCACACATTTTCTAAAAGTCAACATCAGTGGACCCAAACCATCTTTAATTACTGAGGTTGGGTTTCAGATGCCTGTTTAAGTGTATCTGCACCAGAAATTTGCACAAAAGTAACAAGAGTGTTTTGAATTCTGTTACATGATACAATTGCATGCATTTCCAAGAAAAGATAACTCCTTGGCTTTTGTCCAGTTCCATTCCTTCTTCATCCCTTATGAATGGCATAGTGGACTGAATTCACTGGTACTTACAGGTTCCACACACTCAAATTTCTTCCGCTCCTGTATCTCTTGCAGCTTGCACACATACTCCAGGGACAGCTCATAAAAGTGTTTTCTGTTCTGTTCCACTTGGTTATCTGCCTGCACACAAAATATAGCTCATGATGTTTCAAAGACATTTTGCAGACAGCTTCAAAATGACACATGTATAGCAAGTGGTACAATAATTCTGCCCAGACTTTGATTTGCTCCTTTGCCACACAGCTCATTCATGTACTTTAAAGGTCATCATCAACTCCCTTTTACTCAAAAATGTGTTGTTTTGAAGCACAGGATTATCTTTTCAGAACCATTCCAATAACACCTCTTCAGGCTCCTTCTCTATTGAATCTGAGATATACACATTGGAGCAGGTACTTGTGCACTGCTTTAATACCACTGAAAAGGTGCCTGGCCAAACAAGGGGAGGGGGCTGCCAGCATCTTCCATTAGGAAAGGGGGAAATCATCTCTCCAGCCAAACAAAGGAAGAAAACCTTATTGTTGACAAGCACACTGCTGGTTGTGTAAGCTTTAGTCTATAACCCAAATAATAACCCAAAAATTAGCCAGAACCCTATTGTACCCATCCCACATCTGTGCTCACTCTGCCTGATGAGAAAAACAATCTTTTTAAGTTCACTTCTTGGTAAGAGACCTCACAAACTTACACAAAGCACCAAATATTTTAACATGTAGCCTCATTGCTGCAGCTCAGCAGCTGAAATGCCAACACCACGTTAATAGTGAACAGTTATGGTTGGCTGCCACACTTGTACAGAAATATTTCACTTTCTGGCATATATGCATTGTCTAATTTAGTTATTATTTAAGGTACATGTGTCCTCATTAAACTATAGAGCTTCAAGTATTGAGTAATGGAGGCTTTTATTAAAATACATGAATGAATGGCTACAAAGGGATACTCTAAGTGATTAACACTTTGTCCACCGGATGATACCAAATACTTCCACACAAAATTACAAAAGGGAATGGAGAAAGGATAGAAGGAACAGACTTACTGCCATACACTCTCTCAAATACTGAGACTACCCTTGCTGCAAACCAGTGGCTGCTGTGCTTTAAGAGGATCAATCAAATTAGCTTTAAGAGAGTTTTGCCTTAAGACCTGCTTTGCTTTGCTGCTCTGTGCTAGAAATCAGCAGCTAAAAAGCACAACAACAAATTCTACTGAAAAAGTAAAACCCTGATACACATATCAGTAAGAAAGTGCATTTCAAAAAGCCAAATCACTTCAATGCACCCTGAAAAACAACACAGGAACTGCTGGAGTTGTCAGGGAAGCTTCTAATGCTTTACACATGAACTGACTGAAAAAGACTCTGACGTGGGGCCATCAGGACATCTGGCTAATCAATAGTAAGTCTGACCTGTTTACACCAAAGCCTCATCTAAATCTGTTTATATCTCTCTTCTTTGCCTTCAGTTGTTTATGGTTTTGGTTCTATCCCCCTCCCCAACAATATGATACCAAACACAGCCTTTTTATTGATTTCTCCCAATTCCTTTGCAAATAAATAATCAAATCTCTCATATCCTCAGTTTTCTGAGGCTTCAGCCTCCCTGTGAATCCAGCAGGCTCACTCACTCAGTGCTCCACTGTGCTTTGTATTCTGCTGAAGAAATACAGAAATAGGAGACACATTGGACCTCAGTGATATTACAGGAATATTCCTCCACTAAGAGAGTCAAAGGCTACATCAATGTGAGACATGCTCCACAACATTTTTTCCACCAATTTTTTGTCAAATGTATACCTCCATTCTTTATTTACTACAGTCAGGAACTGACCCAACTTATATGTGTAATTCATGTATTATACACACCTATTTCCTAAGCTTGTGCACACAAGCTTTTCCTGTTTAGCACTCTGATAACTTGCTACAGGTCTTTTTTTCTTTTTTAGATGCTTATACATTTCTACTCCAAAATTAAGTGTGCAAATGAAACAGACTGAAGAATTTAACTACTTTTTATGAAAGATCACATAGACTACTTGAGGTGAAGTAAGGAGCAGGGAAAAGAGTTATCCCTGAGGCAAACATTAAGTGTTTGATGAAACAAGATGTTCATTGATTTAGTATTAGTAATTCTGACTTAATTACATTTATCTGTTCAGCCTGGAGAAGAGGAGGCTCAGGGGAGACCTCATCGCCGTCTACAACTACTTGAAAGGAGGTTGTAACCGGGTGGACGTTGGTCTCTTTTGCCAGACGACTTTCAACAAGACAAGAGGGCAGGGTCTTAAGTTGTGCCAGGGGAGGTTTAGGTTAGATATTAGAAAGAATTTCTTTACGGAGAGGGTGATCAGGCATTGGAATGGGCTGCCCAGGGAAGTAGTGGATTCTCTGTGTCTGGAGATATTTCAAAAGAGACTGGATGTGGCACTCAGTGCCATGGGCTGGGAACTGCAGTGGTAGTGGATCAAGGGCTGGACTTGATGATCTCTGAGGTCCCTTCCAACCCAGCCAATTCTATGATTCTATGATTCTATGATCTGAACTAAAAAAAAATCCTTCTGCCTACAACAAGGCTCTGCAATATTTCTCTATCTTCTCATGTACTATTTTCTGCTGCTCCAGAAATAAAAGCTATTACAAATTAGAGCAATGATAATAAACCCCCAGGGACAGAAGGAATGCCTGGCAAAACAGATTTGGTTTGAAGTTACAAATTGACTACAAGCTTTTTTTGTAGCATTACTTGGAAAAAACAGATCTTCAAAACATGAGAATGAAAAAAAAAGCACAGAAGTCTTTCTTTCAGGAACACATCTTGCTGTGCCTTGCATTAAGCATTAACACAGGACATACAAAGGAATGCAAATTACATATCCAGTAAAGTCTCATAAGAAATGCAGTTTCTCACAATCTACTTGCCCTTTGCTATTCCCTTATGCACATAAAAGTTTAACATAATGTTTAGTACTTCACATACACATCAAGTCAAGCCTTCAATTCACAAAATATGGTATGGATACACCACTGCATTCAGCAGACACTGGTTTTTTCACCCCCCTTCCTAACTGACAAAAAAATTTCTTTTACTATTATAAATGCTTCTTTTGCACCTGCACAACATATATATACCCATTCAAAAGCCTGCAGCTTGCATAAAAAGAGCAGCAACAATACCTCTTGTAACTGTAGCTCTTTCTTCTTAGCTGATAAATTCAAGTGCTTTTCTAATAAACTGTAGTTCTTCTCCGTCTCTTTATCAAATTTCTTCTTTTCCTCCTAGACACAGAAATAAAGTAAAATTCATTTATATATAAAAATTAAAGAAAAGCCTCGTTTTTGTTTTTTTTTAATTCTACTTAATCAGAAACAAAAAAAAAAAAAAAAAACCAAGATAGCATAGCTCCAAAAACTAAGGAAAAGTATGCTTCCAACTGATTTTTAAAATTAATTTAAAGGCAAACTTGAAAAAAAATCCTACTGCATCATAGTGAAGTCTATCACATGAATGCTTACATCTAAGTTTAAAAAAGAAAAAAATCCAACTTCTTGATTTATTGTCTTTTTCCTTATGTTCAGAGATCATGCACTTCATCTTGGTTGTGAAAAGAGGACTTAAAGGGAACCACCAGTTCCCAAAAAAAGTTCTTTTTTTCCAATAATTGACAGGGGAGAAGTATAAAAATATAATTTGAATAAGTTCCAACAGTTTCACAATTCAAAACCAAAAGCAAATAGAGCTCTATATTCCTAACAATTCCTTGATTTTAAATCTATAAAAAGACCTCTGTGTGGAATTTTTCCTTCTACCACTGTTTTCACACCCTTGAAGAAAAAAAGACTTCATAAGATGAAGAAAAATGTCCATAAAACAAAACATGGAAGCAAAAGAGAGTACCACAGACACGTATGAATATCATTAGCATGTGCAAATCCATTTCTTTGACTATCAAAAGCAACTATGGGAAAAGGGGCAGTCACCAAAAGTTTTCAGGAAACCTGCGTTCTAAGGTTTAATTTAATAAAGATATTGTAAAATAAACCTTTTATTTCCTCAGGTCTAGTTTAACTCTGTGCTGTACGACTGAAATCAGTATTGATGAAATCAACCAACCAGTTCTGAACCTATTCTTAGTATAATTAAATGCAGTTGAAATTAATTGAAAATAAGTAAAACCAGAGATTAAATTATACATTCAAGAACTGATAGGTATGTTAATCAGAAAGAAAATTGTTCAATTATAATACTTTTTCATCATCTGTTAATTTAGAATTTCATTTAAATGTCATCTACTCAACATTCTGGTTAGACTCTACAGACATACTTGCTCATTTTTACCTCTGAACATTCCCTTTTTCATAAGTAATACTATATGCAATGCAATATAAATGACACGGTTTTTTTCTCTGAACAAGAAACTGCAACTGGAAGCCAACCCAAAGTAGAAGAAAGCTACACCATAGGAAGGGGGGGCAGGCTGTGAGCAGGACTGCTCCTAATCCAGACACCAGAGCTAAGGGAGGAGGAGGAGAGAAGGAAGGGAAGGGATACCTTATTCCCTCCTCGAAACATCCTTTCCACTTCTTTCTGATGTAAGTTCTCAAAGTCAAAAAGAAGTTTCAATACATGAAATTTCAGTACATGAAACACATACAATAGTATTTCTCTGCCAAATACTTGATGTTTCTGCAAAGCAATTCAAGGAGAGCAACTAAACAAACTTATTATAAAGTTAATGAGGGACAAACCTTTACAGCTCCTAGCTGCTCTTTCCTAAATCTTTCCAAAGGTTTGATCAGAGTTTCAGTAACACTGAGTGCCTAAAGAAAAAGAAAAGCATGGGTTAGGTTTCTGTGGCGGAACTAACAAAGTCACTTCAGCATCAGAAACTAACAAGCTCTGGGATAACATAAAGGAGCAGGATGCAAGTCAGGAGCCAATTCCAAAAAAAACCAAAAACAAAAAACTACAAAAAACCCCACATCTATGAGTCCATGCAAGCTTTCAAAATTTCTATCCTTATTTCAGTCGACTGTCAGGAAAATCTAATATTAAACAAACGCAGAAAGATCAGAAATTTCCAGTCTGCAGCCAAGCTCCAACTGTTTTGCTTCTGTCAGTTGTGCAAATAGTCTCAATGACTGAACACCAGAGTAAGATACAGGACACATGATTTTCATTTGGGTGAAAATTTCTGCACCAAGAAACACTAAAACCAACTTCAGAATGGACTACTGAGTAGCAAATCATAAGCACTTAACACACAGCAAAAGCCATCAGGCATGGATATGTATTTATATATTTCCAAGCATTTACAATTAACTGCTGTAAGAAAACCTTAAAGCAATCTAAGCAGTCAAATCAAGAGTTGTAAAGTGAAGAAACATGAGGTTTAGTTAACTGGGTGAGCAGCCTCCAGTGCACTTACAATGAACAGTCTCAGCCATACTAAAGAGAAACAAAAAGGACACAAAATGCCATTGTAAGGCAAAAGTTGTAGTTTATTAGATGTGGCCAGCAAACACAGTTTCCAGTTCACATGAAATTTCATTGGAGATAGAGCAGGGTTGGGTTTGGTGCAAACAGGACTTAAAACTAAAAATATACTTGAAATGTCAACAAAGGTTAGAACTTCCTGAATGCAACATGGAAAAGATAGCAGGAGTTTCAGAGATGTGGAGGAGCTGGTGGGATCCTTTTGGTTGCAGCCCTCAGGCAGTCCCACAGAGTAAATTGTGCCCAGGACTGGGCTTATCACAGCCCTGGGGATGAGTTGGCAGGAGTCCAGGCAGAGCTCCCTGGAAGCTCATATTAGGTGCACGAGGCTTTTTTTTCTCTTCCCACTCCACCACCCCTCTTTCAAATTTGAAAAGTTTTATCTGAAACTTTGCAGGCTTAAACCCAACTTCTGGAACATTTCCGGAAAGTTCTTATCATAAAACACAAGAGGGATGAAGTATTTCAGATCTGGCACAGCACAAATCTGAACAGCACTGTCTGCTCCCACCCAGCCCTGGAGCCACACAGGGATTACTGTGGGAGTCATCTTGCCAAACACTGTAACCAGAGCAACCCAGCTCCAACAGCACAGTAACCCATGGAGCTAACTGGAAACCCCAATATTTGGCAAGCCTGGGCCAAACTGCACATTGCAGACTCATCCACACTACAGATACTTCCCAGCTTCACAGCTCTTCCTCTCGTGGCTCAGACTTTTTTATTTTTCCATCCATTTTTTCTGATTTTGCCACTAACACTCAAAGCATCCTTCAGTGCACCCTTGGTGGGAGCAAAAGAAAAAGAAAATCTGAATTTTTTTTTGTTCCAAAAGAATACAGTAGGGCTGGGCTAAGCATGACACAGAAAACCCTTGGATTGAGTTGGAAGGTGAGGGAAGGACAAAAGAGCAACCTCTGGTAAGACCTCAGCCCAGCAAAGAGACATCCTGAGGAGGTCACCCCAAGGCTTTAGGGATGCTCTTGGCAGCTGGAGAGCCAGGTGTTCCCTGAGCTGTCTCCACTCCCCCCAAAAGAGAGCCAGGGCAGCCAGCTGCTCCCAATGGGAGCTGAGCTGTGGTACTGGGAAAGATTCAGCCCACCTGGCAGCCTGTGAACAGTCACAGAATTACTGAGGTTGGAAAAGACCTCTGAGATCATCAAGTCCAGCCTATGACCAGCACATACACATATTTCCTATTTACTGAAGCTGTTCCTAGGAGTCTCTGGGGCTGTTTTTAGAATACTCAGGTTCTTCAAATTTTGTTAGGCTCAAAAAACTTTCCTGGAAATTCTTGGGAGCTGAAAGGAAACTGGTTTCATAATTTCAGCACCAGAAATAGTTTCCTGGGACTCAGCAGAGGCACCTGAGGATTGAATGATCTCTCCTTGTTAACCCCAAGCATTCTCACAAGTCAAGGTGGAAAACGGCTTGCAGAAATCATACAATAGTCCTTCTGTACTGGAAAACTTTAAGAAGTTTAAATTGTTTCTTCTATTTTCTTCTATACTGACAAAGTAAGGGAGAAAGCTATGAGGCCTCCTCAGAGAAGAACTCAGAGGATGATGTTAGCTGCCAGGATGTAAGAGCACCACAGTTAATGGAATTATATAACAGCATTTTCAGGTAGCAACTGAGCACTTAAATGGTCAAAAGGTTAAAAATAAATGTCTAATGTCAAGTTGCTTATTAGTTGTTTGAACTTTACACACAGATAGTGAAATATAAGATTAATAACAGTGAATGAATAATGAAAATGGAGCCTGAGACAAAGAAAACCTTAGCACCTTGATGTAAGAGGAAAAAAAAAAAAAGGCAACAAAAAAACCCACACACAGAAAAGGCTGTGGTTTATAAACCAGCAGGACTGGCTGCAAATCACTTGGTCTGCTACACTCCTGTGCAGCATTAACCATGGGAACCACTAAAGGAATTTGTTTGAAGCAGAAAATAATCTTCAAATCAAAACGGGATGTTCCCTTAGTGACTGCCAACAAACAGAGATTCCACTGCTGCCAGTGATAGGTTATGCCAGTAATTCTTTCATTAAGGAAAGAGAAGCTTCCCCTCCTTCCAATAAGGCATTTCTCATTTTGTACGACTTGAAACTTTTGCTTTTGCTTTATTCACAGAATGTTGCCTGCCATACACAGAATGTCAGGGGTTGGAAGGGACCTCTGGAGATCCTGGAAGTCCAACCCCCGTCACAGAGTTCACCTAGAGCAGGCTGCATAGGATGGCATCCTGCTGGGGTTGGATGTCTCCAGAGATGGAGACTCCACCACCTCTCTGGGCGGCCTGTGCCACACTCAAGGTAAAGAAATTCTTCCTCATGTTTAGATGGAAACTTCCTCTGCTCAAGTTTGTGCCCGTTACCTGTTGTTCCATCACTGGGCACCACTGAGAAAAGTTTGCAGATCTGGTCATTGTCATGGAGCTTCATAGCAGGCCCATATATATATTTCCTTCTCATTGCAATGCGCATGGGTTTGAGTTTATAGGCACATAAACAGAAGCTGTCAACCAAGACATGACAAGTAAACTTAGCAGTGAATTACAGAGCTTTTCTTCTGATTGGCAGAAGAAAAATTTAAAAAAAAAGCTCATCATTAAAACATCCAAAATGCTGGATTAAACAGGGACACATTCACACTATTTTCCAGTACTTAAAATCCAGTGCTTGTCATGGGGAGCTAGAAAAGTAATGTACTTATTTGAAGAATGAAAACATTATTTACACTGCAATTCATTGTTAATTTATGACTTTTTTTTTTAACCATGTATAACAGAACAGCAGGGGAAAAAAGTCAAATACTCCCACTGTGAGGAAATAAACTAAAGTTCAATTGAATGTATTTGTCATTATCACTTGCACCTTCCCTAAGGTGTAGGACCATGTTAAAATGTAAATTTTCCAATAAAAGTTACATTAGGCATAGAGTTAAATATTCATTAACATCAAATTAGACATTCCTTCCTCTGTCAACTTCTGTTTTGAGTCTGAAGTTAATCTTCATCCCTCTACTCCTCTAATCCCAGCAGATTACAGTGATAGGAGTGTACCATTTAAAAAGCACAAAACCTCTCCTGTTTTTCTTTTTTTATCACTGATATATCCAAAGCTACCTGAAACCAATACATACTTAGTTTTTAAATCTGGCAAGCAAACCAGGGTAAGTCTAAGTCATAAGTTAATCAATATAAAAAGGTCATGTCTCAGATAACAGTATCTTAACCAGCTTTATGAATGTCAAAGTCTCAAGAATGCTTTAAGGAATGTTTAACCCAGTGGGCCCCACAACCCTTTCAGTGAAGAAATTTTTTCCTGGTCTCCAGTCTAAACCTCCCCAGGCACAACTTGAAGCCAGAAGGCAGCAGCAGCCCAAGTTTTCCCTTCCCTTTGTGGGCACAAGCAGCTCGTACTGCAGAGGAAGATGGCTCCTAGCATGGGCTGTAAAGGAATAGCAGCCCCTAAGAGCTGCCCCAGAAGTTCAATTCAGCCCCTGTAGCTACAAAGGCTACACCAACCCAAGTTAAAACAAATTTTGCTTACTTATTATGCTGGCACAGGCTGTCCAGAGAGATGGTGGAAGCCCCATCCCTGGAAGTTTTTAAGGCCATGCTGGACAGGGCTCTGAGCAACCTGATCTGGTGGGAGATGTCCCTGCCCATGCCAGGGGCTTGGAACTGATGATCTTAAAGGTCCCTTCCAACCTTGAAAATTCTATGATTCTGTGAGACAAATATAGCAGTGGTCTCCCAGCTTTCATCCTAAAAATGTGCTTAGAGCTCAGCCTTTACTGGAAGCACAGGAAATTACACATTGCTCATCAATAACTCCTGTAGTGAGGTAAATCTGCATGGTGACTGCTCTACTCTGAATATGAGCATCCTTCCATACTCTGAATCTGAGCATTCTTCCATACAAGCAAGGTTTATGAAACAAAACAAAAAAGAAACAGAAAGCCATGAACATAACACCTTGCTGCAGACTGCAGAGTGACACAGGAGTGCATAGTTTCCAATTGCCATTCCAGGACATGGAAGTGCAGATTTGATGCCAAACAGAAAAGAGGGTTTTCAGTGTCCCAACCTGCCAATTGGAAATATTTATTTGAAGGCAGGGTTAGGACAAAGCAAAGAGGAAGGCCACCAGTCAGTAGGGCAGAGCTCATGAAACTGAGGAAGTGTCAATGAACCTGGATCTGGGAATGAAATTTTGTCCTACTCAGCACAGAGAACACAGAAAGGCAGACACACCTAGCAGAACAACCACGTAGCTAACACTGATGCTAAATAAAGAAAATTACTTTCTAATAAAGACATTTACTACCTACAGCTGGGCTTATTTGCTGGGGAGGAAGCCATCTGGTAACAAGTCAGGTGGACAGATGTATCTGTCTTGGATACAATCTATTTTTCACATTTCTCATATTCCTGGAGGCACCTGCAACAGAACAAATCACCTTCCTCTTAGGTGTTCCAGAAAACTACCTCTAGGGTTTGGTAAGAGGACAACTTTCTGAAATTTTCCAGGGTGAATTTCCTAGATCAATGGTTTGCTGCACCACTAGCCAGACATAGGCAGAGATTTGTGTTTTGCACTTTTTAGCTCTTTTAAAAGCAACAGCCTTAGTTTTCAGGGAATGCAACAGAAAGACTCCCAAGTCTCCCCTTCAACTCAGAGATAAGAATCTGTTCAGTGAATTCAGAGATTATATCCTGTTCAGTGAAATTTTACAATTGATCTAAAAAGCATCCAGCAAGATGCCTCCTATTGACCTATCTGCTCTGCTCTGCTGTGCTGTGCTCTGAAAAACTGTTTGAGTTGATGGTCCACTTGCCAGGAAACTGCTGGGTCCCCAAATTAAATTGGTATTATGAGCAAACAATGCAGCCAATACATTTAAAAAATATATAAAGACAGTGGATTCTGTAAAAGATTACTTTATTAAAAGTTATTTTTAGTTCTGACTTGTGAGTAAGTTTATTCCTGTGAAATATTTTCCACTATAAAGAGAAAAATACTACAAGGCCATATAAATGTTATACACCAGAAGAGAAATAAAAAAGAGACAGTTTCACAGTCACAAATCAGGTTTTCCCCACCTGGAGTGGAATAAAGTTGTGTGTAACTCCTCCAAAGACAGAACTTCCCTTAGCAAACACAATATGCAAAAGCTGAACAGTGTGACCCATCAGAACATTGAGCTGGTTCTCATATGAGCAGAGAATCACTTCCCATTCACACTTTGTAATCAATGGTCATATAAAGCTCCTGACAAAGTAGAAAGGCTGCCCAGGAAACAGCATAATGTCCTTTTTTTATTATTCTTTTTTCATCGCTTTTGTTCATTGCTGAGCAAAAGGATGCCACTGAGAGGCAATAAATCCAAGAGTGAACAATGGCTTCAGTGTTCAGTCAAGAAGGAACTGCTCAATTATTGTCAGCACTGTGCTCCACAAGAAACAGTGGTGTTATTAACAACCAGCAAAATCCAAACTGGTGACAGCTTTACAATGCAAATTCCAAACATTTCCCATCAATGAAATAACAGAAAGAGAATTCTTTAGTGAATTATGTTGATGAATGTGAGACCACAAAATTATCTGGAAGGAGCAGCTACTGGTAACAGAACTTTTCAGCCATATTCATTTGGGAGGAATACACCCAGAATTGGCTTTGTACTTTTTTTCTGTTTGACAGAAAACAGTCACCTTTATTCTATAGATTAATGTGCACAAGTTCACAGGTAACTCCCCAAAAAATTTCAGAAGACACTATAAAACATTAAAAAATAAAAACTATACAAAGCAAACATTCAGTGTCAGGGATCACCAACTCATGAGAGATGTGCCCAAAGTAGCCTTAATCCCTTGTTCATGTTCCATATTCTGATAATTACACAATTGCCATCTGGCCTCCTGCCACACAGATGAAAGATGGAAAGTTGGGCACTGAGATACAGCAGCAATTGTTCTGCTTGTCTGGAAAATACTTGATTAAATTGGCCAATTTGCATGAAGGAAGAAAAGGGCCTAGGTGCTGTAATCACAGTAGTCAGATGCTGTTCCTGAGAAATTCTATTTTATCTGTGCCTCTAACTCTGCATCTGAGGTGTTCAGCATGCTGTTGGCAGCCTAAATTTTCAGAGGTGGTCACCAACTACGTTTTTCCACTGTTTTGGGAGATATATTTAGCAGCCTGCCCCATCAGTGGACTTAACAGGATTTGAACTTACAGACTACTATATAATGCCATGAACTCTTCTTGAAAAGATCTTGAATGCACCTTAAATCCAAAACTACTGGATTTTTTTTTTTAAGCCTAAATCAGTGAGTAAACTGATTGTTCCTTTATACAGATTTCTTCAGATTACTGCAAATTTAAATTAAGGTTCATGAACCCTAAAACACCCATGTGCAGAGGACAAAAGCAGAGCTCAGAAAATTAAAACCATCTTCACAGCAGAGTAGGAACAGTGTAAAATAAATATAAAGGGTCACTGAACAAAATGTTATAAAAAGCTATTCATGAACACTATGTGTTAAGTGAGCACTTAACCTGTGAAATAAATACTCATGCACTTAAATACTCCATGATAATAAGTAAATATAAGTACATAGTTGCACAGCTTATTTACATTCTACCTTTAACCTTTTGAGAGTATGTCTTTGAACCTTAACAACTTCTTTTAACTTGGGAAACCACAACTGCAAAGATATTGTATAGAAGTAAAATGGTGAGTTGCTATTACCTTGGGAAATTGCAGGAAAGAGTAAGATAAATATAATTGTATCAGAAATCCTACAAAGAGAAATGAGGAGAGAGGAGAGGAGAGGAGAGAGGAGAGAGGAGAGAGGAGAGAGGAGAGAGGAGAGAGGAGAGAGGAGAGAGGAGAGAGGAGAGAGGAGAGAGGAGAGAGGAGAGAGGAGAGAGGAGAGAGGAGAGAGGAGAGAGGAGAGAGGAGAGAGGAGAGAGGAGAGAGGAGAGAGGAGAGAGGAGAGAATGTAGGTGATGAGTATTTGAGTTCAGTTTAGAATGCATTTTAATGGCATATTTATTTCATTTATCATATAGTTGTGGAAAAAATTACCCTTTTCTCATATGCTGAATAAAGAGCATTCTTAACAAAGATGACTGAATGCTTTTTGAAAAAAATCTTGCTACATACTTTACATCTTAATGGAAAGCTGTAGATCCCTGACGTGATTCCAAACATCTGTGATTGCAGCACCCCCACACACTCCCCATAGGAGTTACCCAGAGGCCACTGTTAAGACATCAACTGAGAAGTCAAAAAAGCCACAGAATCACTGCACAAGCATTTTCTCAGAGACTAGGGGCCAATGCAATACTAATTCACTCTGGAAACATCACACAGCATTTGCTGGACTTCAGTTTGCAATTAAAAGGCCATGCATCTGGTAACTCTGAGAATGTGTTGTTTCTGCTTGGAATTAAATATTTGCCCCACAAATAGTTTATACTCCCCAGTTTTTCATCAGACTGTCCCTGTTCTAACAGATTATGGCATTACATACTTTTCTCATCAAGAATATGACACCAGTTAGCTTTTAGTGGGTTAATGCTTTCTGTATAAGTATGGGCAGTATTCCCACCCACTCCCTCAAAATAAAAAAACAAAAATAATAATAAAAAAACCAAACACTGTTTTGTCACAGTGAGTCTTGAGTCCGAAAAAAAGAAGTGTTTTACTGTACAGACAGACAGGATTGGATTCAGCACAGCCCATTCTGTCAGTAATCTGTTGCTGCTGAAGAGCTACTGAAACTGTCCCCAAAACATGCCACAAATTCTGAAGTCCTGAAGCTGACATCTCTCAAATACCTGGTATCATAAAAGCATGGAAAATAAGAAGGCAGGCTATGAAGTATTTTTCATTGTAAAATTTCCTGAAGACTTTCACTAGTCAGATGTATGTAACTTCATTAAAATAAAATACAGCTATATATGTTCTTCAGGAATGTACAAGGAAACACACAGACCCTTATTCTGACCAAAATGTGGTTCCAGATCAGAATGATATAACAAGACATTATATGGCACTTACAAAGAACCACGACTATTAGCGGAATCAGGAGTGCCACAGAAAGAAATGGTTTTTAGAAAGTAAAAAAACTGTTTATAAGTTCTTTTCTCATGTGCATTCTCCTGCACTGCAGGCACCACTTCTGGCAGAGAGAAGTGCAGAACACAGATCAGCTTCCTCTCAGCAATTCCAAGTGGTCGTTGACTTCAGGAAGATAAAATCCTATGGCTACCACTGAGGAACATAATTGCTATCTAGGCAGATCTAAAAAGCAGACCTAGATGCAGGATCTGACCACATTTAGAAGAAAACTGGGACACATCATCTGCTCTATAAATCTCTGCTCTGAAATGAAAACCGAGCATGCAACTGCAGAGGAGAACCATGGTATAATCCAGGAAGAGATCCCTCATCATCTGGAAAATTCAGGAAATCAAGATAGCAAAGTATTGCAGGAAGCAACTTGAAATGACTTTCATCTTACTTTTTGCTATATACAAAGCTTTTTAAAATTTTTATTGCAACTCACCAAAATCTCTCTTTGTTCTTCCAGATTTTTTAAAAAGTTTGAAAACTCATGAAGTGATGCATCTGTAATACAAAACCATAGAAAAAAGTTTAATCATGTCACAGGATGGCATGGCAAAATATAGCCACTTATAGTCAACTTCTTACCTACCTATGTATCTTTCATCATCTGTCTCTGCATCACCAATGAATTCAAATTTAAAGTCTCTCAGAGAATGGGCAAATTTTCTCTGGGCTGCTGAAAGGTCTGCAATGAGGGGGGAAAAAAAAGAAAAGAATAGATTTAAGGTTAAAGAATCATTTTAAGAAGGCTGGAAGATCCTCCTACCCCTAGAATCAACTTCTATAAGTAACTCTTAACACAGGTCTGCTTAAGGACATGATAAGACATCCAGCATTGTCTATCTCCCTTATGAGCTCATCTAGAAATATTTTGCACAGATTTCTTTATACAAGGCTATATAGTAAAAACTAGAAAGGAAGCAACATGACTGTGTGTATGTCATATAGGTACATTGCACCTATGCTTATGTTGCCATATATCACAATTTAGGACAAGGCCATACAAACTCATTACTATACTACCAATATTAATATGTAATGTTGTTTTACTTTGCTAACCTAATTCCACCAGTGTATTTATTAGAGCAAATCTTAGGATTTTCTATGTATTTTAAATAGACAGCTCTGCTAGTGAAACATTTATACCCAAACCAATTTAAAGGAACTGTTGCACTGAAACTAGAAATTCCATGGAGTTAATCTATGCCGAGTTTCTTAACTGCACAGCATTAAAATTAATTTTGTAGCATAACTGTTTTGCAATAGTCCTAAAACATTTCTTAAACCCAATTTTTACCTATTAGTATTTGACAGTTTGGGGTCAGAGAACAGCACTCCTACATCCCTCAGGAAGTATATTATCATTATAAACCTTTATTAAGATTTATAAAGCTGTAAATAAGTAGTGTACACACACTCTTGTCTTGTGCTGACATGCAGAGAATGGGAATGTCAAGACTTCTGGAAAATGGAACTGCTCAGTGTAAAAAAAAAGGATGCATGTCCTGTTACACTCCTACCCAGGAAAGGTTTTGCTCACATTTTTGTTGTCAGTAAAGGTTAAAGACAATTTGAAATAGTTAATCTATAATCTTTTTCTTAGCATGGGTAGTCCTGAAGGGATAAGAGCAATTCTTAACAGAGTTAAGTGTTTTGTTCTTTAATATTAACTGAAGCTAAAAGACTATGATCTTGAGGAGGGTTTGCTGTTCTTGTTTTGCTTTTTGCTTTTTCAAACATCTTCATGTTTGCCTGGTCCTCCATCCCACACACTATGTCTCATCATGTGTCACGCAAGTAAAACTCCACATACAGTGAGTGCTGCACTGAAAGTTCAGCTCCACCACAGAAAAGGGTAAGGCTCACTCTACAAACAGCAAAACACAACCTTAAATAAATAATAATTTAAAAAGCTTTCCTGCTTATTGCCATTCCACATTCCTTTCTTTTTATTCATTTCTCATGAGTCCTTTCCTCAGCTCTTGTGTAACAGTGAATTTCCCTGTGATGCTGAACTGCCAGGTACTCAGCTTCCATTTGGAACTGCTTCCACTGCCTGCACATCTGCCCTGCAACTCCACGGAGCAGCAGGATGCTGCACAGCCTTGAAGGGAGAAGGACAAGAAGGATGAAGGAAAAACATAGTTCCCATGCAAAAGGAAACACTGCTATTTGAACTCAACTACCCTGTGTGCTAAAAGGCTGTTCAGAAGGCAGACAGCAAAAGAAACAAGTTCTGCCAGCTGTGAAAGGCTTAAATATGGAAAAAAAACAAGTTTCTTACACACCTGATATGTTATACTCATTTGTGAGCCCAATAGCAACACAAGGCTGCAAAGAGTTTATTTATGGGAGAATGGGTCCAACAATTCTCACTCTCCCAAAGTTATTTAATTTTCTCGAATCCAATAATCCTCTACCAAAGCCCTGTCATATGAGAGCTGGCCCCATGCTAGAGGAAGGAATTGTTTTAGTCTTTTCCCTCACTTAGGAGTGAGGTATTCAAACAGTGTTGAGCAGCATACAACTGAGTGCACGCATCTCCCCCCTTCCTCCTTTAAAGACTGAAAGGGTACTCAAATATTGAAGGAGAGCTATGGGCCCTGATGAGCCTTTCTAGAGCAGTGCAAAACTGCCTGCTGGGTGGCTTCATATCCCACATCTCACACAATCACAGAACTGTCATCTTTGGAAAAGACCTCTAAGATCACCTTGTCCAACAGTCCCCCCCAGTAAAAAAAAAATAAAATATAAGTATCAATATTTATGCCACCCTGCCCAATAGAGCATGACCTGAAGTGCCTCATCTACATGGTATTTTAACACTTCTAGGGATGATGATTCCATCACCCTCCTGGGCAGGCTGTTCCAATGCCTATCTACTCTCTCAGTAAATAAAGTCTTCCTAATATATAGTCTAAACCTCCCTTGGTGCAACTTCAGGTCATTTCCTCTAGTCCTGTCATTATTTACTTGAGAGAAGAGGTCAGAATCCACCCCCCTAAAACCTCCTTTCACCTCTTTGGTGACAGTGCCAGCAGACAGAACCTGTGCCAGGAGCACAGTTTCACTTCAAAGTCTAACATCTTCAATCAACTTGAGAAAGGGCAGAATCAAAACACCAAGCTTCTCACAGGAAACAGAAAGCCACATCCGTGCATTTCTCCCTCCTGAATCTGCTCAGAGATTGGAAACTGTTGACTAAAGCTCTAAGTAAGCTGGGTTTGCAGGGTTCCTGCATTAAAGCCATGAAGTCGCATTAAATTTTTGCTGTGTCTTTCCACAAATCACCTCGAAGATGTTTTAAAAACTCCTCCAGAAAACTTTGGAAAACATCAAGTGGGGAGAGTTGGAGGTTTGGAACAGAGAAAAATGATCTGATGGGTCAAGAAAAGCTGCAGATACTTGGCTACTGAAGCAACACCTCGAAGAAAGCATAACAAAATGGAAGAGATTTTCTGATGGATTTTTAAAACCTGACACTTTCCACAAAGTTGAGAAGTCACTGAAGCAAAATAAAAACCAATCACAAGGTAGGAAAAAGGAACACTCCAGTCACTTGGTTTAACAGACTGCTACAAGGATCAGTTTCCAAACTTGCCAAAACAGAGATTTTTAATCCTGCTTAGTCAGCAGAAGTTAACTACAAGATTATTTCTCCAACATTTACATATAATCCATCAGTCCTGTTTTATTTTGGCTACATTTACATTAAGACCTTATTCAGTTGTCATTCCCTAGGCCAAGATAGCACTGCTGGAATATAAAACTAACACCTTGCAGGGCAGAACCACTGGTACTGAGCTAAATATAGGAATGGAAGAGCCTCTGATCTGCCTCTTGCTAAACAAAAAGAAACAAAGCCAAATATCAAGTAGAGATGGTGGAAAACTTTCTCAAAAGATCAGAGCAAGAATACTGAACCCATTCTTCTACAGCACAGGAAAAAAAATCACAAGGATTGTGGGGAGGCTCAAAAAGATAACATAGCCCTGAGCTGGACTTCTTGCCATCTGACACACCACATCCAGAGATACCTGAGACAACCCACAGCCAAACTTTCCACTGTGGGGCAAACAGGATGAAACTGCCCCAGCCTTTACCCTGAAAAATTACAAGCATACAGCACATGCATGGATATTCACAAAATTAAAACCATTGATAAAACCCTATAAAAACTAAGTAGATGCTGATATCCTCATCAGCTCTTACTATTATGTTACTATTTAAATGCTAAGCATTGTTACTTTGGTTAGAAATTTCATAAATGTAACTTGGCTCTGCCTGGGTCAGAAGGCACATGTGTACAGTGTGTACCAAAGAGTCATGCTGATTATCTGAACAATCCTGTAGCCTACTAAAAAAAAAACATCATGAGAATTTAGGGGGGAAGGAAGTATTTTGTTGCCTTTAATGCCTTACACTCTATACAGCAACACCAAATAGAAAGGCCTAGGAAACAGTACTAAGGATGCTGCTTGTTGAAAGCTGCTGCTATCATTTATAGGGAGGAACAGGGCATTCAAGATCAAAAGGCATTTAAATATCAACCAAACACTAACACTCTTCTCCTGAATAAAACATAATCCTGGCAAACCCATAACACAGAATCATTTCAAAGACTCACTTTCTAAAAACAATAAAAGAAATCAAGCTAAACGTTTTGATCAAAAGACTAAAGAGAAATGCTGACATTTCTGAAAAGGAGAGAAGAACACCAAGGCTTTCACTTCTCTCTGTTTGTTAATGTTCATATCAGCACAATGTATTTTTTCATGTTTGACTGTGACTATTTTAAAACACACCAGAAGAAACAGGAGCACCCACCAGCTTTCACACAAATACCTCTATATTTTTCCATCTGGATGTGGAGGAAAATATTTTTGTTCCTTATCTGAGTTGAGCTGAGCCAACACCACACCATTAGTTGCTAGGAGGTGGCCAGCTCTCACTTGTAGCCCTACTCAGACTTTAATTGCTCCCTTTACATTAAGATCAGTGCTAACTCCACTGTGTAAGTGTGTAAGCCACCTACTAAAGCTCCTGCATAGAGAAAGACAGTGTTGCTTCCTATCCAGGCTATCTTGGATCTCTTTTGCATAGCAGGAGGATTATTGCAGCTGTTCCTTTGTTTAATTGTTAATAGTTTTCTACAGCAAAATACAGATTTCTACATCAAGGCTCAATTTTACTGCACCATAATGATTCCTGAAGAACTGGAATTACATTGCCATTTCTGATGCCTAAGCAGAAATCTCATTCACACTGACAGGTATGCATCAGGAAGGAAAGAATTCTAAAGCCTTTACTAACTAGGGGTTTAAATTACTCTGGTCTCTTTCAACACCATTATACTCAAAAGGCTAAAAGGTTGACAAATACTGGATTTAACTACCAGGCTTACATTAGAGTTATGTTACTACATTAGGGACTGATATCAGACTTCTTCATCTGTTTTCCTTGTGGTAAGCCAAGATCAGGCAAGCTACACAGTGGTGTCAAACAGGCAAGGAAGGAAGAGTACTTATAATAATTTGCCCAAGAGCTGCAATGTGGACATGTATGGCTTTGTACAAAACATGTGCCATCTCTATGCTTATAAAAGTCCATGTTCCCCTCCTGTGTCCCCTTTGGCAAGGTGAACAATGAATCTGACATAATCCACAACACTGAGAACATGAACAGGATTTAGTTGTTACTTTAGTAAAGTGGATAAACAGGATTTACTCATCAACTTAGCAGATGCAAGCCATGTACTCCAACTCCCCAAAAACAAAGAAACTTTTTACTACTCATTTTTATCTAAGAAGTATACTGAAAGAAATATCAAAACAGAAAAAATACTTACAAGAAATCTAAAACACAAAGTTAATTCCCCTCCAAAACTAGAATGGAAATAAAGTTCAAAAACTAAAAGGTTTCTGGAGGCCAATTTTGACAATGTCATATAGCTCACTGCAACTCCCACGTTTCTCAAAGCTTCACAGATTCAGGTATGAAGATTAAAAATGAACTCATCACTAGTTTGTCAACTAGCTCTTAGCTTCCTGGCTTTTTCTCACCCCACACCTTTAAAACAAATAAAGAAAAACACAACACCTCTGTGTCACAGTTGGGTTTGACAAGCAATGTAGCTTTCTGTGCCTGCTGGCCCTGAGACACCTTCCCAGCCCCAGCTCCCAAGTGTCCAGCAGATGACAGCTCCACACCCTCCAAACTGATATGCTCAGGTCTGAGGAAAACCTAGAATCAACTGTGCCAAAGTTCTGATTTTATTACTTACTAAAAACTCTCAGAAATTTGGTGCCACAGTGAAGTTACTTCAGATCAGGTGTCTGTACACATAAATGCAAGCTGAAACTTTCCAAACACAACAAAAAAAGAAGAGGTGACCAACAGCAATACCTATGGAAGGGGTTTTGTTACCAAAGTAAAAAAAAAAAAACAAAACAAACACCCCAAAACAACTAAACAAAAAGCTTTGCATTTCAGCAAACAGAAAAAAAAAAAGGAAAAATCCTAAATTAATTTCTATACAAATACAATAAAACAACAACAATTTTAGGAATTTTAATCTCTACTGGAATTATTCCTTTCATCCTGTCACAGGTAGGAACTGATGCTGTTCTTCTGCTCCACTAGAAGTCTAGCAGGCCAGCTAAGAAAGCTTTCAGATTTTACCAGAATGAGCTCTTATTTTAACAACAAAAAAGCCAAATGTTTTAGGCATTGTAACCCACAGCCCTTGTTCTCTCCTGTGGAAAGCATCCAGCACAGCAGCATAACACACATCTCCTCTCATACACCTTCTCTAGTCCTCCAACTTTGACCAGGGAAAACAGACTTAATTAATTTCTCCTTTTTCTACCCTTACAAGGGTACAAACCCCACATTCCTCCACACTGAGAAACAACCAATTAAAAAGTTAATCACTATATATGAAATATCACAAAGTAGCCTTGTACCCAAGATGGGCACTGCCAAATCATGCTGATATTGTCTCTTGGCTGCACCACAGCTTCTTGTGCTCTGGTTATTTGCCTTTTTATCTAGATCTTTGAAATCAGCAAACCCAGTCCTCCTTCACCCTGCCTAGGGCATTTTCCTCTTCACATCACAGAAATTAGGCTAAACAGCACAGATTCTCAGTGGAGATTAAGGTTCTCCTGAAGCATCTCCAACAGCTCTTATAAAAAAGTGCACCCCTCTGCCCATGAAGATGATGACTAAATTTTTCTGTTCTCCTCTTAAGCACCAGTTGCAATTCATGGAAGACAAGGTACAGCACCCTGCTGATAAATTCACTGCTCAGGGGATGGAGAAACATTCCTGCAACCATCCTGATAAAAGGCCTGTAACCTAAAGAGTGAGCTGAAGGGTTAAGGCAACTGTGATGGAAGTTACTGGGAAGTGCCAAAAGGCACTTGTAGGCATCTTCCTGATTCTTACAATCTCCATGCCTCTGACAACAGGACAGACCAAAAGAAGTATCAAATTACAAAGTAAGAACCAAGAAAAACATATTTGCAATGCAGAAAACTATGAAAGCATTCCACCAAATTCACACAGTTCCCAGAGATAAAAACTAGAGGTTCAGGATTTGCTGCAAAGGCTTCCCTGGATCATACTGCACCAAGTGCTGGCAAGATGGACCCCAATATTATTTATTTACCTGTTCCCAAAAGAAAACTCCACATCAATCTAGAAGCAACAGTTTGAATACACAATACCAGAATGGTTGTACCATCAAGCTTCCACTGGTGAAACTTTCTACATCTTCAGTTCTATAAGTAGCACAAACCTGGGAACTGTCTGCCAAAAGTGCCTGAAGTAGAGAATGTGAGATGAAAGCATTACTTTTCCAGAGATCAGGATTTTACTATTACTAATGCAAAGGTGTATGAATTCAGAACGTGAGATATCACTTCTACCTGATAATTTTCTAGCAGAAATGTCTTATAAAAGACAGCTCTGCTCACTAATGGAACATAAATTTCCAGACATTGTATTCTTCAACTCAAGGTCTTTTCAAAAACCACAGATCTGAAGGCCTTCCTGCATTTATTAATGGTTTCTTTACTCATATATATTCCATAGGATGATAAAGCTCCTGTTTTCCACAAACCATTTATATCCTAAATAAATCCAGGGAAGGTTATGGAGCAGGTCATCCTGAATACTATCACCTGGTACATACAAGATAACCAAGTGAGCAGGCCCAGTCAGCATGGGTTTATGAAAGGCAGGTCCTGTCTGACCAACTTGATCTCCTTGTACAACAAGAGGACTCACCCAGTGGGTGAGGGAAGAGCTGTGGACATTGTCTATCTGGACTTCAGTAAAGCTTTTGACACTGTCTCACAGCATTCTTCTTCAGAAACTTATGGCACTTGGCTTGGATAAATATATCCTGAAATGGATTAAAAATTGTCTGGATGTCGGGCTGAAAGAGAAGTAGTAAATGAACTAAATCTGGGTGGTGACCGGTCACAAGGGGTGTCCCTCAGGGTTCAGTGCTGGGGCCTCTTCCCTTTAATATCTTCATTAATGATTTAGATGAGAGGATGGAGTGTACCCACAGTAAATTTGAAGACGACACCACATTAGGTGTCTGTGTCAATCTGCTGGAGGGTAGAAAAGCCTTACAGCAGGACTGAGACAGTTTGGACCAATGGGCCAAGGTTAATTGTATGAGGTTTAAGAAAGCCAAATGCCAGGTCTGGCACCTGGGTCATAACAACCCTATGGTGAGCTACAGACCTGGGGAAGTCTGGTTAGAGAGCTGTAAGTTGGAAAGGGACCTGAGGGTATGGGTTGATGATCAACTTAATATGAGTCAGCAATGTGTGCAGGTGGCCAAGAAGGCCAATGGCATCCTGGCTTGTGAGGGGAACTCAGTGGCCAGCAGGAACAGGGAGGTGATCATCCCTCTGTACTCAGCTCTGGGTAGGCTGCATCTTGAGTGCTGTGTTCAGTTCTATCACTATAAGAGGGACACAAGTGCTGGAGAGTGTCCAGAGAAGGGCAACAAAGCTCATGAAGGGCCTGGAGCACAAGTCCTGTGAGGCGCTGGGGGTGTTTGGTCTGGAGAAGAGGAGGTGAGAGGAGACCTTATGGCTCTCTGCAGCTGCCTCAAGGGAGGTTGGAGTGAGGAGGGATACAGCCTCTGCTCCTTAGTGACTGTGATAGGACCAGAGGGAATGGATGGAAGCTGCACCAGGGGAGGTTTAGGCTGGATGTCTGGAAATAATTTTTTCATAGAGAGAGTTGTCAGGCATTGGAATGGCCCAGGACAGAGGTGGAGTCACCACCATCCCTGTAGATACTTAAAAGGTGTTTAGAGCTGGTCCTTAAAGATAGGGGTTAGTAGTTAGGTTATGGTGTTGGCCAAAGGTTGGACTGGATGATCTTGGAAGTCTCTTCCACCCTAAAACATTCTGTGATTCTGTGATGTCTTGAGGACATTGTGCAAACACCCAAAATGTTCAGTAACAAGCGAGGACCATTACTGCTTAAGGATTAAATTCTGCCAGATAACTGAAGACACTCAACTGGGAAACTCTAAAAGAAATAAAGCAAATCCAGGAAAAAATGTGTTTATTGTACAGATACTTACCCAGTACCAGTGTTATGAATGTTTTAATTCTGAAGTATTTCTTTCTTTCCCAGACTTATTTCCCTCACAATACATACAGTGTTTACAGAAAACAGAATATATTCTGATGAAATATTAGTTTGATTGCAAAAGAAAAGACCAATTGAGGGTAGAAGCTCAATTTTGCCATTATATTCTTCAACTTATGAGTTTTAAGGTTGGGGGACACCACCACATAATCAAATCTATATTCTGAACATGGACAATGAAACATTAACCCCTCACAGCTTGTCCCAAAAGAAATACTCTCTAAATTCAGAGCACTTTTCAAAATGCAAATAACTAACAGGACATGTCTACCTAATTTCTTCAGTCTGACTTCATTATTTGAGGTCTACTGTCTTAGAAAGCACCCATCCTAGTGATTCACGATGTGGCTGAGAAAGCTGAAGGGGGAGCACAGCTCAGCCTGGGATGGCAAGGTCACAGTAAACCTGACAGCCTGCAGGTTTTACACCTGCCACATCCGCTGCTGTTGAGCATAAGCATCATCTCGGAGAGTTCACTGTCAGTTAATAGTTTCAGCAAGGGCTTTTTTCCCTCCAGAGCAGCAAGCAAGGGAGGGGAAATAAAAAAGAACAAAACCCAAACAAACAAAAAACAAAAACATACAAACAACCCCCCCTCAAAACAACATAAGAAAAATAACTTAAAAAAAAAAAATCACCAAAAAACCCACACAGCATTCCCAGCAGTTTGTAGCTAAATGAATCTTGAACAGAACTTCATCCAATAAAGACTTCTATGCAGAGCTGTCTGCCCGCTTAGTTCCAGCCATCTGCAAAATGCAAGTGTGAGAGTTTTCAGAAGTCAGAAAATAACTCTATAATGAAAAGTGGGCAGCCAAAGGACTAAAAGAGCTGGTAGCCACCTCCCTAATGAGCACTTCTCATCTTGAAAAGCTCATGCTCTTCAATTCATGGTTTGAAATCTTTTATGAAGCTGTATATCAAATCTGCAGAAATATCACCCTTAAACATGAAAACCTTTACACACACACACACAAAAAACCAAACAAACCAAGAAATCACATCATTCATAATGTTTTCTCTCTCCAAGATGGCAGATATCTCAAAACATTGTCAACTTGTATGGAATTACTGCTTGTCTGAACATTTGCATATGGAGACAAAAACCTGGGAGACCAGACTTGCAAGATGCAACAAAACGTGTCCAAACACACAGTCAGCACACCTGCACATGTATAAGTAGAGTGTTACATGAAATGGCTACCAAATCCTTTGTCATCAGCAAGGCCATAAAAGGCTCAGAAATAAAGTCACATTTATATCAGTTCTTCTGCTCATAGGACCTGAAAACTAAGCAAAATTCTTCAGTAGGTTGACAAAGACCTTAGATAGTACAGCTTTATTTTCCCAACTGCAACAAGGTTCAAATGGGAGAGGATGGAAGAAAACACAATGAGGAACAGGACAAACGAGCAGCTGAGATGTAAAATTCAGTAATGACCAAGTGATCAGCCCTTAGACTATTTATTTACTTATATATTTATTAAAATGTGAGCATGTGAGTGCATTTTGGAAAATACTTGTGCATTTCTACACTCAAGAAAACCCTTTAAGATCCAAATTTGAAATGCAGAGGGTAGGAATTTGGCAATATTTACACTGAACTTCTTTTATTGAGATACAGAATAGCTGTCCCCTGCAGGCAAGCTGGGGTGAATCTTCAGCATAAAGAGGAACAGATCCCCAAAGGGGTAGGAGTTCAAGAATAATTTTGCTGTAGCTTGACATAGAAATGAAATAAATCCAAGTTTTGACAGAGAAAACAGCTGGCAGCAACCGTGGTGCAGAGGACATCCTGTACTTACAGCATATAACAGAGCTTCCAGAAAAGCTCTGCACAGCATAGCAGTGGGTAGGTAAACTAGATGCACAAATTCAAAAAGGTTTTACCACACACTTTCCCAAAACTGTTGAATGGGGATTTTACATGTAAAGCAACACAACAGTTGTGTGTCAAAAGGAAATTTTCCTGATAGCTCTCATATGAGCTGTATCTGGCTAAATCATACTTAAAAGCAGGCTTCTAATTAGGTCAGTCCAAAACCATATAAATACACCACAGAATATTTCACCATCCATACACTGCATAGAGGATTCCTTTAAATAAATAGAAATAGCAAAGAGCATTGAAATACATGTAATAAGAAATTAAAGGATGAGCCTCACACTTTCTTTTCACTGCTCTCACTGCTGCTCTTTTAAAGCTGTTGCTAGAGGAAGCTGTGATGTTCCAGCATGGTTTCATTCCAGTGTCTCTCATCATTGCAGTTTATTTGCAGGGCATAAGAATAATTGTTTCTTTCATCAACAGAGCTTGAAAGAAAACTCTTGCAATCCTACAAAGCTATACCAACTTAACTTACAAGCAAGAAACAAAGCCATTTGTTTAGTGTTCTAATGCAGCATTCATATTTCATTCTGTTGTCAAACAAAAGACTTACAGTATATAATACACTAAGAGTATTTTCTAGATTACTTACTACACCCTTTATGGTCTTACACAAGGATCAGCTTAAATTCACTGTCTCTGCTTTAGAGAAAAATCAAGCTGGCTTTATTTCTAAGTGAGCATAATGTTTAATTTTAGAATGACAGTATTAGCCTACATAACTTGTTTGATTTTTCCATAACTTAACTGTTTCAGCACTCTGTGTTTCTGATAGTGTTCTAAAAAGAGGGAAAATAAGTCAACTAAGACCATGAAAGTGTACACAACCTCCCTTAGAAACTACTGTGCATGTCCTGCTCTGGAAGTGGGTGGTTCAGTAGTGTCTGAGTTTCACTGAGAAAAGCTGAGGAAAAAGAATAAGCCAGCATTTCCAGAAATCAAGTTGGCTTATAACATGTCCATTCTATCAGCCTAATGGTTCAAATGAGGGGCTGTTTGGACAGAGTAAATCTATCTTGTGTGTACACTACTTACAGAAGAACCCTAAATTTCAAGGATGTTCTCTGAAACTACTACAAATAGAATATGACAAAGTACACAACAATCTGAAGGAAAGGCTTCAGCTTTCACCAGTGAACAATACTCTATCTGTTCAACACAGATCTACACACAGTACGTGTACAAAGATCTGTTGTACAGAGAAAAAAATCAAATTACTTAAACCTTCTATCATAGTTACCTTGCAATAGGATCACACAAGAGCACAACCAACAAATGTACCAGGACAAATGCAAGTCAGAAAGCAAAGCAGTGATTGGTAGAATGGTTTGGGTTGGAAGGGACCTTAGAGAGCATCAAGTTCCAACCCCCCCTGCATGGGCAGGGACACCTCCCACCAGCCCAGGCTGCTCCAAGCCCCATCCAACCTGGCCTGAGAGTGCCAGGGATGGGGCATCCACAGCTTCCCTGGGCAACCTGTGCCAGTGTCTCACCATGCTCACAATAAAGAATTTCTTCACAATGTCTAACCTAAATCTATCCCCTTCCAGCATAAAGCCATCCCCCCTCATCCTAGCACTACAAGCCCTTGTAAAATCTTCCACCCCCAGCTTTTCTCTAGCCCCCTTCAGATACTGGAAGGCTGCTATAAGGTCTTCCCAGAGCTTTCTCTTCTCCAGACTGAACAACCCCAACTCTCTGAGCCTGTCTTCATAAGAGAGGTGCTTCAGCATTCCGATTATCTTCCTGGCCCTTCTCTGGATTCACTCCAACATCTCCATGTCCTTCTTGTGTTGGGGGCCCCAGAACTGGACACAGTACTCCAGGTGGGGCCTCATGGGAGTGGAATAAAGGGGGAGAATCACTTCCTTTGACTTGCTGATCACATTTGTTTTATAAGCAGCCCAAGTTTGGTTGGCTTTCTGTGCTGCAAGAGCACATTGATGGCTAATGTTGAGTTTCTCATCAAGCAACACCCCCAAGTCATTTTCCTTGGGGCTGTTTTCAATCACTCTCCACCCAGACTGTAACTGTGCTTGCAGTTTCCCCCAGCCCAGGTGCAGGACCTTGCACTTGGCCGTACTGAACTTCAGGAGGTTTGCATGGGTCCAACTGTCAGGTCTTTCAAGGTCCCTCTGGATGGCCTCTATTCCATCCAGTGTGTCAGCCACACCAGACAGATCAGTGTTGTCAACAACATCCTGAGGAAACACTCGAACCACACACGAAAACCACCCCTGCCCATCAACCCACACACACACCCCTCCTGTGCTGCTGTGCCACCCACTGAAGTGACCACAGTGAGGCCACTGCTGCTGGGCCAGGAAGGAGCAGCAGGAAAACAGCTGCTGCCACTTGCCAGAGGGAGCATCACTGCACCACTGCCAAGCCAGTCTGCACCATTTGCCCTCAAGGGTCTGCACAAGGCTGCTATCACCAGGTCCTGTCACACTCAAGAATTTACAGACTGAAATTTTCTACTTTTCTTCACATTTCCAGGCCCAAGGAAACTGGATTTGTTCTGGAGAGGTGTGAAGAAAGAAAGAATACTTGATTTACCAAATTCATCACTTGAAACTTTATACTGAAGCTACCTCTGAAGAGATTTTTGCCATTGTATGTCACAGAGCCAGTAGTATATGCTTTATATATGCAAAGATTTATTTTGTATATTTATACAAAAAGTAGCTTTGGTTATCAAGAAAACATTAAAATACCCCATGCTGAACATACCTTGAACCACTGAACTACTGAAGCATTTAGTCAGATTTGGGATGAAAACCAGGAGAATTCACAATTCTTTTTCTCTGACATGTTAGGAAAAAAAATCACAAACTCTATTATCCAACTGGGCTCAGAGAGTGTTGAGAACAACAAGGTTGTTCTGACCACTGAATATTCAGCAGCAACATATGTTCATTATTCATCTTAAAATTGTAGAATAAAAACTACATGTCTGTCGTTCTGCACTCCAGCTGTACTGGCTTTACAGCTCACAGTATTCACTGAAACAAACTGTCCTGGCTGCTCACAAAACCATGCATTCCTCTGAAGGTTATTTATTCATACATCAAGCTTGGAAGCAAGCAGAGAACAAACAAGATTATTAAAAAAAATAAATAAAAAAAAGAGAGAGAGAGAGAGAAATTAACAAACAATCCCTGACACCCTGGCAACAAACAAAACAAAAAGTTAGAAAAAGGCACTAAATGTGAAATATTATGACAACTGGGAGGGTATAATTTATACAAATTATATCAGTAGGTCGAAATTTTATCAGGCTGATAGGGAATTGAAGCAATGAGTTTGTCCCACCCTCTGTCCCCACACACTTTACAAATAAAAATAGAAAATAGTACCAGTTAAATCGTCATTCAGCTTACCCAGCTGCCATGTGTTGTACCTCAGTTTATCCACTTAGAGTACAAATCAACAAGAGAGCAATTTGTTTGGCAAATATTTCAGTGAAAAGGGCATTTTTGTAAACTGCCTCTAAAATAACCAGATGCAAAGGATCAGTCTTCTGCAGACCAGGCTAAAAGGGCAGTGCTTGACTGCTCTCCATTCTCTAGAGTGAGGCAAATCAACAGACTTGGACTCCCACAAAGAAAAAAACATCATTGGCTATTAAGGAAGAAATATGCACTTAGGACTTTTTTTTTACAAAAGCAAAACAAAACACAAAACCAACATGACTAAACTTCTTTTCAATATATCACAGGCCCTTAGAAAAATAAACACTTGGTTTCTGAAAGCAAAGTCTCTCTGAGTCACAGATTCCCAAATCTCTGGAAGAAAAAGGATTAGTGAAGTAAATTCACAATATACTGGGCACCTCTGACCCATAAATCTTGGTGTAACAGCAATAGGATCATGGAGCTCTCTGTGCAAAATACAGGCACAGAATAAAACCCTAACCTAGCAAAGCCACATTTAAGACAAACTTCAGGTTTGGGGTTGGGGCACTGCTTATTGCATGTTTCTGTAACAATCTGCAGCTTCTGTATTTTTGGGAGTTAGATTTTATTTCTCTATTTTTTGTACTTTCTTTCAGAGTGAAAAAAATTAGATGGGAGAACATAATTTAAAATAAACTAGGAATTACAGCCTGGATACTAGAAGAAACCCCTTTCTCCTTTTGTAAAGCTCTCTAACTAGCACAGTTGACAAGAATGGTCATAGTGGTAGAGGATAGATACCCATGAAAGCACCAAGAAGCACATAGGAAGCAATGTTGCTTCACTTACTTAGAAACATTAAAAAGAACTTGATCAGGGTGATAAGGGGGATTTGGGGGTTTTGTTTGTTTGTTTGGGGGCTTTGTGGTTTTGGGGTTTTGTTTTTTGGTTTGTTTTTTTTGTAATTTCAGTCCCCTTCCTTCTCCTTGACTACTTCTTCTTTTAAGTAAAAAAAAAAAAAAAAAAAAAAGAAAAAAGAAAAAAAAAAAAGCCTGTGTCTTTCCTAACACAACACATCTTGATTTTTCAAAAGTTTTATTTTATATTGATCCCAGATGCAAAACAAGAACCTTTAGCCAACTTACCAAACTCACCAAAGTTCATTATCAAAACACACAAATTAACTCTATGATAAGTGTCACTGGAGCAGTGAAGAAGACCCTATGTTAACCCCACATTTCATAGAATCATAGAATTGGCTGGGTTGGAAGGGACCTCAGAGATCATCCAGTCCAACCCTTGAACCACTCCCGCTGCAGTTCCCAGCCCATGGCACTCAGTGCCACATCCAGGCTCTTTTGAAATATCTCCAGGGACGGAGAATCCACTACTTCCCTGGGCAGCCCATTCCAATGTCTGATCACCCTCTCCGTAAAGAATTTCTTCCTAATATCTAAGCAAAACTTCCCCTGGCACAACTTGAGACCCTGCCCTCTTGTCTTGCTGAGAGTTGCCTGGCAAAAGAGCCCAACGCCCCCCGGCTCCAACCTCCTTTCAGGGAGTTGTAGAGAGTGATGAGGTCTCCCCTGAGCCTCCTCTTCTCCAGCCTGAACACCCCCAGCTCCCTCAGCCCTTCCTCACAGGACTTGTGCTCGAGTCCCTTCACCAGCCTGGTTGCCCTCCTTTGGACCTGCTCCAGGACCTCAATCTCCTTCCTGAACTGAGGGGCCCAGAACTGGACACAGGATTCAAGCTGTGGCCTCACCAGGGCTGAGCACAGGGGCAGAATCCCTTCCCTGGACCTGCTGGCCACACTGTTCCTGATCCAGGCCAGGATGCCATTGGCCTCCTTGGCTACCTGGGCACACTGGGCAAACATATTTTCCTAAATTTAGACCTTTGAATCTGGCTCCTTCAATAGCCTGTTCCTTCCCATACTCCAGGGAAAAGAAAACCTACAAGTCAGGCTAGTATGAAAGAGGCACAGACTTTCCATACATTCAAAGTCATAAGCTGAAAGCAGGAGAGCAGAGGACAGACTGACTGCCAGCACAGTGATTACTCAGCTAAGTCAAGTCACAGGACAGCACGGGTTGTAGCTACAACTGAGTATTTCCCCCTTCTCTAAGCACCTAACATAGAATTAAAAAGATGCAGGAGAGAAAGTTACTTTTCCGATTGCACACATATTTTTTGTACTAAAGAATAATTATATAATTATATTCTTTAGTGAAAATAATTATATTTAGTGAAATAATTACATTCTCCTCCTCTCTCAGAAAGATAAAACCCAAATGAAAGCACTACCAGAACTACCTGAACAAGCTCTGTAGCTAGAGAAACAGCACCTGTAACAGCAGGCACACAAGGGTTGCCTCAGGTTTTAATCTCCTGTCCTCTCCAGGACCATGCCAAATCTTGCTCAGCAGAAGGTGAGAAGCAGAACACAAACTAGGGATCTAATCCCACCCTTCCAAGTGTCACAGTGACCAAAACACATTCGTTTTAAATGCCCCAAGAAAGGCACATGTCCTGTGTATCACTACACAGTGACTCTGCTTGGGAAACTGCAGAGTTTGTTCATTAAAAAAAACAAAACCGAAATCAAAGGGAAAAAATAAAAAAAAAATAAAAATCCACCAGCAGCCTTCTGACAGCTGGTGTCCTTAAAGAAAGATAACCATCTCTTAGCATACTTGAAGAGTCTGTTTTTCCCCGGCACAAGAAGAGTGGATGAATGCAGTGCCCTGGATCAACCACAGCTCACAGGAGCCTCCACTCGCTGACTGACACAGCCTGGAATTCCATGGGCATTTCTCACCAGCATTTTCAGATGGATAACTAGAAGAATTTGAGAAAAATATTTTTATAACTTTTGGAACAGTTCACTTTGTGTGTCAGGGGCACCACCTTGATGACAAAACCTCCAGTTTTCTGGAGATCTGCATCAGCGTTTTTTTGGTTGGGTGTTTTTTTGTTTGTTTGTTTGTTGGGGGTTTTTTTTGTTTGTTTCTTTTTTTTTTTAACAGTAGTCACACTGATGCTTTGCCGCATCAAGTTCAGTCCTGCAAACAGCAGTGTGTTCAACATGCAAGAATTTAAACACCAAAGGTAATTAGAATAGTATTGTAAACCAGGTATCCCACAGCAAGCTTTTGAAAAGCTGGCAGTAGTTTCCTGATGAAAGAGAAGTCTATCCCAGTACAAATCAAGTACCCTCTCATTTGCTCACACCTTATTGTGGACACAACAAAGGACCTATCCACATTCAGCCTTACACATATGGAAACAAAGCAGTGAAAACACATTTGCCACTAACAGCTGGAAAACATATTTGTTCATTTCCCTAGGATGCAAGAGCTCCTGACCTAGTCCTAATGATGTAAATCAGAACAGCTTCTAACAAATTGGGATCTGCGAACTGATCACAAAGACAGAAGTGATGCACAGAACCACAGCAACCAATCTAATGCACTGTAGTGGGAGTAGTCACTATCCCACTTGGCCACATAATCTAACACAACATTTTAATGTTGGGATGAATGAATGAGAACCACAATCACAACTCAAGCATGCTTAGCTTGAATGAATAAATAAAACTTTAAAGAAAAATTTAAGACAAGGCAGCAGTTCATAGCTTCTTACTTTTTCTTCTGCTCCTCACAAGCAAAAGCTCTTTATGAATGTTGCAGAAAGCTGCAATATATGTGAATGATCCCATGGGCAACACCTTTGCTTTAGAATTCCTTATTAATCTCATTTTCTAGTCCCAGTAAGCATCAAGAGAGAATTCCTACACTAAAACTTCCTTGGTGTATTACTTACTTCATTTACTAATGTTTCTTCTCTGCCCAAGTTTTATACTAAAATTTTTGCTGAAGCAGGAGAAAAGAACCCCCATTTTATCACATCAGATGTGATATTCCAAGATTAATTGGATTCTTAAGCAGCACTCAGCCCTGCATTCAGGAGTCAAACTCAGAATGCCATTGCCCATCAAAACTGGCACTTTTCTGCGACTTGAAAAACCCAAGATGCAACACACATGCACAGCCTACAAACAAAGATCAATGAAAAGCATTTGCTCAAGGTCTAGGCTGTTCCAACCTGTTCCAGTGCTATTCCATGTATGTCCAGTACAAAACAGCATCAGGAATCACAGACACCTCAGATTATTTGCAGGGCAAATTTTGCAGGCAGACAAAAGAGCAGCTCTTAGATCTGGACAGCACCTTCCAGACTCAGGAGAGGGAGATGAGAGGCAGAGGAAGGAGCTCAGTGGGTTTCAGCAGCACAGCTCAGGCCCCTAACATTTATTTCACAAGCAGGTTTGCACTTCCTCTTACTGGTGTCACGATGATTTGGGGTTACCTGAATTTGGAAAAAGTTACAGTATCGTGGCAGTGTTGTTTCCTGCACAGATGAAGGCCCTGCTGGCATGGAAATCTGAGGCAGGATCAGTTAGAAACTACGTAAGGAAGAACATTAAGCCTTTAATGATGATTAGCTTCAGCAAGCAAGGCTGCTTTACTTCTGAGTTGGTGCTTCTGGTCAGGATTCACCCTGTGGATAAAGCCTAAGAGCTGTATGCTTACCCTATCTTTGTGATTCTCCAGCTGCAGTCCACTGGGCCCCTAGTAGCATGCAAAACCTGTTCAATATGGTTCACTGCAACTCCATACAATTATAAGCTACCCTTCCTTTCTATAAAAAAGACCAAGGTCCATGAGAAATTTTGAGGGTTGACATCAGCCAAAACAAATAGAGAGGTGGGGGGTTGAGTAGTTGCATGTGGTACGAATGCCACAGAGAAAAAAATGGTACACAGGGAAATGCAACTGTGACTTCATTTCACCCTCTGACAGAGGTGTTTTGTAATGCTATTTCAAGAGCAGGAGTGCTCAGCTAACAGAAATGCAACATCTCCAGACTCACTAACTCCTATTTATCTTTGTTCTTGCTTGTGTTGATTTTTGAGAGCAAGGTGAGAACATATACAAAACTGCTGCAGAACAGGTATCAAGGATCTTGGCTGGTCAGTAATAGAACTCTCGATACCAACATCACAACTCCAGCTCTCCAGAAGGAAGAGATTTACTGAGAAAACTGACTGTAAATTGCTGTGTTTGGTTTAGGTTTTTTCCAAATTTGTTCCACCACAGTCAGGATTTTTGCAGCTATGCCAGAAATAATTAGTGAGATGCACAGCTAAGACACAGGTATTTTGTTTGAGTCTTCTAGTTTACGTATTTTCAGGTATTTTGTAGTTATCAGAAAAGGCAGAGTCAGGACCAGTCTTTCATGGCACGGAAAAAAAAACTTGTTTTGAGTGCCTGAAGAAATTTAAAAGTTAATAAAAGTGGAATAGGGAAAAATAGAGAAAAGAATGCAGGGCACAAGAACAGGCTGGTAGAGTATCTTCCTGTCTCAATACACAGATGGTGAGTTTTATCTATATTTTTAAAAACTGCCAGATGCACAGTGTAATTTATTATATATACATGCTTAAAGCAGACCTTTCTGACCCAAACTGAAATAATCAGTGCTTGGTTCAAAAGACTGGAATGAGAATCACAGAACATTCAGTACCCTCACTTGAGCTCTGTATTCTCTTTGATTCATTCTGCAGGAGCACCAGGATGAGTTATACTTCATGTCACTATCACAGGATTATGCTGCATCCATAAGAACACAGCCCAACAAAGTGCTTCTGAGTCAAAGAATTGAAACCTTGTCTGTGTGTGGCCACATAGTCATGACCCTAACACAAGGAGAGCTACTCACACAAGGCATTTGGAGAGATATTGCACACAAGTGTTGCACTGAGCTGCATCTTGAACCACAGCCCCTTTCCAGCCTCTTCCTCCAGCAGGTCACTGGGCTGAAGCAGGCTGGCAGCTCTGCAGAGCAGCACACACAAACCCAGCCATCTCCCTTGCATCTAGATTATAAAGTAACATGAACTACATCTCCCCCCACACAGAGAGTTTCCACTTCCTAAGTAAACACTGATGACCTGTATTTTCATTAACTGCTGTCTTGTTGATCCTGGAGCATTTAACACATTCAAAAGCCAGAACAAAGTTCAGACCAGATGATAACCCCTGCACATGTGACTGCTGACAGTTTGAGATGGGAAAAGGCCTACACACAGAAATAAAAACTCTCTGCCCTCGTTCACACAGTATTTCCAAAAGTAGATCAAGGTACAACATGATAGTATATTTAGTCCATCCAAAAAAGCAGTTTGAAACATACAATTCAGTCCTCAAAGGGTGTAACTGGCCAAAATGCATACAGAAAAACTGTAAACTGTAAAAGCATCCAATGCCAGTATTTCATAAAGCACCAACTCTAAAAGTCTTTGTATCCATTATTCCCATCTCTGCTACATTAGCAACATTAGATGATGTCTGCAAATAGGTTAAAAAAAAATTAAAATATTGGTTTTTTATGACACCAGTAGAACTGAAAAGCTATTTTGTGACATAAAGCATGAACATATAAAGACCAACAGGATTTATTTTCCAAGAAAGACTGAATATTAGAAACAGTCAGTTGGTAATTTAAGCAAAGTAGCAAGTTAAATGAATATACCTGAAATCCCTGATCAATGTAAAACTCAAATGATCAAATGTAACTCCACAGCTAAACATGGGACCACAAGGCAAATGGTCATCCCTGGGCTTGTGCAAATCCTGCAGCCATGGGAAATGGGCTGCTGAGGACATGCAACACACATGGAAGAAGTGACCTGCCATGGGCATTCTTTTAAAACCTCTCAAGATCAAAGTGATGCTGCAGTATTGCAAAGAAAATTGGATTGAAACATGAAGCAAGACTAACCTGCTGTTGGTTAAAGTCATGAGCAAGACCTACACAAAGATGACTGCTGACATTTATAGCAGCTCAGCAGCTGGCAAGTGCTGTGCACATCAGTGTCCTGTGCACACAATACCTGGCCGGGAGTCTCTTGGTTGGCTACAGCACTGGGCCATCCCTTCTTCCCAAATCAAACAGGTATCTGCATGCAGCCCTGTGGCAAAGGTTTCCCAGCTGCAAGCTCCCTGCCTGTTTTCCAAACCTGTGCCATAGGCTGAGCCTCCCAAGCTCAAAACAGCGATGGGTAGGCAGGAACTCCAAAGGAGCAGGGACCAATGATTTCATGCTAGTGAAATGCCCTAAGAAAATTAAAAAAAAAAAAAAAACAATAATGAAAGCAGTAGAGGTCTACCAGTACTGAAGTACCTTGACATTATTGTGTTTAAAAGCAGGAATAAATATATAGTCTCAAGTTGTGCCAGGGGAGGTTTAGGTTGGAGATTAGAAAGAATTTCTTTACGGAGAGGGTGATCAGACATTGGAATGGGCTGCCCAGGGAAGTAGTGGATTGTGTCTGGAGATATTTAAAAAGAGACTGGATGTGGCACTCAGTGCCATGGGCTGGGAACTGCAGCGGTACTGGATCAAGGGTTGGACTTGATGATCTCTGAGGTCCCTTCCAACCCAGCCAATTCTGTGATTCTATGATATTGAACTAGGAAACCTGGCTTCATGCACAAAGCAAAAGAACAGGAACTCAAGAGACTTTTTTACATTCCAGCCCAGGTACAGACTTTGACAAACTCACTGACTCACATTGAGACTCAGCTGTTCTAGGGGAAGGTACCTCAGCCTCTAGGGTATCAGCAGCCTAAAATCTACTACTGAGAAACATACTCATCAGTTCTCTTCTCTAAGTCTTTATCTCACCACTTCTGCTACAGGTAATTGGTAATGAAACAGTGTACAGCTATTTCACAGACTATACCTGTAAATCTGAAATACTGGGTATTAAAAAAGTGGCTACAACTTACACTGCTCATGTTAAGGAGAGCATTGGCTATTCTCCAGAGAAAAAAAAGATACACAAAACCACTATTAAAATCTTTGAAAGAGACACCTATTTTATGAAAAGCAGCACTTCCAGGATTGAGGGATACACATTTTCAGCTAAATCTGTTTCCAGGTGCTGGTGTAATCCCAAAGCAACCTGAAGACAGAATCATAACAAGTATTTAATCACATCTTTCATCGTAAGGAAGAGATGGCCACTATAAATCTTAACCCTGGTAACTCAATAGTGAGGTTAAAGAAGCAGTAAATGCAACTGCACATTAAAAAGAAAAATCAGTATCCTCATCATTAATATTTTCATTCATTTGAAATGTCAAACAAAGAAAACTTATAAACTCATATTAAAACAAATATTTTCATGTACAATTTTGTTTCAGTTTCTGGCTGTATTTCACCATAAATCTTTTCAAGAATTTTGGTATAATTTTTTTTTATACTACAACAGAACAAAACTGGATGATGCTGCAAGTCTACATTAACTTCTATATAATGCACTAGGCTGTAATTTACAGTGAATGTTTACTGCCTGGTAGCTGCCAGCAACTTTGGCATTTATTATCCAGATCATCAGATTGGTATCTGACCTAGATCACACACAGCCAGGCTGATGGTTAATCCCTGAGCTGCCAAATTCTCCAACATACTATGAAGGATTACCCATCAAATCACATTCATATTGCACAAATAATGTGAGATTAGTAAATCAAGACTCAAACTTTAAAAAATTAGCAATTAAGAGGCTTATTTTAGTAACTTGAGATTCATGAAACCTGGAAACAGCTTGATTTGCTCATTGCTGCACCTGAAGTTTCTCCAGCATTTTCTAAGTACTTCAGCTTTTAGCTAGAGGAGAGGGTGTCACAGTTTCCACTCTTGCATCCTACACTGTGTCACTGGTTCACTATATCCTCTTTTGACAGCTAAATTACACATGGGACTTCTACAGATGTTGGTTTCCTCCTCTGCAGTGCTGATGTGATTGAACTAATTGAGGAATTTCACCAGGCATCAGGCAATAGGTTTCCCTACCCCTTCTGCTTTCCCTCTTCAGTGCACACGAGCAAAACATGAACTATCAAAGCCAGAAGGAATTACAGCATTACACCTGTAGTTTCCAGGACATTCAGACATCTTCAGGGGAAAAAAACTGTGTGGATGATTATATAGATACCATTCCAAGATTTGTGTAACAATAGTTCTCTCATGGATCATTTTTTTCATTTCTGTACATAATATTTACATACAGTAAGAAACTCCCTTTCTGTTCCTGTGACAAGATTAATTTATAGCTGGTTTTTGTTTGGCTTTTTTTGTTTGTTTTGTTTTTAAACCAAAAAGTCTGTTTTCATTAAAGAAATCAGAGAGAAACAAAAAGTTGATTAAAAAAAAAAAAAAGAGGTAGCAATACACTGGGATGGGAATCACAGTACCAATTCCTGGGTTGCAACTTAATATGATGTGATCCAGCCAGACACACCAAATAAGAATTAAGATGCAAACATTTGCTCCGGTTTCTCTTGTATTTATTTGAAACAGCCATTGAGTTGATGCCTAATAAATCAGAATTCACACTTCTTCAGTGGTGCTTGGCTAACCCATGAGCTGGATGGGATCAGCCTGGCTTCTCATAGTGCAGCACTGCACTGAAGCAATCCAGCAGCCAGCTTTGTACAATACAGAATAGGGTGTGAGAGAGCCAGGTTATCAGCTGGAAGTTGCTTTAGGCAGCTGCCAACCTGGCTTTTCTTTGGCATTCTTTGTGCTTTCAAAGTGGTTTCAGTCACAGGCATTCAAATTCTCTTTGTGGAAAAGGCCTGATCTTGGGAAAACTGGAATTACTAAAGAAAAAAGGAAACTACAAAAAAATTCACAAGCTCATCATATTTTTTTTCTTATTAGTTGTCTATATTTGAAGTTTCATTCAACTGGAGGAATCAGGAATTTCATAATCCATTCCATGGTTCCAAGTAAAACAGTAATAGGCACAGTTGCTTTCCTCAGCTTGTGTAATTCCTGCTAATGTGTAATTCAGAAAAACACCAAAGACTGTTCCAATCCCTTCTTTCTTTAATATAAGCTTTTTTTTTGTTTTTTTGCTTTTTTTTTTTTTAAGCTAGACCAAATTAAAAAGCATAGGGAAGAACCATGAATACAATTGAGCAGACAGCCACACTTGATTGAAAGCAAGCACAACTATTTCTGATATTTAACCTTTTTGCCACAGATGTGTGCAAAGTGTCATTTTTTCCCCCTCTGTTAGTGGGATACTAAAACTAAGAAAGTCCTAAAGCTAGAAAGCAACAAAACACACCCATGCAAAGTTCTTTCAGAGAAAAGGAGAAAAGAATCTTTACTGCAGATTGCATTAGGTACTTATCTTCCCAGTGTCTCTCAGGAATTTGCTTACAATATGAATAATTTCCATCTGAATGGCTTTACAGCAGCTCTCTTTCATTTACCAGCAAGCTACATGTGTTTTCATTTCTTACTATAAATATGAAAATTTTGATAGACAGGACACAGGAAGGCAATAAGGGAACAAAAAATAATTCCTTAATAATTCTTTGAGCTTTTTCTTGAAATTAAAAGCCAGCATTTCCAGACTGTGTATTTATCCTGCAGAAATGACACCAGTGAAAATCTCAGGTTGCTAGAGAATTCTTTAATCTAAAGAACCAGTGAAATGATCTGGATGGTGTTATCTGAGGTTTCAGCTACTAAGCACAGGGAAGTTTCTGCACACTTGTGCTTGCTTGGTTTTTTTTTTTTACATTGCTTCATTTCCGTTTAAAGACAGACACAGCAGAACTTTATACACTGCCTGCAAGTTTTAAACTCTATAATCCATTAAAGAAAGAGGGGAAACATTGGAGGTCACTAGTAAACAAAAAAGATACATGATTACAAGTTGCTGTGCCTGAATTTCCTCAGCACAAAGAAGGATCCACAATCCAGTTATTCCTGTGACTGTCACATATTCAAAATAATCCTGTTTGCAGTATTTTACAATGTCTGCATGCCTACCAATCTCTTTATATCAAACAAGAAACACTCAGACTATAATTAAAAGTGTAAATAACCCTTTGGCCTGAAAGATCTGTAGTATTTTCTTTCAGCACTGGATGGACAAAGCACCTACAAAATTTTCTAGATGCTCTTGGTGCAAAGGCTCCCTTACAAATCAGGGAACTCAACACAAACAGATTCACTGCTGACAAGCCATGATTTGGCCACATGACTGTCCTGCCAGTAATTCAGGTATTAGCTATGTCAGACCTCATTATCAGGGAGAGCTTGACAAGGTCTCTCACATTATTCAAAAAAGGTTCACTTGCCAAAGGCCTGGCAGAGGCCACAGTGTACAGCAAATCCCTCCTGGCTCAGCTGAGGCTTGTAGCTGTGCTGACAGTTTTTCTCTATAAATTACTCTACATAAAAACCTGCTGGCTAGGAAGCCTCAGAAAGCACCAGCAGGACTTCAGTGACTCATGAGGTGTAAGAAACACCACCTGTCATGCTTACAATAAGACATATGAGCTGCTCTTTCTACATGATGACTGCTATGATCCTGGTTTCAATTGTACCAACTGTGAAGGTTTCTATTAGTTTGACTCCTTCAGACTATTCTGCCTTTAGCTTGAAACACGGATTCAAATCGTAACCCTCTATAGGAAAGGACAGCATACCAGACAAAGCCTATGGACTGATTCACAACTTTTTCTGGTTAGTAAATTCTCCTTCCCTTCATTGCCTGTCACACAGATATCAGGACACAAGACATAAGTCCTTATACAAGTACCAGCAGGAGCTCATAGGATTTATCACAATACAAGCATTGCTCATACTAGCATGGTTTTCAGGCAGAAATACCCATACAAAGGGATTAAATGTTCAGGCAATGCTTTGAGCATAAGGGTCTAATTTAAGAGTACAAGGGAAATTGTTCAAGGGGAAGCATACTGGCACATGAGATTAAGCAAGAGTCCAGTATACGTGCTGCATCTTCATAAGTCATCTTCTTTCCCATTGGCATAAACAAAGGCCACACTGGTTTTCCATCAGATTTATAACCTCCACTCCTGGTTTCCAAAGATTCACACTGCTCTAATTTAAGACATTTTTCAATAATTAAGACAGAAAGGCACCAACCTTACAATAAAAGTTCTGCTGTAATTTATACTTCAACTCCTTTGCTTCACTGCACAGAAAAGAGAGATTATACAAATAATTACTTAAACAAAAATGACAGCTACATCCTCTAGGAAAAGAGGCAGGACAAGCATGGAAAGCAAATGTTCCAAAAGGACATTTGGGAGCAAACACTAGGAATTAGGGCTCCTCTTAGTCATCTACAGGTTGTGTGAGACACTCCTACACCCAGGACCTAATAGGAAACCGATCTGTACCAGTGACAGGAGACATATGAATAGGACAGTCACACTAAAACTCAAACATCTACAGTGTGAAAGCTATTTAAGCACACAAACTACCATCACACCCAACATCCTATGTCACTGAAGGCCAGACCAAAGTCCTGAAAGCCAAGGGGATGGAAAAAAAGTTAAGGAAAAGGGAGTTCCAGTGCCTGCCACCAAAAATCTTCATCACAGGGCCAGGTCTCTCACAGACAGTCCTTGGCCTTTACAGAAATTGTTTTAACTTGGGACTGGGGAGCTCACTCTGACAGAGAGAGCCAAAATCTAACCTCAGGCACAGTGCAGCAAAGCATCATTTGCTTTTTCTCTAGAAGGTCCCAAAGCTTCTTCTGCCTTCCACCATCAGCATTGCACCTCGTGTGCAAGGCTCAAGAACACAAGTGTGCATCTGGGTGAACACAGCATAGGCTCTCAATATTTCTCAGATACTTGTTTCGTTTTTCATCTGTACTTCTTTAGAAGCACATTTAAGAAGTGCAACCTGCACTATTATATGTTACTGACCACAAGAATGCTCTCAAGAATGCTCCCAGTGCTGTGTAACTGGGGGGTGATGTAAGAGGAAGGAAAGATGCACTGGGATGTTGAAAAGATCAAGTTGAAGGGAAGGAAACCTCCGAAATACAAAGAAAAGAAGGTCAGATTCACTCTTTTGCAAAGACATCTCTATTCCTGTGCCCAAAACTCACAGCACAATATTACAGCTTTTCTCTACTCTTTCCAAACAAGTGATCTGGTTTTCTACTTATTTAGAATTAGCAGTAACAGGAACAAATTAAAAAAAAGCTGAGTATAACAAGCTAACCCTTCCTACTTCTATTTCTGTGATCTGCAACCTTCTTCTATATCTGCAACCTGCATCAAAACAAGGTAAAACATACCTAAGACAGCCCAGGAACCTTGGACAAAGGTGGTAAGATATGTTTTGAACAACACTCACAGTTTCATAGATTATATAGAACTGAGAGCAGAAAATACTAATGGATACTTCCTAATTACAGTCTGGTAAATTACTATAGTTTTTCCCAAAGTAATCAATTTCTCTCAGTAAAAGATACATAAAACCATAATCTACTCCTTCTCTTTAAATCTTTAAGCAAAGTGCCATCAAAACAGACAAAATGTTCACATGCAATTAATTACAGAGATCCAAAAGGAAAGGAAAAGCACTCACATTTTCTTTCTTATATAAGGTTAACAAGATACTGATGCTAAAGGTGGATAAGTGGATGGGAGTGGAATTTGCCCCAGCTAGCTTTCTCAATTCAAAGACAAAATCACAAAACATCCACAAATCCACACCCACAAATGGGAACTCTGCATAGAGTCCTCTTCCATTCCTGGTCTGGTGTCAACTCGGAGCACAACCATCTTCTCCTTTATTAGTAACAGAGATTAAGAAAGTGCTTTATAAGGCAAGTGATACTACTAATACCAGATTAGCCTAAAAATTATAAACTTTGTGACTGTTGGCAAGTCACTATTAATCCAGTTTGCTGACTGTTGCAAGTCACCAAGAAAAACATCAACTCCCTTCTGACACTCATTAAGTCATCTTCTTTCCCATTGGCATAAGCAAAGGCCACACTGGTTTTCCATCGGATTTATAATCTCCACTCCTGGTTTCCAAAGATTCACACTGCTCTAATTTAAGACATTTTTCCGTAATTAATCAGTGTAAAACACTGGAACTAAGCAAATAAGATTTAGGCTTCAGTTCACTGGGGCCACCTGGTTTGTGTTAGGGTAAGTCTTGAATTAGGATTCATTTGCAGGGTTTTCAGATAACTTTTATTTGTTATTAGTTACAGCTGTCAAGACACAGAAAGAGAAGTATCCAAAAATCCAGCAAATTACTTTTCGGGCTGGGTAGCAGCCAGCAGGAACACTCATTGCTGGGTTCAGCAAGGGTTTGCCAAACGATGAGAGATGTTTGCATGGGCAGGGAAGATTTCCTTTCTTGGAGTGTTGCTGCTAAAGGCTGCAGTCACCAAATTAGGAGTCAGGATGTCCAGAAGAAACAGCTTAGGGCTAAATTTAGGACTGTTGTCAGTAGTAACCGTCTATTAGGACAGAGACTAAGTTTGTATGGTCACCAAGATAGAAAAAGGAGAAAAGTGAGCCAGAAGTGGCAGTGATCTTAGAAGTGTGCACTGGTTTTGCCTGTGTCTGAGGCAGCCTGGAGCAAGCAGGAGCAGGGAGGCAGAACAGCAACAGGGTTTGCATGTGCACAGCCACCTGCACCTTCAGCCAGGCAGGACAGCCAGGCCAGTGTCTGTAGGTTATTGCCTGACTAGATGTGGTGCTGGAACTGACTCCTTGATTTGGCATTCATTTCCAGCCAGCAGAAGCCAATACATTCCCAGTCCGAAGAAGGTACCAAGGTATGCAGAGTCCTGGGTCCTTCATATTCCAGAAAGTGCAAAGTATCCCATAGATGCACTCACTGCTTCACTACAGCTTTTAACTGTAGTTAAAGCTGTAACTACAGCTAAACTACAGCTAAACTAAACTACTAGCTCTGCGTGCTAAAACAGAGCATTTAAAATCCAACACATCATCTTCAAACCTGCAAGCACCTACACCAACCCAGTTCTGATCACTGCTGAGGGAATGACATGGGCAGTCTGAAACTGTCACACAACACATTCCAACATCTGCAAGGTGTCTTACAAAACAGAATATCCTAATGCATGGGTAATAAGGTTAAATGTCAGGGCCTCCTAATTACTGCCTCCATCTCCAAAAAGGACTGGATATGCAATCTTATCTAATCATCATTTGGCCTCTCACTTCAGCCATCTGTAAACACAACCAGCAGCCCAGCTTAATTGGCAAGCTGTTGAAAGGGGTGCATCTAAAATGTCTTAAGTGCTTCAGATTTTTTTTTTTAAGTGCTATGTAGGTTAAGATGTTTGTTTATTTAAGACTAATCTCATATTCATGCATTTTAATTCATACATACTTTACATGACAGAAAAAACAATGTTACAAGCAACACTGGAACCCATTATCAGTGATCTAAACCAGGTCCTGGCTGTGCTGATCATAAGTAAGCAAACTCACTTCTAATATTCCTGATGATGTTTCCTGCACATAGCCCCTTCTACTGCCCTTTCAAGTGGCACCTCTAAGTAAGGAACTTCCCCCTGCCAAGATTCCCCACCACACTAAGCTGTTCACTGCATGGTTATAGGGTAAAAAAACTCAGGCAGAAGGGCAATTCTTTAATTTTATCACTACCAGCATGCAGAAGTAATCATTACCAAACAGACATCCTTCATTTTACTTAAGACACAGCCCAGTGTATTTAAAAGCAACAACTTGCAATTGCCCCCATCAGATTCATTACCCACTTATAAAGATAACTCTCTATCTTGCTGGAATCTAAACCACTCCAAAATACATTAAACCACCTCACAGACAAACATCATCATAACTTAAGAAAACACACAAGAATTCATTAAACTGTTAACTGACACCAAGGAATTCTCAGCTCTCTACATGTAGCACTAAAATGTTCCTGTGGGCTTTGATCCAGAAAGGAGCAATAGTCCATAAAGGATCAAAAGACAATTCCTGAAGCAACTGCCAGAAACCAGACCCAATGGGTTTAAGCAAGAAACAAACATTGGGGAACAGGAAAACAAATGCACAAATTCACACAAGAACACTCAAAAAAAAAAAACAAAAAAAAAACAAACAAACCAAACAAACATTAAAGACATTACAGCATTATTATAATGCTGTACAAAGTAGTATGGAGATTTTGGTTTTTTGTTTTTTTCTGGAAAACTATAGAGAATCCTTCAACTGAAAAGGCTGAAGAAAACTGTGCTAGAGGGCACTGTAATGGGGACCTCCCTGGAAGCAAAGCAACTGTGAACAACCAAGGAACTTCAAAAAACAAGCAAGCAAGAAGTCCCACCACAGCCCTCCTTAGAAGAGGGCTGAGATGCTGACTTCCTCTGACATTACTAATTCTTGACATCAATGCATCCCATCTGCTGGGGTATTTTATGGCTACAAAAGCCCTGGGTTTTACTCCCCAGTTGTTCTGAAAGTAAAAATTTAACTGGAATGGGCAACACTGGAGATTTTCTAAGGGAGAGATGCAACTAAGAGAGATGGTAGTTTACTCTGGAGAAAAGAAAAAGAAGGAAAAAAGCCTAGAAACAATATTCCTATGGGTTTTATCATTACCTTGCAGAAATCCCTCTCTTCTGTAACATCAGTGGCCTGTGGCAATGCCATCTCCAGACAGCATTCAATCTGTTCATGCTCAGAGTAATTTACTTCTACTCAATAAACAGGAAAAAACAATGGCAGATGTATGCAAAGAAACAAAAAAACTGGGAAAAAAAATCTCCTCCGAAGCCTAGCAAGGGATTAGAGGTATATACTTCAGAGAGGGATTGAGATTCATTCTTTATTCTGCCCTAGTGGCTCTATCCTAAACTTTTTAGGAACTCTGAGCAAAAATCCCTGTGCTAAACACCCATGCTATTGGATCTTTCCTGCTCTTCCTTAATATTTGAACTAGAACATTCACATAAGTGCACTCTATAAATTTTCCACCAGAACATTAGATGAGGTTAGGGAGGTAGCAGTCTCTGGCAGACTATAATAGGAATAATTTTTTTTAAATCAGTCATTAAGATGGGAGGTAGAGAGTGAAGAGACCGAAGCACAAACCACTGAGTTAGTGTCAATTATTTTCCAAGCAAATTCCTTCCTGGCATCCTCCAGTTCTTCTGCTTGTCACTCTGGGAATGCCATCCCAACCCACCCATCCAGGCACTCGGAACAAAATTCAGCAGCTGCTCATACCTCCCTCAGCTACTACACTATTATTAGTGTCCAGGAAGCAATGTTCCAATAGGGCCATTCAGTAATGTCCTCATGAAATGCGAGAGCAGCTCCTGGCCACTGTTAAATTATAGAATTTTTCCATATTTAAAAGAGAAACTGAAGGAGAAGGCTTCCAGAAAAAAATTCTTGTGGTGAAGAAGTTGCATCCTTTCTCAAAAGATAACACTTCAAGTGTGGATACACAAATTCCCTTTACAAGGATGTACTTTCAAATCTTGCATCAAATGCATTTGATTCTTTTTGTCTGCTCACAAGCTATCAAGATCCTAAACACAAGACAATCATGGATATTACAATAACGCATACCCAGAAAACTTTATTTATTGAAATAAATGTTGATAGAATCATTTGGGCTTCGTTTAATGCTTTTGGGGCAGAGGAGATTTTTGTTTCAGGAGGGACTTTGCTTGTTTGTTGCTGTTACATGACTTACAAACACTGTCAAGTTCCATTTAGACAAATTTCATTCTGCACCAGAGAGAAGCAAGGGAAGGAAGAAGCTATCTGACTAATTGCTAAGGTGCTCCAGCCAAAACAAAGACTTCCACTTTTTGTGACTGACACATTAATGCTTAATTTTATTTTCAAATGCACCAGTAGTAATAATCCCAAACTAATTTTCAGCAAGGTATCACAGCCATCTTCTTTGCAAGTACTTTTAATTAAAGAGCTACAAATAAAGGGTACAATGAGGAAAAATACTACTCAATGAAACAAGCTCTGCCATAACTTTACAAATCTGATTAGTAAAGTGGATTTCAGTATGTCCACAGAGCATTACAACAAGGTTGGCACACCTAAGCTTTTCTTCACATATGGATACTTCCTATAGAGAAGTGAATGATGATATGCTATGAACCTTAGAAAAGCCAAATTGATGACTTAAAATTTCCTCTTGAATAACTGGCAAAGCAAAGGCAAAACAGCTGCTTTCTCAGTTCATATTGCCATGCCCTTCATGCTGAGATGTCTGAAGCATGACTGGAAGAGCATACAGCACATTCTCCTTTCAGATTCTATATTAAGATAATTTACAAAGAGTATTTTAAAAAGTTTATAAGCACCTCTCAGTTCAAATAATGACTACAGAAAAAGAGCAGTGGGTGAAGTCTCATACAATGCAAAACAAATTGACACAACACTTCTCTGTAGTGTTTCAACATCTATTTATCTATAAAGCATCTATTATCTATAGTATTTATCTATAAAGCATTTCAGGAGTTTGAAGCAAGGGCTTAAATAGTGATGGGAAGGAAAATAATTAAGGACTCACCCAAAGCTGCTCCAAAAGTCATTTCTCTGGACCCAGCTAGCTCTTTTTGTTCACTATAAAATTACCCATGTACACAAAAACACAGAATGTTTTTGGCTTGAAGGGAAGAAGCCTGGGATGAAAAGACATGTCAGCATTCCATTAATGTAATTCACTTGTTTGCTGCTTAGAGTCTGATCATCACTATGCAAATAAAAACTCTATCACAACATGTCTTGTTTCACATTCTACTACAAAAGACTCAAATCAGTTTCAGAAAGAGCTATTCAGGCAAGATGTGGAGGGGAAATGTGAACTTTATTCTGCTTGCCTTCAGGTAAAAATCTAGTTTGTAAAAGCTGAACATTTCACCCCTCTTATTTCACTCCTTTGCAAACATGAACAGTGTCTGCTATAAAAAGATCCTCAGGACTGACAGCAACCTATTAAAAAAAGAAGCTCAATATATCACACAAATTGTGTTGCACCAAGATGTAAGGTATTTTTGTAGCTAAAAATGAAGAATTCATACCTAAGACATTTTCCCATTACAGACGCATGAAAGCAGTCAACAGAGGCACGAAGGGAAATAAAATTTCCAGTTCATTTAACAGAAAATCATTTAGGTTGAGTTTCAAAGCTACCTTTCCAAAATAACATTTGCATCTAGGGCAGTGCCTTGAGGGTGTTCTAATTCTTAAATGCACCATTAAAACTCATTTTATCCTAAGTCAATCATCATGATTACCAGGCCAGATATAGACACAACTCTTCTCATTGGGGCTTCCAAGCCAGTCATTAAATCTCCAGTAGGACAACTCCAGTCATGGGTTCCTTCAGAGCAGGTTACACTGCTTGAGTGTTACCTAAAGATAATGGGCACCAGCCTCAGCTGCTTCAGCTCTGCATCTGAAAGCAGTGGATCTGACAGATGAGTCTTTCCAAGACAGAGAATACACTTCAGCTTTTCTTAAACTATGGTATCCTGGCTTATCTAGGTTCATATCTCCTTTTGCTTAGCTCTAGGTCCTCAGCAAAGTTCCTGTGGACAAAAGACCAAGTTCCTACACATTATATTTAAGGGTGTAGCATAAGCATTTCACAAAAAAGAATTATATTTAGATTTTTTTTCAGCTTTTACTTCTAGAAGTAAAAACAAAGGATGCAATACATGGAGTTAGTTTTATTTCTTCTAACAAAGGTGCTGAACCTGCTGGAACAGGGGGATAGCAAGGCAAGAGTCACAACACAACAGTGCCTTTCAAAACAACCGAGATCACCCAGGGAAATGAGGCACAATGAAAGTACAGTAACAATTCCACAGAGCAAGAATGTTTAAGAGCAGACTGGAATACTGTCAGCTTTGTTTGGAAAAGCTTGAAGGCTGAAGAATTGAACAGACAAAAGCTTTGGAGAAACAGTCATTTGGCTTGTAACCAGGCTGGGTCAATTGGGACAGACCTTTTGCACAAGGGAGAGCACACAACCTGATATTTTAACAGGAAAAAATTTATACTGTTTGTTCCCAGAGTACTGGTGTGTTTCAAAGGATGGAACTGTGCAGCACACACAGTCTGTTAGTCCACATAAACTACAGACTCAGCCCCATGATAGATTTCTAAGAATGGTATTTTAAAAGCTTTTCCTCAAGTCCTTGGTGACCTTTCAGCACAGTCTCTCCACCTGTTTGCAAGATGGTGAAATTTGTTTTTAAGAAACATTTTCTAAGCAATCATATTTTCTTTTAAATCTGCTGTTTCCTTATCACGTTTTTGTTTGTTTGTTTGTTTCATCATTCAAACATTAACATTTTTCAAAGCATGCAACTCTTTCTAATGACTGACAAAATCACAGATTTAGACAAGTGAGCAAAAAAAAAAAAAAAAGGTGCTCTCCCTCTGGTTGGGAACACAGGCCAGTTTTGAGATTTGATACATTACAGTCTGATTTTTCTTAAAGCCCAAAACCTGCAAGTGCAACACAAGCTTCAGACTCTCCACCTTTAGTTTGCTCATCACTTCAGAGCCCATTTGCATCACCCAATGGAGGAAGTGGAAAAATTTCAAAGCTAAAAAACACTAACCAGCAACACAGGGACCAAGAAGCTGCTCCTGCACACACAGCTGAGTAGAAAGTCTTCCAAGACCCAGATCAGCCATACAGCCCTGCTCAGTTTCATCTTGGATACCCAATTTTCATTGCCAAATTAAACAAAGCATATTTTTTCTTCAAGGACATGCAGTCCTGACCAGACAGGTGTATATATAAAAACTGGAGAGAACTATAGGAAGTTCTAACAACCAGATCTATTGAGAACCAAAGCCTTCTCTCTGACCCCTAAGGAGCTGATAACCCCCACCTGCCCAGGACTCTCAACTAAAGGGGCAAAACAACAGGATTTTTATTCAAAGGTGTGAGCAGTACTAAAACCACAATCTATTCCATAACCCTGTGGTCTTCCCTCTCTGTTGATTATTACTCCTCTATTCCTTTCCCACACAGGATAACGGGAGCATGAATGATTTACAGGAATCTCTGATGTGGCCTTGGCCTGTGATGGCCACTTTGCTTCTGAGGGCCTGGATGTTTTCTCTCTATTTTTATCCTGAAAGATGAGCAAACACACATGAGGTAATAGAACAACATGGGGAGGAAACAGAAACAGCAGAAAGAGTAAAAGGCATTTACAAAGAAGAGGGTGCAAGAAACCAGAGGTACACAACTACATACAGAAAAATGAGACCACGACATTGAGGCAGTCTGCCAAAAATTGCCAAAAGTGTGTGTTTGGAGGAAGGTTCTGAGGATAGCATAAAGTCAGACACAAACTTTCCTTTCCAGGATATTCTTTCACAGCAAAATACCTAAATGTGTGCTTTGGATAGCAGGGATACATCTATCCCAGCAGAGTGACATGGGCATTTTAACTCCCAGCCACTGTAGCTGCCCTCCCTTCTATCAAAGTCACACCCTGAGGGCACAACCAGCACGGGAGGTGCCCAGATGGAGCATTTGTACCTACCCCAACTCATTGCAAAATATGATGGCTTAGTGTAAACTTGGCAAAGACAATGGGTTTGATTTAGCAACCAGACAGATTTTGGGTCCTGATTAAAACTGACAACTGCAGTGGGTGGCAACAGCCACCAGCAGAGATGTTAAATTCCCTGAACAGTAGTTTTTTCTTTAACTATTCTGCTAATATGTGGCCAAGCTCATCTGATCATGTATTTGACACTTGCTAGCCTGCCCAGGAAAGTATTCAACTGCTCAGTGTCCTAACTGGACAACTCAAAATCAGAAAGACTTTTAAAAGGCAATCAAAACACTGAGCATGCTGTAACATCTCAAGAACAACTGTCACAGCACAACATCAAACTTGATCCAGAAACTCAGACAAGTGACTCTAGATCCAAAAGGAAACCCTAAATATAAGCAAGTCAAAAATTATCTCAAAAAGCCACAACCCACCCTATCAAAACATTGCAACATTCACAGTGGGCTTTCTCCTTCAAAGCCTCTGGTTTTTAAGTTAATGTGTCAAGTGTTTTGTCAAACAAAAGCCCTGAAGTCAGTGTAAACTAGATGCATTAATTACCTAATGTTAAAAAATAGCTGAGGAGGAGGAGAGACATCCTGGGGTGCAGTTCTTCCATGCTGTTCCAAAAAATACATCCAAGTGTTTCCTGTCCAAACCCAGGGCAGAGCACCTGGCCTGCCCACCACCTCCCTGGCTCTACAGCAGGGAATAAAAACAAACACAGCACTCAGGAGCAGGACAAATCCCCTCACTGCTCCCTTGTGAAAAAAACTCATACTGCTCAGAAAGAGAAGTTCTGTCTCACTAAAGACTATGAAGTTGATTTTAGACTGACTTAAGAACTGGTATCAGTGTCATAAGCTCTGCTTGTTAAGATGTGCAATGCTTTTGCAATACTGATCTGGCAAGTATAGGATAATTTTAGGAACAACATACACCTGCAGCCATAGCAGTGGGTCTGGCTTTCTTTAATTACAAGCAGGTGTTTGCACTTTACAGGCTTTTTTTCCATCCTTTTTTTCCAACTCCTTAAGGTGTATTCATATTCCATAAAATTCAATATTAAGTTTCCAAGAGGCTTGTTATTAAAAAAGAAAAATAGTAGGAAAAAAACCAAACAGAAAACCTTTCCAACATGATCTAGACTTCTCTAAAAAATATGAACCATTCTATTTATTTCTATTGGCTTTGTCCTAATTTTATACAGAAAAAAAAGAACAATGGAACATCTGCAAGACAAAGAAGGTAATGGAGCTAGTGTGTAATCCAAGCTGAAAAGACATGATTCAAGATGACAAACCAGCATCCTCCACAGAATGAGTTTAACACTTTTTATAGCTACTGACACAGTATTGAATGCTTTGCTTTAGGTAGAGTTGAAGCAATGTTCTGTATTTTCTTACAAAAAAACCACTTCTCTGATCCTTACACAGAAGTAACTTTAAGCAGAAAAGAAGGTACTGTCTCAGTTAATTAAGCCCCAGCTGTGACAATTATCTTGAAGGGAATGGAAAAGAACTGTACTATTATTCCATTATAAGCAGTTACTTCTTAAAAGAAAACTGTATCAAGTGGGTTGCTAAGTACCTGTTTGACTTAGTTTTCTAATGTTTCCATTATTGAGATGAATTCCAAGAAAAAGGTTGGGGGTGGGAGGGGTCATTTTAAAAGGTGTATACTGCTCAGTAGCCTTAGGGACCCAGAATGTAGTTTTTATCTAACTGTGCCCTAGCAGAATATATTTCAAATTTAAAACTCATTGTTCACTTAGAGCATTTATTTGCTTGCTGTAAACACACGTAAAGCATGCCTGATAACAGAAGTAAAGCTCATTTTTGAGGCACAGATTGAAAACTCAGATGGCTTTCTAAAACACTGTTTGTGAAGATTTATTAATTCAGAGCTCACACTAATTCAAGGTGACTTAATCAAAGATAGACTTCTAACTAATCACGACTGATATAAGAAACTTTACATACGAGTTCAGTTGAGGCCCTTTCACTCCCCAGTATTCCCTAGTATTATTATATGTTAAGTAAGACTGAAATCCATTTTTATTCAGTCTTTGGATTCTTTATATATCTTTAGCAGATGTCCATTTTTTCCCTAGAAGTTATTCATGAGCCCTGTGTTAACTGCTTTGACTTGTACCAGTGTGTCAGTAAAACATTTTTTGCTTAAGACTTTGAGAGCTGGCACACTTCATAAGTTTAGCTGAGTCGTTTCATAAGTGCAGATTATACTAAGGAAAGATTTTAAAAATGTACATTTACTACTTTAGAAAAAAGAAAAAAAGAGCACTGTCACTCAAGGGATTGGAGTTAATACGTGGATGACAACAGCCTTTACCATCAAGTAATAATGTCCATAGTGGATCAGACCAACAGCCTACCTGGTATCTGGGAGGTCAGCCACAAAACAAAGAACATGGGTTTGGCCAACTCAGACGTCAGATTGTGTCTTAGGTTTGGATTAGGTTCTTCAATCAACTGAGTTAAGATGAAGATTTACTCTAATCTGCTGGCTTGGAGATAGGATTGGGAGTGGCTTCATTCCCATTGCCAACAAGAATTCCCATCTGTTTAACTTCTTGATGGCAAACATGTAAATTTTGCTAAAATTGTTCAGCTTTTAGTATGGAGCATACTTCAAGTGTATCTTTACCCTTTAATTTCAGTTGTTTCAAGAATCTGATAGAAAGATAAACAAGGCTGACTCAAAGCTTTCTCGTTTCCTGTGTAACGGTTTGAAACACCAAGTTATGGAGTTCAAGCTAAACACTGCAAGAATGAATAAACAATATGGTGGCTATTCCTTTTCTTGTGACAGTTAAATATGTTTAAAAGCAGTACAAAAAGACAATTTTCCACTGTTAATGATGAGTAAATGTAAGCAGTATATGTGCATGCGTTTTAAATAGAAATACAGCATTTCACAGAATTATCAGAGTTGGAAGGGACCTCTAGAGATCAACTAGTCCAATTTCTCAAGGTATTACATTTCAGTTAAACAAGAAAGGATCAAAATAGTTTATAAATAACTTCTGGATGGAGTTAGTTGTTTTCTGTTGAGAGAAACTATTTTTGCTTGATTGGAGAATCCTTATTCTGAAATGTGAAAGAAACTTGAGAGGTTTAGTTCTGGGCTCTTGAAGTCTCTGTAGAGAAAATTGTTGGATGCTAAAGAATACCCTGGATAAATACTGTGTATTTGCTTCTGAATTCTCTCTCTCTCTTTTTTTTTTTTTTTCCCCACAATAAAGTCCTGTACCAACAGAAATCAAATATTCTGAATTTAGGTAGAAACACTCCCATACAGCTGAGGAGACAAATGGAAAGGAGCCAAGGAGAGGATCCACATCATGTTACTAATTTGTCCTGCAAGACACTGATGACTCCAGTGATTAAAGAGAGTGGTGGCAGTATCTGCTTACCACCTCTGAAGGTTGTAACTGGTGCAGGCAGCAAACACATTTACCCTGCTGTCTGTCAAGCAGGAAGTGAGATCTATTTAATCACATCAGTTATTCACACCTAAAGAATCCTCAAGACATTTCTTGTAAGCCTCTGCTTTACAAGTGAATTGAAGAAAGTGCTAAGGGAGAGAGAAGCATTGCAGTCCCTATTGCAATCACCTCACTTCCCACAATTATTAACCATAGTGTGCCTGCTACACCTTATATTTTATAGACAACTCAGACAGGCTTATTATGCTCAAACATCAATTAAAACAGATTTAAGTTCATCATTTACTTGATTCTAGAAACAGAGAAATATTTCTGTTATTATTAAGATGATCTTTTTTGTTCAAAAGGCCAAAACAATTTTCCAAAAATTGTAATCACCTCTTGCCTAATAGGTAGTCATCTAAACTCTTAAAATGCTTTAAAAAAAAGCTCTTATTACATTCCCTAGATTGTGCCAAGCCACTCTGTGCAGAGAACACAGTTTTGATAGAGGTGAATAGCTTACTCTGTGTCTAGACCACTTCTTGATTAATCCCATTTGGCTTCCCAACAGCAGATCAGTGAGGTTCCTCAAAGAATTTAGATGCTGATGGTCTTCTGAAAACACAAGACCAATACTCTAACTACTGGGGTTTCAATGGGTTTTAACACCTCCCTGTATCCTTCAGTTCAAATTATCTTTTAGCATCTGTTCAACAGTGTCACTGCTTCACCAGCAGCATGGCAGGACTACTCAACCTCAAACTCATCATGCAGAGCACTCCAAAGGGGAAAGCCAACTGCAGAAACCTGAATTTTGAATTTTTTTAAGGATGGATCTAGCCTCAGTTTTGATTTCTCAGTGGTGAAGCACTGATGTCTGTTAGAATGGGGTACAGCACCTAAACTCAAGAGGAGTCTCTGTCATCTCAGAAGGAAGGAATTGCTTAGACCTGAACATAAAGCAAGATCTCAGATAGTTTCTCTAAATATTTCTCATGGGCTAGCCCTCTGTATTTCACCAAGCACCCTCAGGCCAGGTAGCTCTGTCTGGTGTGCTGACTCCCTTGGCTCCCCCCACACCCAGCCAAGCATTCCATGCATTGAACACCAAGCCACAGCTACCAGCACAGGATTCTGCTGTGGATAGGAGGCTTAGACAACACCATCAGCTCCACACTTTAAGTTATGTATATCTAACCATACATGAGAAACCAAGGCTGTGGGGCAATTGCCAAAATACTGCTTAGATGCTTGAGGAAGAGATGATTTCCCTCTACCATTCTTATCCAAGCTTAGGGACAGTTTTTTACTTTGAATTTGAAATTATGATGATCTAGATTGACACTTCAATTCACAGATTTCAAATAATCCTCAATGAACTCAGTTTGCATTAGCTAAATATTAACTGGCCAAAGATTATGATTTACAAACAAGTGAAGTTTGGCATGGTGTTTTCATAGCCCTCCTTCCTCCCTACCTTCCCCCCCCCTCCCCCTCCTTATTTTTTTATATCCAGGCACATCAGACAAAGCCAGAAAAGAATGTTTCTTTCTTTGCTCAAAAGGAGTTATTTGTTTTTAAAATCCTCACCATCTCCAGACAGCTACACTGCTCACACCATTGGCCAAATCCTTCTCAGTTTACTTGAAGTGAAATCCCTGGAAAGCCTGGTTCCTCGCCTTCAGAAGTTTTCCACAATACAAAAGTTGGGGTACACTTTTCAGAACGCAGCACCAGAGTGCTGAATCGTTTGTCGTTTTTGTTTTTTCTGGCTAATTGGTACAATCTCTCACCCAACCAGATGACTAGTAGACTACACTACTATATCTTAAGTTAAATGGAAGAAATATTACAATTCAACGTTAAGAACAGGCATCAGCATGGCCAAACAAAGAAAAGTTCCTACATAAATCACAGCACAAGTGACCAAAATATAGAAATGTATATACATTCAACGAGTAAAATGGAAAATTAAAAATCACTATCGCATTTTAAGAGGCCGCAGACACAAGACTGGTAACGAGTGCTCTCACCACAGAAGTCTGATAATTCCTGTACATGCTTAAAATCGTGACAAAGGGGCGTTTTCAGCAGCCTCGGGAACAGGCTACACATACACACACACGTACAATGGTTACGTTGAAATATGCAGTTCACAGAGGCTCAGCACCGGTAAAACCTGAAACCGGGTTCTCGGCGGGTTTGACATCGCGGCTCGCTCGGGGTTCGGCACAACCGCACGCCCGATCCGGGCCCGGACAGATGCAACAGGCGTTGTCCGTGTCCGGAGCTGCCCGGCCCTGCCGCCGCTATCATCCCGCATTCCCTCACCACGGCGAAAGGGCCGGAAAGGACCTGCGTCCCCGGGAGATGCCGTGGAACCCAAGGGCGAGGCTGGAGGAAACTCACGGTAACAACAGCCAGCGCCGCCGGCTCAAACGCGAAAGCTCTCGGCGCCGGGCCCCGAGCCACCGGCAGCCGCCCCGCAGCCACCCGGCCCCGGCAGCCCTCCACTCACTCACTTTTGGTGGCGGCGATCAGGTTTTTCCCATCCTTCAGCAACTCCTTGATAAACTTATTGGTCCTCTCCAGCTCGGCCTCGTGGGCTCTCACCCGCTCCCTGAACCAGGGGCTGTCCAGGTAGCAGTCGCTGAACTCCAGGGGCTGCAGCCCCATGGCTGCCGCTGCGCCGGGGCTCGCAACCCCTCTCCCGGCTACACCACAGCAGCGACCTCCGAGCGGCCCCGCGGCGGTGAAGCGACAGCCGCGGCCACAAAGAGAGCAGCAGCAGCGGCGGCGGCGGCGGCGGCGGCTCCCCCCACGCAGGGCTGAGCAAAGGCGAGGCGAGCGGAGCGGAGCCGCCCTCCCTGATGCGAGAGGCGGTGCGGTGCAGCTCTGCTCGGCACAGCGCTCCCGGCAGCCCCGCAGCCAGCGCCGGGCCGGGCCCCGCCCGCTGCCCGCCTCTGCGCTCCCTCCCCGCGGCCTTGCTTACGCAACGCGCCTGCACCGTGCGGGGGACGCGGCCAGGTGCTCCCCGCAGCAGCCGCCCGGTCCCCCGGGCGAAGTCCCCTCTTGTTCTTTCCGGTGGTGCCCGCCAGATCAGGGGCCCGGCGGGCGAGGTGCCGCGGTTGGGCGGGAGAGGCTGGAGGGTGAAGGCTTGTGGCGACAGGCCACGGGGCGGGGAGGGGAGAGGAGAGCACCGGGGCTGAGGTGATTCACCTGGCAGCCACGTCCGTGGGCTTCGGAAAGGAGCAGAGCAGGTGTGGGCTGGTGGACCCAAAGTTCAGCCGTGGGTTCGGTGTCTGCAGCCTCCCCGGGCCGTGAATGTCCCCATTTCATCAACCAGCACGGGAGTAAGTGCTGCAGCAAGAGCAAGGCCTTTGGGAGACTGCTCAGTGCTGAGCTGTTTCATTGAAGAATGGTAAGAAAATTGTAAAAAAAGCCCCAACGAACAAACAAAAACCCCACAAGCAACCAAACGAAAAAACCCAAACAAACAAAAAAAAACCAATCAACAGAAAACGCTTAAAACTAAACTTTTATTTATAATTATAGTTTCATTAATGGTTTAACAGTAGTGCAATTCACAGCTATTTGCTGGAAATTTTTAGATGATGACGGGGTATATATTTCAGTAATTAATATTTATCTAGATGTCACCTTTGGGAGTAGTTTCAATCTATTTCACTTTCTCTATTTTGAAAAGTACAGTGTCAGTTCCTGGTCCTTTTGAATCAATGAGCTTTGGTATTAATTTAACATATTCTTGCTGGGTCCACAACTAAACCTGGTCCGCATTGGCCAGAGAAATCAAACAGACCCACCTTTTTAGGGTTGCCACTTAAATTTGAATACTTGTACTTAAAAAAAACCCCAACAAACTACTTTTCTCTTTCTTTTAAAAAGTAGCACTTAGGATTTCCATCAATGACCGAGGTGAAGATAGCTGGCAGCGTCAGTATCAACTTTCCTGTTTGACACCAGGCACTGACCTGCAGAACTTGTATTTATGGAAACATACACATAAGCATCTCATTTAAAATGAGATGTAGAAACAGTATATCAGGTAGAATTCAATTTTGTAAATATTTAGGGTTTTTTGTAACTATCCACTGGAGAATCCTGTCCAGAAACCAGACTGAGGCACTGTGTTACCAACCAGAGAGCAGCTGAGCTTAAGTCAGCAAGCACAGAATTTCAAGCTTAAAGGCCAAGATAATGTCTGTAGTGTTTGTGTAGATAAGGAAAATAATAAAACACAATTCTGCAGGAAGAGGTAGCTTGACGTGGAGGCTCATGAGTAACCATAGTTCCTGAAAGAGTGTGGCCCCTCTGCCCCAGATGCTGCTCAAAGGAGGAGGGGATCAGTTTGAGATCACAGCAGGCCAGGAGGTACTCCTGAGCAGACCCTGGACATTCAGCCTTCCAGCTGAGTGTCTCCCCTGCTAGACCACATTATCTGCAGTGATGTTGATTTTCTAATATGATTTAACTGAGAACTTACTATGCTACTCAGAAATTCCTTAAAAAAAAAAAAAAATTAATTAAAAATCCCACGCTTTAAAGAAGTTACCACTGCTTAGATTACTGGAGCAGCATTTCAAGAGTCCCTAAATACCTTGTTTACTTTGACCTGCATGACTAAAATTAAAATAACAGGTTTTATGTTTATATTTACTGTAATTTCTGTATTATAATTCCAGTGAAGTGTTGTAAAGTAATTGGGTTGCATGCATTGTGTGGAGCTGCTTGCATTCAAATGAAAAAAAAAATAAATAAATCTGGTTGCAGCTAAAAGGAGCAGCAGTAATCCAACAGAAATTCATACACACGACACATTTTCCCATAATAAAAAGTTGACTTTTATTGACATTAATAAAGCAAGGAAGCAAATTCACTATTAAGTTCATATTCTACACTGTTTATCCAGTACCAGTATCCAGACAACATACTGGATTTTTCCACTGAAATTACTGTATCTTTTCCTAAACCTGTCCCACCAGTTTAAAACATTGTCAGACCACGAAATAGAAGAATTGGAATTAAAAAACAAACAAACAAAAAAAGGGTAAAAAAACCCCAAACCAACAAACAAAAACCAAACCTGAGATGGAATACTGAGAAGAAATAATAACACATTCATTTAAACAGAGAAAAATTACTTATCTAATGAACTATAAAAGGAGTAGCATTTTCTTCATTAATTAAAGTAAGAAGTGTTTTCATAACAGCACTTTACAAAATTCTCCTTTTTTCTGCCATTCCCAAGGTGATCAAATTTTACAGCTTTCTGACACTAATATTTGCACATCTTCATGGACTTCATCGAACAGAAGTACTTTACCAGTTCTTATTTGTTGTTTTTCAAGCACGTCTTTCCTCTACCAGAAGCTGACTGTAGTGTCATCCAGGTTGCCTGTTCTCAGTTCTTCCATTTGGGTCACTTATCTCCAAACGTTTGTAGACTTTCCCCTCTTATTATAGACTAGTTATTAAGCTTGCAGTGGATTACAGTTGCATTGCCACTGTGTTTCATTCAGACTCACATTTCTCCCTCCACATGTGTTATTTTCATCTTGCTTAAAATGCTGACATGACATTTTTAAGAGCTCCTCATTTATTCTCTCAAAAGTGAAGTATATATAATACCCACAGCTGTAAAAGCTTGGGAGAGCTGCCTTCATGCTTTAGAGAAGGAAAGTAAAGACAATCAGCTTCCAAACAGCTCATAATTAGTAAACAATGCCTTGGCCTGTTCTTTTCCCAGAAGTAGGACATGACCAGATGAACTCTGCCTTTTTTTAGAAAAGATCTGCAGGGTCAGTGCCCTGCATGTGGCTGTCCCCAGGAGCTGGCAGCCTGCCAGGCTCCACTTACAAAGAAGGTGTCCTAGGCATGGGATGGAGTGAGACAAGGCACTGGAGATTCGGAGGAAAGCTCAGTGATTTGCTCCTCGTAATATGTTGCTGCAGAGTACAAGTCCCAAGACTTTGGACTCGTTTATGACTTAAAACTGGGTGGTGTGAATGTTCTCCTCAGCTGTCATTCTTGCGACTCGACAGTGCAACTATGGAGCAGTCACAGGCAGTGCCTGGACAGCGTGCAGTCCAAAGAATTAAGGTGTTGCTTCTTACCTGTAGAGCAGGTCTGAACAGTCCTGAATTGTAAGGGATTGGAGTTAGCATTGCTATGTGTCCCTTCTAGTCCTCTATTCGTACGAGCTGGCTCACAAGCTTAAAAAGATTGGATGCAGATGGAGAAAGAAGGTGAACAATGGAAGTACTTTTATTCTGTGTGTGTGTGTCTGTCTGTCTGTCTGTATATAGACAGCCTCTGGTCAGTCTAGCATGTTACTTGAGCAGTAACAAGCTGAACTACCATTAATAAGTACTGCTTACAGAGTTCTGTCTGTTTTTCTCAGACCTTTTACTTATCAATGAAGTTATAAATTTTATTCTAGTTACATAAGGCCTCCTTCTTGTCACCTTTCAAAGCATTAGCTGTCCCGTAGTAGTGATTGCTGGCGTTTTAATTTTTTCTGTGTTCTTAAGCATGTTAATCTCAGCTGTTCCCTTAAGTAATTGAAAGATAATTGAGCGTGTACAGTTTAAATTTGTAGAGAGAAGGGAAGGGGAGGCCCCTCAGGGACCGGGAGGCAGCGGCACAACCGAGCCCCGGGCCCGCCGGACTGCGCCTGCGCGGTGGCTTCCGCCCGACCCCAAGATGGCGGCTGCCTGTAGCGCCTTGAGTCTCGGCTGCTCCGGAGCCGCGTCCCTGGCCGAGCAGGTAAGGGCAGCAGCTTCAGCGGAACCTCCTCGCCTTACTCCGCGGCTTTCCCTGTGCCGGAACGGGGTCCGGGCCCTTGTCCCGCGGCTGGGGGCAGTGGCTCGAGGTGGTGAGGCCTGACAAGCGTCCCGGCCTGAATCCCGCTCTCTGTTGGGCGGACCCGGCCCCCCGAGTCCTCGCTGCCCTCCGACCCCCCTCAGTCCTACCTAATGTTTGGTAGTTTTTGGTTTTTTTCTTTTTTCTTTTTTCTTTTTTCTTTTTTTTTTTTTTTTTTTTTTTTTTTTTTTTTTTTGTCTTTTTAAAGAAAAAAGAAGCCTAATGTGATGGTGGTGTGTTTCTTGCAGTCCCTCTCCTAACGCGTGCTTCTTCGGCTTCAGGATACATCTGCAAGCCCCGAAGGTGCTACCAGGTCTTACGTAGGTAAGCATTGAAAGTTGAAGTGGTAATCTAGGCAGTTATGAAAGGTAATCAAGGTTATAAAAACGTACATGTTTGTTCTGTTAGCTCTAATGCTTTCTGAAGGAGATAAATAGCCACGTTGCATTGTGTAAAATAAACTGTATTATCTCCTTTTCTGGGAGTCTTTGCCTCGTGAATATGATGTTGTTGAGGTGGAAGAGTTTTAACCTGCAGATTTTATGGCCGATGACAAAACTTAGGAGTGCATGAACTTCCAGTCTGCAAAGCTGTTTGGTCAGAGACATGCTAAAATACATATTATAAAAATTAATATTAAAAACCAGGAGTGTAACCTGTTTCCAGGGTATAGTTTAACACACATGTTGTGTGCTTTATTTTTGAACGGTGAACATTTATTTTAAAATTGATGAAATTATCAACAGCATAAAGAAGAGCATGTTTTTAAATGCTCAGGATTTGGGGGATATCTTTACAAATGTCATTGAAAATTAAAATAACTTTTCATCTGTCAGCTTTGTGTAACCTTTTGGGCCTGCAGTATACGCAATATTTTTTTTTTTTTTTTTAGGAAGAGAGGGTGTTTACATCCTTCAGAATGCCCAACCCCAACTCTAAGTTTCATTGCAACCACAGAGGTGGTCAAGAAGCCAGCAGGCGGGAGTTGGTTTCCAGGTCTCTGCAGAGTGCTCAGCATTGCCTGGAGGACCAGGATTTTGGAACTGCTTATGCTCACTATCTCCTGGTACTACATCTAGCTCCTGAGTTAAAAACTAGTGTCAAAGTAAGTGCTCTCTGAGTTACCCGAAACAATTTTATTCAGTGTATACCTTTTGAAGCTTTGTGACATGCTTTGTGCTTGTGATTTGTTGCATGTAATGGATTTTCCTGTTCAGTTGTCAAAACAAAAGCAGAAAACACTAATGATGTTGACAGCCAGTAACTTGTTTAGTAAGCTGTGTATGTGTGTTTCATTTAAGTTTAATAGAAACACGGCTTTGTTAGCATTGGCTTCTAGAGTAGCAGGCATTAGTCTGTGTCACACAGGTTCTTAGTACCATCATTGCTGGGTGTTGATACTCTGTAGCTTTCTGGGAGTTAATTTCTGCTTCTTCAAGTGAACCAGTAACTTGGGGTGATAGCCAACGATTGTGCACTGCTGCTGATTAGAAAAACAAAGGTGTTCAGTTGCAGGTGTTGAGGATACTTCTGGGTGTTTTCAGGGCTTAGTTCCTTACATTTAATAATTGCTGGAGGTTACTCAGTGGTATGTTTTCTTTTCTAGGAAACATTTCAGTTTACTCTCTTTAAATGGGCAGAAGAGCTAGATTCTCTGGCACGGATTCAAGATCTGTTTAACTGTTATGAACAAGCCCTTGAGCTGTATCCGAGTGATGAGGTGATATGCAATAGTATGGGAGAACATCTTTTCAGGTTTGTAGTAATGTACATTCTGTTTTTGTAAGGTTCACATTTGGTACTGTGTGATAATATAACAAGGTCCAGTTCAGCAAAGGACATAAAACCTGCTGAAAAGAAGTAAATGTAAGCATATGCTCACTGCTGTATAGTGTGTACTATTGAACTTCAGATCTGTTAGGCAACTTCAAATAAGTAGCCAATCCTAAGACAAATTTTGATTGTCACAGCAAAAGTAAAAACTTAGAAGCACTGGCTTCAAATATTTTCTAATAATTTGCTAAGGAATTAAACAGAAAAAGAGAATAAAATTGTTCAGAGTCACTGCATTAACTTCTGTTGTGGTTAACCTGTAATTTCTGGAGTTCTTTACTGTTAGATTACTGAAAATTCTGCCTTTGAGTACCATCTTCTAATTCTGATCCTTCTTTGGGTCACATATAGCAGATCTTTGAAGTGAGCAAGCTGTTTGTGTGTACTGTGGTGTGTAGGGCTGTTCTTAAGTGGTTTGAGCTTGTGCTTTATTTATTAGTGTAAAGCATAATTTTCCTGCTTTCTCCAAACAATGGAGGAAACATGGCCCTTTGCTGTTGCTTAGGGTTGTGAGGTCTTCTGAGATGGGGCTTTGAAATCATGTGGTGGATCCAGATAGTTTTAATTAGGCTTGCTTTTTGAGATTAATTTGTTTATTTTAAGGAACAACTCTGGTTGTACATAATACAATGTATGTGTTTCTTGCATTTTATAGTTTTCAGTATCTGGGTTTGTTTTGGGTTTTTTTTTTCAGCACTCTGGTTTGAGATTATGCTATAGGTATCGTGAAAACTTGCCTCAAGTTCACAATTTAGTTTCAAAATTGCCACTTACTGCAAGCTCTAGCTACTCAAGATCTGGTTATTTTACAGTATGTTGAAGTTAAGTACAGTGTAATGGTTTGGAGCTCATTCTCACATCACTCTCGACTTGAAAATATGTGAAACTGGGTTGCAGAGTTGCTGCTTGTCATAGTGTTGCAGGAAGTTAGTGCAAGACCTGTTTTAATTTGTCAAGGAACATAGTAGGAGATGAAGATCCATACATACAGTGGTATGTTTTCCTCACTTTTTAAAGTGCTATGATGAAGAGCTGTAAATCATTCTTTTTCATAAGGTAATATCAGTGTTTCTAAACACAACCTTTCTAACTAATGCAAAATATTTTCATTGTCTTTTAACTGATGTAAGGCCTCTTTACAGGCCCACAGACATTTACAGATACTTGGCCAGCTGAATGCATGTTTTCTGTTTGTTTATTCTTTTTACTATTAGAATGGGCTTTAGAGATGAAGCAGCTGGATATTTTCATAAAGCAGTAAAGCTCAACCCAGACTTTGCTGATGCAAAGGAGAATTTTTACCGTGTTGCAAACTGGCTCGTGGAACGCTGGCATTTCATCATGCTCAATGATGCCAAGAGGAACCTCACTTACCTAAAGGCAATTGAGAAGGCTGTCTGCTCAGGGTGCAAATCTGTCCTTGATATTGGAACGGGAACAGGAATTTTAAGGTATGTTGTAAGTGTATATTTACCAGGAACTTAATAGACCCGTATTTCTTTAACACAAATCGGTTGCTAGTGGAAAAAAAAGTAATTTACCTTTGTGCCTGTATTGAGTCAACTTCAGAAAGGAAAGCTCTTAAAAGCCAGTGATTTAGAAGGTTAGTGTCTAGTTGTAGTTTTGGAACCCCTTTTTATTTGTTATGGATGCTTTTTCTGCCAATAACTGCTGTGATATTTGAATTACTCACTTTGGGCTTGGAATTTTAATGCTGTGTGTCCTGTTTTTACATATTGAATCAGAGTGGATTTAGCATAGCTGAGGGAGTATCCATATGCTACCTGTCTTTTTTTATAGCATATCAAGAGGATATCAATTTAATGCAATAACAGTGTTCACACAAGATACTCATTCATTTAATGATGATTTTTAGACTTAAACTGCTTTCTTGGAAAAACGAAGCAAATATAGAAATAGAACTTAAGAAAACTTAGTATCTCATCATGCTTTACCTGAAATGATGTAAACTGGAGGGGAAAAGCCCTGATTTCTTGTTTTTCAGTATGTTTGCAAAAAGGGCAGGAGCATCTTCTGTTTATGCTTGTGAATTATCAAAAACTATGTATGAACTTGCTCGTGATGTGATGGCAGCAAATAATATGGAAAGAGAAATTAAAATTCTGCATTTGAAGTCCCTTGATTTAGAAATACCAAAGCACATACCTGAAAGGTAAGTTGTTATACTCTGTTGTGATATTATTCTTAATTTTTTTCTTATTCCAAGAAAAGACCCTGTGAGCTAAACTTTCCCTATGATATTACCTGTAATGTGAAAAGGTGCTCTGTATGTTTTATGTTATTACAGAACAGTGCAGGATTATAACATGTTCTTTAGATCATACTGATATCCATGGCAGATCAACAATGTCATAAATTAAGGTGTTTAATTCTTTGATGTTAGGAGTTTTGGGGTGTATGCAATTGTATTGCAGCAGTAGGAAAATTAAAATTATTAACTTGTGGCATATTTGAGCAGTCCATGAATAGGATAGAGGTTTGTAACAGGGACTGCAAAGAAAGACTGTTTATGGGGCATACCACACCCCTGCAACTCCCTGTCAAGTTCTGCATTTGTCTGAGAGATCAGAAATTGCAGGTTGTCTGCCTCTTCTCACCAGGGAGTGTGGGAAAGCCTCCTCCCCCTTTTTTCCCCTAAGGAAAGTGCTGCTGTTCTGAGAGGCAAGGTGGGTTCCTGGTGGTTTGCATCTGGAAGGCTGGTGGTGGCTGGGCTGGCTCTAGCTGTGAATGTCAGCACCCTGCCATGGGAGGCATCCATAGGGGTTTCAGTCCAGCTTTAGATATCAGTAAAATTCAGTGGAAGGGTGTTGTAGTTTATCCTGTGAGATAAGGTTTTTTGCTGGTACTGAGCTTCCTGTTTGTATATACAAATCTGCTCACCTTTCCAGCAGAGCTCCATGTGCTCTGGAAAAATAAGTATCATATTTTTCCAGTATTAAGTACTGTCTTCTAAAGCATGATAAAAGCTACTGGGACAAATCAGCAGCTTGGAATTGTTCCTGGGAGATGAGAATTTGATCAGCATTACAGCTTTCAGTACACAGCATGTAGGCTTTTTATGTGACCTTGTGCCTCCTAGCTTACTGTCCTGTTCAGCAGGGCTTCTTCAGGAGCATCTGTCAACTTTTACCAGGTAGAATTTGGTTTGGTATATGCAGGGGACTGCTTTATCACTTCAGCATCACCACTACTAGGGATGCAGATTAACCATGGGAAGACAATAATCCATTTTACTTTGAATTGTTAACACTATTTAAAGTGTCTGGTGATGGTACAGGATTGTTACCTGAAGTGATGAAGCTTCCATAGTTTAGCATGCCAGTCAGGCCTTGTCAGCTGAGCTACAGGAACTGACCATATATATCCTCTTAGTGCATATGAGTTACTGATGTCACCTGTCAGAATTAATAGTTATTATTCTAAAAATGTCTTATGGGCATGGGCAACCCATGTTGTATGGGTTTTGGTTTAAATCTGAAGGTTTTAGAGTTTTAGTGTCTGTTATTCTGTAACAGTAATTAGTAAAGTTTTGTGCTTTGATTATAGTTTTGGGTTTTATTTTCAATTCCTTTTTAACACCCATACATGGATGCCTACTCTTGTAGAAGATTCAGACAAAATACATATTCTGCAGTAGGCATTGGCTGTCTGCCCAGGCTGAAACATCTTCCTGTTTTGGCTAGATTCTTCCCACACAATTTCTTTATAAATATTGAACAAGAAGTTTTATGGTAAACTGGCTTTAAATATTTAATCTCTTTTATCTGCATCTTGAATAACTTCTAACAAGAATTTAAACCACATAATTTGTTGGAAGAATTTAATTACCACTCTGTATTGAAACTTCAGGACACTGGTGAAAGTTTTATTCTGAGCTCATATTGGCATGGTGGGTTTTTTTTTTTCTTTTAAAAGAGTGATTGTTAACAAATAGGAGTGTGTGTTATACATTATACTTCATGGTGTTGTTTTTCTTATCTAGAGTTTCCTTGGTTGTCACAGAAACAGTTGATGCTGGTTTATTTGGAGAAGGAATTGTGGAGAGTTTGATACATGCTTGGGAACATCTGCTTCTGCAGCCAAAGGTAGGTGGTGTGGGTACCTTTGTGTCACTGGTGTTGTTTTTTTGATATGCATCCATGTACATCTGTGTGCACATGTTCAGACATACATCAGTGAGGAGCTACTGTTGTGAAAATATTTCTTACCTATTGGTATTTTTCAAATCTGGGTTTGTTCCAGGAGTTTGATTTTGGTGAAATGGGATGAGGCAGCTGCATACATGGTACTTCTGTGAGCTCATGTTCTGAGTACTTGAAGTGTATATTTCCCTGATGTAACTTTTCAGCATACAGAAATGGTTCATTCTTCATCACTGTTCAGTCCTTTTTGTTTTGTTTTCTTTCTGCCCTTCTCCCCCACTCTGCCTTTAACTATAATTAGAGAGATTTGTGTGTTTTGAAGGCAGTTTTCTCCTGCAACTTTGATTGCAAGCTGGTCTTTTTGAGATGCCAACTGGTAGCAGAAAGTCATGTCAGTCTAAGCAGAAAATGCTGAATTATGACTATTTTTCATCCTAACACTAGACAGTAGTCAGTTATTAGGTAAATGTACCATATGCCTGTGCTCTTAATTTGTTTTTGTGAACTTTGAACAATTCCATTGGGTATCTCTGATTTTGCTTTATGCATTTTGCATCTTAGCTCTAGCTTACATTGAGCAAATTAATATGACAAGGAGTCTTTTTTGGCCTAACCTCTTACAAAATAGAAGGACTTCTCTTTTATTTTGACATTGCCTTCACTCCAAATACTATTAAAAAAAGGTTTTATGTGGCTGACAGCTTTTTGTGTTGCACTGAATTGAAACTGATGACCTCTAGTGTTAAGTATAGGAATGCTGAGGGGAAAGATCCTCAAGTGTTTTGGGATATCCTAACAGAATACAAATTTAAAAACACTTCTGGGGTTACAGAGGGAAAGTAGTGGACTGGCAAGTAAAGCTGATCCCTGGGTGCATTGAAACACAGTATTTAAGAAAGTCCTTTAATGATTGACTGGAAAGACCAGAAACTTTACTTGATCCAAAGAACTTCCTGATGCTTTGACTGTAAACTTGAATGGCTCAGTATTATGTAATCTACACTTGGCAGCAATGGTAGAAATAGGTCACTGTCTCATTGCATGCTGTTTTCATAGCCTCAAAATCAAAGTGACAGTACTGGAGACTATGGCAGAGTTATTCCTGCAAGTGCTACAATATTTGGGATGGCCGTGGAATGCAAAGAGATCCGTAGACATCACAGGTATGTTTCACTCAGTTTCAGCCCATATTCATTATTTGGGAAGAGGGACTGGTGATTTTTATTGAGGGTTCTTCATTTACTATTATTCTCTTTATTTTGGATGGCTGATTATCTGTTTCTCCAAACAGATTTCTGCTCTTATCCTATCCCCTCTTTTCCAGGCTGTTGGGTTTGTTTGGTGGGGTTTTTTTGGTCATGTTTATTTTTCTTTATTTTGTTTTGTTTTGTATTTGTATGTTTTTTGGGTTTTTTGTTTGTTTGGGGGTTTTGGGTTTTGTTTTTTTTTTTTTTAATAGATGTTCCTTTCCTTCTCTGTTCACCCTTTTATGCTGAAATATATGCCTTTAATGCAGGCTAAAGAAATGTAATACTTAAATAGTAAAATTACTTCTCAGGTTCTGTATTGGAGACCCTTGGATTAACACATGGTCTTTTTCAATTTTACTGTTTTTAATTTAATCCAAACCTTACTGCTGGATCTAACCCTTTCAGAAGATGAGGCAAGGATTTTGTAAAGCCTGAGTATAAGTAACCTCACCTACCATTATCTTTCTAAATATGTGTCTTGCTGATCTCTGAAATACTATACTCAGATTGGTTCTGACCTGTGTCTCAATTACTTTCATATTTACATTTACTCTCATGTTCTAGAATGGTATTACTGTTTGGATACAGTCTTCTCTGAGAGGCTTGGACTTGGTGTCCTGGACTTTGTTTAGGATTAATCTTGTTGTCCATTAAAGAAAAAACTAATTCTACAGGAGCTTCAGTATGCTGGATGAAAAATAACCAGGCTGCATTTGGGTTTTTTTTGTCTAATGCAGTAGATCTGGACAGTGGCCAGAAAGAGCCAGAGCCTCCAGTCATGTCCCAAACTTGGGTTCTTCATCCAGGGAGCAAAGAGCCAAACTAAACACTGAGTTCTGAGATCTTTGTCTTTCATTCTAGTCTAGGGTGCTGGGCATTTATTTTGTGAAAGGTGTGCTGGTGGTCTTAAATAGGGTGTTCTGTACAAAATAGAAACAAAAGAGAAACTACACACAATATATGATTTGGTGATGATTAATTCAGCACTCCTGACTATACATATCCAGCTAAGCTCATGTTTAAAACATTTAACCTATTAGCATGCTCATTATTCACAAGTGGGTGTGTATTTTGGTGTAATTACCTGAGGTTACTCTAGGTTACACCTTTATCTGGACTTTATTCCAAAATCATGCACTTATTTCTAAGTCAGCCACCATAAAACTGCTAACCAGGAATTTACAGCTTTCTTATCTCAGGGTGCTCTCTGCTCTTTGTTCACTTTGTGATCTTGGTCATGGCTGCTCCTTGAAGACTCTCCTCAATCATTTAAAAAGCCTGCTCAACTGGGAATCTTTGCAGTTCCTAACTCCTTTCTTTCAGCATCAGTCACAGAGGAACTTTGGTTTTGGAGATGTTAATTATTCATCAACTAGAAGATTAGCTTTTGCCTTGACATGTATCACTTGACTTCAGGACAAAACTTAAACAGGGTGAAAATAAAGGTACTGTAACTTTGGGTTGTTAGATTAACAATCCATTCGTAACAGTGTATCTTAGGTGGCTGGGAGGGCTGAAATGGTTGCCACAAATAATTGTATGATGTAGGAAAAAGAAAAATGTTAATTTCTAAATTCCATGCCTTTGGTTTGAGATCCCCTTTTGCTGCAGTGAGAATACCTGTCCTGAGCTTGCTTTAACAAGTGCTGTTAAGCTTTATATGAACACTTGGTTGTTCTCAGATTTAAACCAGCCAGACTTCTTTGAGTTACTCTGATATGCATGTATCTGCATTTCCTTAATTGTTTTAATGATGTACAGCAAAACTTCAGGTTTTGGGTGTATTTTCTGAGCAGCATGCCTAATGAAATAGTAGTGTGAAAGTATTTATTTTCTCATGCTTTTTATATAGTACAGCACAGTTTGTGTCTTGTATAATTAATGCAGCTTCTATTTGAGCTTTTCCTCATGATTTAACTTTTATTGGTTATAAATAAATGTAGAGCCCAGAAATCTAAGAATACCTGAGTTGATTTTTTTGTTTGTTTTTTTTGTTGTTTGTTTGTTTTAAATGTGTTTTAATGTATCATCAAGTCTGTCATGGTTCATCTTGCTAAGGGAGAGAATCCCTCTTCATTCCAGTTCTATCTATTCTCATCTGACCTTCTGCTCTGTATTCTTTTTGTTTCTAGCAATTTTAAATTAGACTGCATTTCTTGTGTTCTGATTTTGGATTTTTTTTTCCTACTGGAATTCTAAATAAACCAGACCAGTTTACTTGTAATTCTGTTTTTGGTACAATTAAGCCAACTTTCCAAATAGCTTTGTGCTGGTTTACCCTTTGCTATATCTTTATTACTTGATGTTTTAGTCATCATAGTAATGTTTCTTTACCACAGCTGATGTGCTGCTTGTACCCATTGCTTCTGTTCCCTAGAATGGTTTGTAAGACCAAACTCCTGGTTAGTTTTCATTTTCTCCTGAAGTCATTTGCTCCCTCTTTGAAGCAGTTGCTTCACATCCATATGAAATGTTTTTACTTCCAGAAGAACAAACCAACTGACAAACTTGTGAGAAGACTTGAGTTCTACTAAGGACAAATTCAAGCCTCTGCAAGACTTTTCAGATACCAAGAGTTTGCTGCATACTGGTTTTCAAGTTTGGGCTAGATACCTGACAAGAGTCACATGGGGAAGTAAAACAGTAGTCTAGGAGAACATAGGTCTGCCACGTTACTGCATCTGCATTTAGTAATTTTGAATAAAATATCCCACAAGATGGGTTATTTTACTAATTGAAGTCACTCTAAGAAATTCAGGTTTCAGGGCTTTTTTAATGTTTTACCTTTAGTTGATTAGATCTCAAAGAGAAGCAATAAAGTGGCTCTACTTCTGTGCTTTTGTGTTGAAGCCAGAAGGGTTCATAATTATGTAGTAATCTGCTGACCTCTTCCACAGTGTAGGCCTTTGTGCAGCAGCTGTTCAGGTTTAGTTACAGTATGTCTTTCAAAATAATACATGGATTCAGTTTTAGCTGCAGGAGGCTGCCTTCTCCTTTGTGTAGCATCCATCTAAGCTACTTCACTAGGCAGGTGGGAAGATTGCAATTGTTGAAAATGTTGCTGTGTTTTTTAGCAAGTATTGTGAAGTATTTGCTACTTTGTGGTTTATGCCACATAGGTTTCTATTGCTAGGGAATCTGCTCCAAAGATGGAGCCTGATTAATTTATTTTTTTTTAGGTATGGTTATGACAAAAGAACTTATTAAATTCTGTGATTGGGACCCTGAAGGAGATGACCATGTGTGCAAAGAGTATTATCAAACAAACTGTCTTAGTCATACCTGCTTATAGGGGAATCTATTGTAGGGAGGGGAGGTTCCTAAGAATGTGATTCAGAATTAGGAGTAGTAACTTAATTAGTTGTCTTTTGAACTTCTGAGTGCTAGATCACAATATAAGAATGTAGATTTGCTTGATAGCTGTCATTTCAACACAAAGCACTGTGTCCTTCACAGAGAAATGTGCTGTTTCAGAATAAAGTGTAGCTTGTGCAAGTTTTCTCATGTAACTTCCCCTGACTCATACTTTAACAATGAAAGTATCTTTCTTAAGTCCTTAAACCTAAGAGGTTGCCAGTGTATGTGAGTAATTGTTATCAAGTAGTTAGAGTTCTTTCTTCTTCGAAGCTTTTTGTATAGAAACCTGGTTGATCTTCTGTCCTAAAAGAGAGGATACATATAATCTGAGTTGTCAAAACCTTTTCCACCAGGGAATCAACATTGAGAAGATCTTTGCAGCAATGTCACTATGAAAAATATCTTATTCTGCATAGTTTGTTCTTGATAAATATATAAAGATACTGCTTAATTCAAGTTTTATGTCAGAGAGACTCTAAAAATGCCTTTTCTTCTTGCATAAGTACCTTTGTTCTGACTAGTCTGTTCACCTGAAGAAAGCTCCTTCATCTATCTCAATTCAGCAGCAGAAGCTGTACTTGCTCTTATTATCATAGGGTCTATTCCTCTTTCAAGTTTTCTGTGAAGTCTCAGTGAGTTCCTATTTAATGAGCAAAAAAGTTTGGCCTCTGACAAAGGACATAATTTGCTTTATCTCAGTTTCTAGTGATAGTATTCAGCTCTGATTCTTGATAGTGATGTGCATTTTCTGTGCTTTAGAGATGGTTTGAACATAAAAACTCCCACTGAGTTGTTTGGAGTTTTTTGTTTGTTTTTTGTTTGTTTGTTGTTTGTTTGTTTGTTGGTTTGTTTTGTTTTTCTATTCTTACTTTATGTACATTTAAAAACACATAACCAGCATGGGAACAATTTCCTTCAAGTTTTTTGATCAGATTATTTGAAGTTTCATTTCTTCCCATTTCTCCTTTCCTCTCAGAGTGGGAACACAAGAAGTTGCTGGTGTACACTTGCCAAATTCAGTCAAGTTCTGTAGCCCAACATATGCTGCTGCTGGCTCAGAGGAAACTGTTGAACCTTACACCACGGAGAAGCTCAGTCGTATTCCTGGAGGTTACAAACCTCTGACAGAGTCCTGCCAAGTCATGACAGTAGATTTCAATAACCTGCAGGTAATGTGTTTTTTTGTTTTGTTTTTTAATGCCCTTTATAAATTATCTATGAATAACAAGAGACCTGTATTTTTTTTTTTTTGCTTTTCATATTTTATTTTGCTTTCTATTTTGCAATAGTGCACCATGTAAAGTTGGCAGTGTTGCACTGAAATCCTCTGCTGATTTTGACACTTGCCTGGTTTGTGTTGATGTGATTCATCCCATGACAGTGAGTTTGTGAAGGTGGAGGATTTTGTTTGGAATAGTGTAGGAACTAAACTAGCTCACCATAGGACCAAACAGCTGCCAGCATCAGTACAATGGGCAGGAGGAAGGATGCAATAGACCCATCTTAAATGATTTATGCAGTTGTGGAGCTGCTATAGTCTATTCTGCTAAAGTTTGAGTCTTCACAAAACCCTCAAAGACAAAAGAGAGAGGATGTAATTTACATCTGGTGTAAAAATGTCTAAGTGCTGATGAGTAACTGTAAAAGTGAGGGGAGATGAAGAAACTATTTTCTGTTCAGCCAGCTTGATTCCACCCTTCAGCTTCTTTGGTTTCACATGGTATTTGGGTAGCATTGGATAGGGTAGCATTATTTTGGTATTTTTCACAAAATGTTTTTATGCATCCACTAAATAAATAGGCAAGGACCTCATCCACTCACAGCTGAGCATGCTAAAAAGATGATACATCTGCACTCAGGGGTGATTCTTGCTCACTGACCTGTAATGAGGAGTCAGAGCTTAAAATAGATTGTTATATAAATAAAATTATCCTTGGCTTGGCCAGGAATAGCATTGTTTCTGAATCAATAGTTTTTCCTAGCTGGCTTATCTGACATCCTGAGATACTGTACTCAGCACTGGTGAGGCCACAGCTTGAGTCCTGTGTCCAGTTCTGGGCCCCTCATCTCAGGAAGGAGATTGAGGTGCTGGAGCAGGTCCAGAGAAGAGCAAGGAGGCTGTGAAGGGATCCAGCACAAGTCCTGTGAGGAAGGGCTGAGGGAGCTGGGGGTGTTGAGGCTGGAGAAGAGGAGGCTCAGGGGAGACCTCATCACTCTCTACAACTCCCTGAAAGGAGGTTGGAGCCAGGGGGGTGTCAGGCTCTTCTCCCAAGTAGCTCCCAATAAGACAAGAGGGCATGGGCTTAAGCTTTGCCAGGGGAGGTTTAGGTTGGATGTTAGGAAGAATTTCTTTACAGAGAGGGTGATCAGACTGTGATCAGAGGCTGCCCAGGGAAGTAGTGGATTCTCCATCCCTGGAGATATTTCAAAAGAGACTGGATGTGGCACTCAGTGCCATGGGCTGGGAACTGCAGTGGTAGTGGATCAAGGGTTGGACTTGATGATCTCTGAGGTCCCTTTCAAACCCAGGTGATTCTCTGATTCTGTGAGACTAAAAATGAAATAATCCAAGGCTGTTCAGTGTACTACTGGGAGCGATGAAATGTTTCTGCTTCTCACATCAATAAGAAACTATTAGTCCCATCTGAGGGATGCCTGTTCTTCAGCATCTGCCTGCTGGCAGAGGAGTAAAGATAATTTTGAAGAGTAAAGAGCTATGTTACTTTTTAAACAGTGTTTCATAACTGCTCCTTTGAAGTTTCAGTTAGACTAATGGAGTGTTCTGACATGAAACATTAAGATGTCATAAGTAAAGGGAAGAAATGCAGTTGATTTATTTGGAATAATTGGTTACTGTTTCTTGTTTCTTTGTCAGTGGGCAATATAGCAATTCCAAACACTGCTAGGTTTTTTTCAAAGTGGGTTTGGTTGGGCTTTTTGTTTGTTGGGGTTTTTTTTTGTTTTGTCATGGCCACACCTGGATGTTCAATTAGTGCAGCTAAAAAATGAAAAAAAAATTGTCAGTGCTCCTGTTGGGGTAAAAAAATCTGCTATGTTTACAAACAGCAGCAGAATTACCTACTAAAGATTGACATTAGAATGAGAAATCGCTTAGCAGAGACTCATTTTCTAAACTGTGTTTCAAAGAATGAGAGGGATGTTGCGTTTGTTCTGCTTGTACTTAGTATCCAGACCTAAACTGACAGAATCTGAGGAAAAGACTTAAAGCACTGTACAACAGTATTTCTCAAACTAGAGTTGGTAGGAGGCTTCAAAGACAGCAGTACAGGTCATAGACATCATGATAAAAAGTCAAAATTAAGAAAAAAAAAAAGGCAACTGAGTTATGCTGATTATTTTATTACTGCTGTTATTAGCAGCAACTCTGTTCCTCCCAGCCAGGGGAAGGAGATGTGGCTGTAATTACAGCTGCAGACACTTGTACCTAGCTGGGTGCTGCCTGGGTGCATGCTGGCTGGCAGCCAGCCAGTGCCACTGGGAGTGGAATTGAGTTTTCCCTCAGCAGCCAGTAATTAAAGTTCAGTCTCACTTTCAGGCCCTAAAGGATCAGAGCCATTGCCAGCACATACAGATATTGTCTCTTTCTCACTTTCATGAGAAGCTACTGTGTGGAATTTTTGAGAAGTTCTGGATCAAGACATAGAAATCTTGATAACTACATTCTTTTTATAGTTTTTCTTCTGGTTGTTATCCCATTTACTTTCCTTAAACACAAGTGATCTCCTTCAGAGGATGTATGTGCCACACCATCATCTTGGGATTTTATTACCTATTCCTGCATCATTGCTTTATCTCCTTTGCTATCACTTTAACCACAGTATTTGGTAAGTTGCAATCCAGATGTGCTATACATTTTTTGAGTCTGTAGTTGTCAAAAATAACAATAAAATGCAGTTATGGACAAATGTGAGGAATAAGTACAGGATGAGCTGCATGGTAGAGAGCAGAGAAAGCTGGTACAACTTCCTTCAAGTGGGTTTTAAAAGTGTTGTGTGCCACAAGATAGGGAATCATAGAATCAGGTGGGTTGGAAGGAACCTCAGATCATCAAGTCCAACCCTTGAAGTAACACTTCAGTTACTAGAACTTGTGGATGAGGGCCCTGGGCCTGCTGCTTTTGAGGAATAATCAGGAAGACTATTTTTAATACCAAACACACTTCTAAACAGCTGTAACTTCTCAGAAACTGAGAAACAGACACATGCTGGTGCTCTAGCTGGCTTGCTTCCACAGGGCTTACTGCCAGCAAAGCTTCAGCTTACTACTCTTTTCAGCAGCTGAGGATGTATGGAAAAAATTAGTATCAACAAAGCACTTTCATTGAGGAGCAGTGAGATCTCATTATGAACTTTATCAGCATCAGTAATTCTGACACATACATTGTTCAGCCATCTCTCAGTTGTGTGAGAAGAGGTAGAACACAGAATGAGAATAAAGAGGGGAAGAATAAAAAATGCAGCATATGAAAGCTCTTCATGCTCCTAGAGTGGATCTTTTATTTTTCCCCTGCGCATTTAAAGATTGAAACTTAGGACAAATGTTGACATAAGCAGATCAGGAAGCTGATAAATATTTAAGCAAGGCTCTTATTAGGTATAAGGGTTGTGACTTGAGAGAATCTTTCATCCCTGGGACTGATGTTCTGTTAACTGGTTTCTGCAGGAAAGCAAATTGTACATGGAAGAAGACTTACTCCTGTTATATGTTCAAAACTTTTTAGGAATATTGGAGAATTTATAACATTATCCCTTCAGAGGAGGCCTTGGTTCTTTCCAGTACTGATAGTGCATGCCTGAGCTTTTACAAAAAAGCCTGTAGTCCAGGTAGCAGAAATAACATCCTCAGACATTTGACTTGGTTTTTGTAAAGATTTTTGTGGAACAGAGGTTCAAGCAACTTCAGTGCTTAAATCCAGTATCTGTAGAACTGACAGACCATGGGTGTTAAGTGAAGTGTGCCTTGGCTTGAAGCCAGCCCAAAATAGTGACTCTGGTTTTATTACTTCTCATAAGGCAAACCTGCCAGTCTGAAGCCTTTTTGCAGTGTTCAGTGTTTTGAAATATGGATGTTCTTAGATATAGCTTTGTTTGCTTTAATGGCTGATGGATGCAGATAGGTCTAGTGCTTAACTGCACTTGCATGTGGGAAGATAGCTGGTACAAGATTCCTGTTGGGTGCCCTAAAGGATTAATGCAGAAATTTGACTGTCTTAGTGTAGTAAAAAACATCTTATAAATCTAGCAAGAAACTCCCATGCTTTTTTTCTCTCTTTCTGTTTTGGTCAGGAGCTGAAAAGCCTTGCAACTAGAAAGCCCTGGAAGCTAAGCCTGCCAGTCACTGAAGGAGGAACACTGGATGCTGTTGTGGTGTGGTTTGTACTACAGCTTGATGATGAGCACGCTCTATCTACAAGTCCCAGTGAGGAAACTTGCTGGGAACAGGCAGTCTATCCTGTGCAGGGCCTGCTTGGTATGTCCTGTGAATTTTCTTCCTGCAGTACATCAATTTGGTATCATTCTGATTTAGAGCTACTTAGGGTATCTCAGAAATTACAAAATGGTGGCAGAAAGGTTTAGGAGAAGTTCAAAATTGATTAGCTGCAAGGTAGTTCCTAATCATGCTTCTAAACTTGAGTGCACAGTCCCTGCATCATGTCCTGTTCATGTATCTGCTGTGAAGGTGAGGTAACTACTCAAGGTCTGGGAGAGTGTCTTTCATTAAGTATTTCTTTTCCTTATACTGAATTAAATGCAGTGTAGGGCAACTCCAAAAAGTGGGGTTACTGACTGGCCCTACTTAGTTAAGATGTGACTTGTGAAAGGGAAGTGGAGGAGGTGAAGTAAGAATTATTGGCTGCTACTGCCACAAAACAAAAATGTTTACTCCTCACCTCCATTTTGGACTCAGCTTGAATATGGTTCTCCACACACATACTGTGGCAGTGTCAGTTCTAGCATTCTCATTCATAATTCAATAATTTCCCCTTTCTAAGGCAAAGCTATTATTTTCCACAAGACTAGAAATTTACTTGTGATTCTGTGAAATTTACCTTTGTTTACAGGAGGTATAAGGAATGTAAACATTGAATGTTTAGCATCCTTTACCCAGTGTGGTTTTGTTCCACGCTGCTGTTGTCAAAACATTTTATCATAGAGAGGCATATTTTGAGAATAAATACATTTTGCCTAATATGGGACGATTTAAGGCAACTGTTGAGCACTGTATGGCTGCTTCACTGATGTTTGCTGTAAAGTAACTGACATGACTTTTTTTTTTTTTCCCCAGATTATTCTGTGAAGACTGGAGATACTGTGATGATGGAAGTTTGCTGCCAAGACTGCTACTTGAAGATCCAGAAAATTTCTTCTTTGACTTCAGAGTGTGGGATGGATGTCAGCGACAGAGATGACACACTGAGTCTGGGCAATGAGGCTGAATTATGTAATGCTCTGGCTGGTCTTCAGACAACCAGCGAACAGGATGGCAAGGGTCAAGTGTGTGTGTTGGAAGCCACAGAAATAGCCCTGCTGAACAACGAACCATACCATGAATGCTTTAAAGCAGCCATGGGCAAAGTGCTGTTGTCATTAAATCCAAGGAAGGACTTGCAGTCAATGGATGTTGATGGACATGGCAGTCGGATGAATCCCCTAGAGAGTCAAAACCAGAGATCTGTAGATGAGGCTCTTGAGCCTTTGTATGTTTTAGATGTATCTGAAGGCTTCTCCATCCTGCCAATTATAGCTGGCAAACTTGGACCAGTTAGAGCCTACAGTTCTGTTGAGAAGGAACAGCATCAGGCAGCACTTGGGGTAATTTCAGAAGCTAACCAGTTCCCTAAGGAAACGTTAGAGTTTTGGCTCAGCCAGTTAGAAGATGAAAATGTGGTGCTACAGAGACCCAAATCAGACAAATTGTGGAGTATTATTATCTTGGATGTTATAGAGACATCAGGTTTAATCCAGCAGGAGGTGATGGAAAAGGCTGCAATCTCCAGGTACAGTATAAACAGAGTATTCCTAGGACTCTGTAATTATCTGAAAACTTGGGAAAGTATTCTTTCTAACTACAAAGTTGCTGTCACATTGGTTTTGTAGAGCAGGAAAGCTGCTTTTCTGAACAGATGAAACCTCCCAGAATGTTTCTGGTATAAACATTGTATAAATGTATCTTTTTTTTAAAAAAAAAGTGTCAAAATTTCACTTTCAGACACTTCTATTTTCTATGCAAGAATATGGAAGATGTTTCTGCTTGGTGTGTCAGAAGTTCCCAGGACAGCCAGCATCTTACAAAACTGAGGCAGCTTTTAGTGCAAGGTTAAAGAAGTCCAGATTCATGTACATGTCAGACTGTTAGAACAGTGCTGCTAAAAGATAAACATGATTTTAGAACAGCCAGGGAGGCAGCAAGGAGGGTAGCTGTTACCCACAGTGGGAGAAGTGGGAAAGAGTACTGAGTAAGACAAGTAAAATAGTGGAAATAGGTAGGGGAAAAAAATAGTTAATGTGAAATGGGTGTATCCCCTTTTTTAGGTGCTAGGGAATCTTCCCTGTTCACATTCATGCTTAGTGATGGCAGAGTACTTCAGACAGTTCATGTTTGCTACCTTTTCTAAGTTGTCATTAAATCTCTGGATGACTTTCAAGAATTTTTTTCTCTGACTTTTGTCAGAGTAATCATCTTTTTTTAAAAAAAGTCTTTTTGCAGACTCGAATCAGTTGGCATGAAAATACCTCCAATAATGCACTGCTTAGCTACCCAGTTCCTATGGAAAGAGGCCTGCTATAGGAAAAGGAAACCTAAAATAATCTGTGTTGAAGTGTTTGATATGCTGGGTGAAAGTTTCTATGGTGTAGCTGTTCTCAGCAGTGTGATGTTCTATAGCAAGACACTAAGCATGTCTCAGGTGGTTGTTTCTTTTTTCTTCAGGAAATAATGCTGTCTCCTGTATTGCTGCCAGCTTATTTAAGCATTTTAAAAAAAGTGAATTAATTTCCCAGGTGCTTTTGTTTTCCTATTGGTATGTTGCCTGTTTAACCAGTGTGTGCTTCCTGATATTGTTTTATTAAGCATTTCTGCCATTTGTTCACTCTTTGATGCTGGTGCTATCAATAAATCTCACTGTCTTCATCTTGAAACATCACTATTTCCAATACTAACACTGAGGAAAGATGAATTAGTTCTGTAGTTTTAATATCATGTGAGGTGTTTTTTTGTGAAACAGCTCCCTGGTCAAATGGGATCAAAGTCAAATGCTCATGATCAGAGGAAGAACTGGTGTGCCTGCTTTAAATGTAGTCAATGTTCTTTCATGACTGTTGGATGCTGTGCTTTAGAAGTGAAATCTCTCTCATTTTACAGATGTTTACTTCACAGTGGAGGCAAGATTTTCCCACAGTATGTGTTGGTCTATGGGATGCTTGTAGAATCAGAGTCTCTGTTACTGGAGAGTGCTGTTCAAGGAACAGAACCAACACTTGGGTTTAATATAGCTCCTTTTATCAACCAGTTCAAGGTATGAATTTGGTGGGTTTGTTCCAGATACAGCTCCAAAGCTATCCAGTTTTGGTGTGAACTGCAAAAAAAGTGAAGAGCTGAAACTTGCTTTCTGTTAAATAGTGAAATCAGGTTATTTCCAGCTACTTCAAAATTGCCCACACAAGAAAGTTCAAGATCTGTTTTCCCTGTTTAAATATGTTACTATCTAAACTGACAGATTGGCACAATTTCCTTCTTGGTCTTCCACTTTGGAGAGGGCCAGGTAATAAAGAGAAGGTTTTGAGAATCTGAAATCTTCCTTCTCAAGAAAATAGCACTACAGGTGCCAGAAGACCAGGGGGAGTCTTAGCAAGAAGGAAACAGTTCCAAAAGAGAGCCCACACAGAGGAAACAACTGCAAAACCCAGTATGTCTTTGCAGTTTGCCTGTCCTCCAGAAACTGAATTCTAGACTTGGACTTAGGGTTGCTTTTGGTGCACTGGTCTGTGCTTCCTTTAAACTTTTTTCATAGAGTTAAACTTATTAAGAGGTTTTTTGTGACCAGACATTTGTCTTAGTACTGGTATGAGCAAAGCTTTTTTTGACTTATGAAAGCTGCAGTGTTACTGTACAGAATAGCAACTTGTATCTCCTTTGTCACCTTGTATCCCCAGTCACGTTTTAAAAGGGATCAGAAGAGAGAGTATTTTGTATTTGTCTCTCACTGGTATTGCAGCAATTCCTAGAAACTTTTGCATTATTATGAAGTCTTTTTAACTTTTTACTTTTTAATAATTAGTGATGGCTGAATTGTAGTATATTCTTCTAGGTACCTGTTCGTGTGTATTTGGATCTCTCTACTCTCCCATGTCTGCCCCTGAGCAAGCCAGCAGAGCTTTTAAGGCTGGATCTCATGAACCCTCTGTTGAACACCTCCAGCAGAGAAGTGAAGGTGAGCTGTGCATACATGAAGTTAGCAGTGTGTTTCACTGCTCTTCTGCAGAGCTGCTCAACCTTGGTTCCTCACCTTTGTTGAAAATTTAAATACAGAATTTACTTGTCTGCTGTTATCTCTGAAATGGTCTTAAGTGGTTTGAGCTACTTTATTTTCTTGATTATTTGAAAACAGAGTAACTGATTAAACTAATATTTTTAATTATTTTTAGGTACAAATTTGTAAGTCTGGCAGAGTCACTGCAATTCCCTTCTGGTATCACATCTATCTAGATGAAGACCACAGCTTGAACACATCTGATGAGTCCTCACACTGGAAACAAGCTGCAGTTGTTCTGGATGAGCCCATTGAAGTTCAGGTTGGAGATGAACTTGTGCTTGATGTTCAGCACCATAAAAGCAATATCAGCATTACAGTTAAACGGTGAAGAATGTTATACATAAGCTGCTTTGCTGCTCATTACCTGTGCATACACTGACTGTTCATAACTTCACTGATGTTAATTTATATTAAAGTCTAAACTTTAGCTACTGAACAAAAAGGCTGTTTTGTTGCTTATTGTAGATACTTAGGCTCCATTGATGGACTCAGACTTGCACTCTAAGGGTATCTCACCAAGCAGTTAGGGGAGATACTGTCTTCATGGTAACAGAAATCTGGTTACCAGCCATTGCAGTTCCTACACATGGGACAGACTTCTCTTGCTACCCTATCATCTGCAGAAAGAAAAAAAAGCATCCAAAGCCTGTGCCAGAAATAAATAGCTGTGACCATTCAGGATGTCCTTGGTTCTCCAAATAAGCTTCCAACCTGGGTGTAGTGAGATGTTAACCTTGTAGCAGGGACTGTAATGCCATCCCAGCTGCAGTATCACAAGTTAGTTTTGTAAACAGAAAATTATAAAAAGTTGTAAAGAAGTGCTGTCAAATAACTCAAGGTATATAGTGTAAAGTTAAGCAAGTAAACCTTCTAGAATTCCTCAGGGAATAATTTCTGGTAACGACTGGCCTGAACTCTTGTCAATACAAAAGTTGTATAAAATATTGCATCAGTCACCACAGTACATCTGCACCTCATTGGCAGCATTCCATTTCGGTGTAATGCAGGTAACATGTTCCTTTCATTGACTTTATATCCAAATGGAAGGCTTAACAAAAGCTTTTAACTCAGCAGTGATTCCACCTCTGGAATGACACAAGGGATGTTAGCAACATGCTTCTGAAGTTGTCTTTATACTGTCAGTGCTGTCTTCTTCAATGTAGAAAAGGCATTTCTGTGATTCTTACTTAATAGGAACCTGTAGACAGAGCCATCCACAAATACTTTTCCTAGAATCTCACACCATGGAAGCTCCATCTGTCCCTTTCATTAGCCCAAAAGTTTCATGTAGGTTCCCTCAGTTTAACTTCAGGGACTGCTGGAGCTGTAGTTGACACAGCCTCCAGCTGAACCTGCACCTGACAGATGGCTGGATTAAAGCTCCTTCTAGAAGGGTGGAAGAAAGTTTTCAAATTACTTTTTTTTAATGACTAAGTTTTCTGAAGATAAACTACCTGGATACAGTCCTTTATCCAAGGTGTACAATGTGTAACAAAATGTAAGTGAATTACAGTAGGACAAAGGCTTTCCATGCTACTTCAAAACACTTTTTTTCCTATAAAAGCACAACACAACCACACACCTCCCCACCATAAAAACCAAACCATGAACCATAAAATCTAAGTTACTGTCTCACACAACTAAACCTGATAGGTGCAGGATATTTTTTTACTGAGTGCAGTTTCTTAATAGAGAAGTGTTTAGATTTCTCATAGTGGAAGACCTGATTAAAGAAAAATATTAAGTAATAGTTATTAGGCTTATTCATTAAGATTTTTTAGCAATTAAAAAAACAGCAAAAGCTGTTAAAGAAAAAGTAAGGACATACTCTAGCCTTAAGTAAAGCAACCATGATGAGTTTTCAAGCAGTGTGCTAAGTAAAGCAAGAGCAATTTTTTAAGATTTCTGATTAAAGGCTAGAAGAAAATTAGGCATAAAACAAGGGAGGAACAAATATGGCTAATACAATGATGAACTATTTGCAAATTAATTTTCTATTTAAATGTGGTAGGTCATACTCCTGTAGCAGTAGCTTACAAAAGACAGGTGGGTGTCTGAAACAGGTTTTGTATCTTTGAAATCCATTAGCAATCTCTAATGGAAAGGTATGGTCCTATAAGCTACTGCAGTGAAAAAGTAACTTCTCCCAGGAAAAAAAAAATAAATCGGGAATACTGTGCACCTAGAATAACATGAGTAACAGTAACTTGGTAGCTTTCCAGAAATGCTGTGAAAGAAACAACTGTTTTCCTTTCCAAGTCCTCTCAGTGTCAGCTTTTTTGAAAAGCTCAGCTTCCAGCAGGTCTGACATTATTTCTACCACTGCACCTTTCTATGTGTGGCTACAGTGGGCACTGATGTCCCCAGGTGTTGGGGTTTTATACAAGCTGTTTCCTATTATGACATGACTCTAAAGATACATAGAATCAAGCATAAAGTAGATCATGCTTTGTCATGAGTTCCAACAAGAAATCCCTTTCCAGTACAAGTCTTAAAAAGTGAAAGCACAAACTCTTGTAGTACTTATACTGAAGATTCCCTTCTTCCATGAAGTGGACAGTTGTATTCCTATGTCACTCACACTTGGAAATTAAAGTAGGAGTAAATCAAATTGAAAGAAAGTGAAGAGTTTAAATAAAATCTTTAATTGCTTATTTACAACAATGGCTATGACCTGGCAAATTAAAAATTACAATGCACTTTCCCACTACAGATACAGCAAGTACATAACCAACTATAAAACGTGCAGCCTAGTGAGTAAGGCGCAGTATTTACATCACACTAGTACTGCAAAAAAAAGCACTTAAGATGAATTTACTGTGACAGCCAGAAGTTAAACATTTATCCTGTAAATGCTGACAATGCTGAAAAAGGAATTTCAGATGTCACTTTCAAGGTAAGTCCTCCAGCTTTTTTTTTTCTTCTATTTTTGTCAGATTGCAAACATGAAATGGCATAAAACCAACACCCTTCTGATTTTGTTAGTTTTTGCAAAATCACATTTTTCATACAAGTAAACTTTTTGGTCTGAAATCTAATGCTAGTAACTCAAGTATTAGACTAGCTACTTAGTTTTACTTAGGTCTCAGCAAAGGTCTTTTATGCAGTGGTGGTGGGGATAAATCAACTACTACATTTAAATCCAGGCTACACTAGCAGCATAATACAATAATCATACTCACAAATTTATGACTATAAATTACTACACACATTATTGTCAAGATATCCTGCATTAGCAGCTTAAAAAAAAAACCAAACTTAAACGTTAAAGAATTTATTGCAGCCCAAAATAAATAATAGTTTTGTTTTCCACTTCCTTTTTGACATCCTTTATTCCCTTCCCCTCCATGGTTTTTAAGGTACTAACCCTTACTCTTATTAAGAGGACAGGAAAAGAGTAGTCAAGTGTAAGGTATTAATCTAAACCCTATCATCCTGGCTGTCTCTTCTGAACGTAAAAAGACTTACAGATTATGAGCTACAAGGACAACAGACATGCCAACTGTGTGTTCTGAGCATGGAATTTTATAGCAAGGCCAGTAGGGAATGCTTTCTTCGTATAGATTCTTTACTGATGCTCTGTAATAGTCATGAAGAGGTTTTGTTTAGCAAGGCAGAAAAGGGAAGAAGATGGCATCTGTACAGAAGTTACCGTTCTGTTCACAGTCCATTCAGCATTGGGGTATGGAAGTTACCATCATCAAGAGGGCCACCAAAGCTAATGCTTTTTGCTATTGCCCTCCTTAAATTACATTCTTGAAATTAAGTTTTCCCATTGCTAGTAGAATTGCACATCTTTAGAAGAGCAGGATATTTTTCAAATGTTTCTTTTGTATTAGCAGAAGTCAGCGTAACTTTGACACGTTGTGTGTTTAGCAGTTTAAGGAGTTAATTCTGAAGTTTAAGCATAAACCTTTACAGTGTGCGTGTTTTCTGCTCATGGGCACTCACAGACACATCACAGATTCAGATGTCAGTTCCAGCTATATCCTCTTCCTGTCTCCAGAGAAGCTTTTCAACTTTCAGCACTAACAGTACATGTTAACAGAATATGTGTAGCAAGTATGCAACAAACTCGCTGACACATTCAAAGAGCAGGTGAGTCTAGCTTTTATCCAAAGCTTTCTCTGATAATTTGTGCTCTAGTTCAGGTGACTCCTCAGCATCCTGAGTAGCAGAAGTATTATAAATATCATCAAGTGCAGGGGCTGTTGTTGGTGTTGTGAGAGGTGTCACGGTGTGTCCAAACCCCTGATAGTGACCCATGGGTGAAGATGGCATTGAAGAAGCATCAGAAATTGGGTCTTGAGTTGATGAAGACAGTAAACTTGTATGCTCGTTTTGTTCATGATCATCAGCAAAAAACATTTTTCTTGGCTGGCCCAAAACCGTTCTTCCTAGAATCATGCCAAAGGAAAATACTTTTTAATACTTCCAGCACTATACCAAAGTTTTTGAACACATCAGTTCTGAAACAGGCATGTAAAATTAGAAGGTGAGTTGTAAGTTTTAGGAGTTTTAGATAGGCATAGTTAGTTTTAATAAATAAAAGAGTTATCTTTCTACGAAAAAGGGGAGGGGGAATAAAAACCATCCCTCTTCTACCTATTACACCTGAAAAAACTACCTTGGGATCCAGCTATTTGAAAGAAAAAACTAAAAACTAGACTCTAAGTTAGTCAGGATTACTAGAAAGAGCAAAATGCCAGATAAACAATGAAATCCTCAAAGGACAAAGCTGCCACTCATTTGGTATAGAAAGTTCTCAGGGTACTATACAGATTGGTAACAATGTAAAATAAAGCAAGAAATAATTATTCTGTTAGCAGATCATACAAATCCTACTTACCAACATTTCGAACCTGCTCAGATATATCTGCCCTTATATCAGAAATATCCCACATGGCTAGAAAAGAGTCAAAGCATGACCCTTCTTCAGCTTCTTGAACATAAGGTTTATAGGAAAAACTGTAGTGATGTGCAATTGCAGCTAAGAACATCTCAACACAAATGATAAAATCCTGCAATGAAAGAGATACTGACTTAATCACTCAGAACTTCAGAAAAAGTTGCTTCTACAGCTGAAAGACTGCAATTGCCTTGGGATACTAGCAGCATTGACTTTACCACCAGAGGTAGGATATTCTTGGCAGGCTTCAGAGTCTTGTGTACTACATGCACACAGGAATCAGTCCTTGCCAATTGGAATAACTTGCTGGAAGTGGATATTCAACAAGCAGCAGCTCTACCAGGAATTCTTGCAAGAAGAAATGCAAGCATGTCCAACAGAAGTATTTAACTGGGAGAAATTCCTCCTGCCCAACACATGGATATAGAATTGGTGAGCATAAAACTCAGAGTGACTGGCTGAAACATAGCTCAGCTTGTAATCAATTCAGTACTAATCTGGCCTGTGTTAAAGTGAAAGTGACAGAAATTGCTTAAGATCAGCTATGTCATCTTACAAAGTCACAGTCTGCTCCTACCTGTAGTCCTGTAGCCACAGCTTCCACACTTCGCCATTCCCAGGTGCTTTTCTCAGAAATAACACCAACTTTCACCAACAATGCAATAAGCACAGCTTGCCTATGGAAATTATTTTTTTAATTATGATTATTATAACACTAGTGCAAAAAAACCCTGCAAGCAAATCTGGTAAACAAGCCTGTTTCTGTGTGTACATATGCATGTACAGAGGAAGAATCTTACAACGCACTGTTTCTATATTTAGAGGAGGAAAAGAGACTTAAAAAGACATTCATCCATTGTCCTAAAGACCAGCAGAGAATACAGCCAAAGAAGAGTTCATTGTTCCAGTTATTACAAGTTCCTTCTGTTTCAGGGTATTACTGCAGCCCCCAGAATAATGTTTAGATAGTCAAATGCATTCACTCAGCACCAGCTAAGTGTAAGAAATGCTTAAATAGTAATTTGTAGTTAACTCAAAGTAACTTTGTTTGAAAGAGGGTTTTTACATTTACTTCAAAAAATAACAATTTTTTGTTTTGAAATACCTACAAGTGGAGATTCCAAAAGAGACTGTGTTCTTGAGAATCACTTTACAAAACAGCAATTGTAAAAAATTATCTCAAGTGAAAAGACTGCTCTGTCCAACATACTGATACCCTTTTCCATTCACAGCCCTTCACTACTATGGGTAGTAGGTTTTTTTAAGGCCTGTAACCTCAGGAACAAATGCAGCCTTTTTAGCTCTTTTATGATCCACCCTGAGAGCAACAAGTGAGGAGTAAATAATTCACTTACCAGAAAGAAACAAAAACTACCATCTTCACACAAAGGAACTTGCCAACAGGTTGGATAGGGTTCAGTTCTTCACGCAGTACTTTATAAAACAGCACCAGACAATACATAGCAAACTTGAAAGGAAAAGAAAATAAACAACTTTCAAATCCTTGCTTGTTTTGTGAGGGAGTTGTTTTACAGCATATTCAGTTAAAAAATACAACACAGTACAATGCCAACTTTAAAATGTACTTTTAAACTTAAATTCAAAAAAAGTGGCTCTGGATTTATGGAATCTTTGTCTTACTGCCTTCTTGCACAAGAAGTTCCCATAAATATTTTGAATGCCATGCACATCTCTAGGGAAAACGGCATAAGCCTTGTTCTTTCAGGCTCCTGTTAAGGACATCTCAAATGTTGCCCCTTTATGAAAGATGAGGCAATGAATGCAATTTCACTGCAAACCTGAACCAATTTCCTATTAATGACAACTGCAAGTAACTGAACTAATGCACAGCAAAGCCTAAGGAACTGCTCTCCCCTTTTCACACACATTCTCATAGCCTTTTACTACTAAAATTCTTCAAGCAACCATGTCATACAGAACATGCAGAAGTAAATGCTGTTGCTGGGACTTGCTCCTTCCATAATCACACCCATAAAAAACAGTGGGCCAATAGGAGGAGGACAGACTTTTTGGATGGGATTTCATGCTGTTCTGACTCCTGCTGCTGTTGCCCAGGGAAGTAAGAATCTTGGCTAGAAGGCTAAGCAGCAGGGAACCAGAGCTGCTGCTGCTGATTCTTTGTACATGTGCTGGGAGGAAGCTAAGGAGGTGAGTGAAGTCACCTCTTCTGCAGAGGGGCAAGTCTGCAACATGCCTGAGCCATGCCACTTCACCCATCAAATAGTTTGGGGCATGAGGATAAGATACTTCACTGCTTTACAGTCTCATAGTAAAAATAATAAAAGTTTTAGATTATGTTCTGCTAGTATTTTGCACATACAGTATTTAACAGTAGTAGTTTTGACTTACAGTGGGAACTATTGTACTCCTAAGGATTATCAGCCATTAACACAATTACTATCAATAGTTCACCTCGAAGATTCCCACAGTATTATTAGTACAATGACTTAAAAGAGCAGAAAGAGAAACTTAATACTCACTAGCTGGGACATGTTGTTAAGTATAACCAAGTAAGTCCAAGCATTGTTGAAGCTGAAGTTCCCTTCATCATACACTCCCACTAGTTCACAAATCCTGAAAAAATATTGAGTTAATCACTATGTACTAAAGATTGCTTTCTTGAAGTGCTCAGTAGTCATTACATCTATTTACATCTATTTACTGTTAGAATCCAAAATCTCTTTTGGTACTCAAATATGGGCACTGTGGGTCTGCATCACTCTGAATCAGATTCCAGCAACAGCAGACAGCACAGGACGTTCATATTGTACTTTCCACAGAAGAAAAAGCATTTGAATGCAAGATTAACATATCCCATTGTGGAATGAATTCAACAATTAAACATTTAACAGTTAAAAGTTCAGTTTCTAATACTTAGAACATATGGAGCTAATACCCTTATTTATAAGGGTATTCTTTGTAAGCAGCAACTTTATCCACAGTCCCACAGAATAACCAGTAATGACCATAAATGCTTTCAAGCATCAAGCTTTCAGCATCAACATGCATAACTGTCTGCTATTGCTTTACAACAGGTTAGATGATACATAGGAAGGCACACAGGCTTGTCACATCCAAAGTTCAAGAAAATTTTAGAAGTTACATGAAACCTGACTTTAACCCATTATTGAAGTCAATGAGAAAAAGAAAAAAAAAGACTCTAAAATTAAAGAGATCATGTCTTTCCCACATAAACAGTCCTTCATTTTCTCCCACTGCTTTCAGCAGCTCACATTAAGTATTTATTATTTCAATTCTGCATTTGCTAGGTATTTGCTATAGAGAAGAGATAAAGAAATCCTAGATTGATCCAGGACCCACTTAGCATGTAACATGATGACTCTGCTTTCAAACTGCCTTGATTCAATACAAAGGACATGAAAACTCTTTCCAGCATAACTCAAAATTACATCCTGAAGACCAATACTAATTATTTATGAGCATACTTACAAAGCAATGATGGTTGTAAATGGTCTGACAACAGTGTACTGCAAGACACCCAGTTTACATCTAAATAATAAAACTCTGCAAGAGAAACACAAAAGTCATTGTACAAGAACTTCAAGACAATTCACTTATGGAAGTTTCCTGTTCTCACTGGTTTCACTACACCGAATTTTAATTTCATGATAATTTCAAGTTCTGCTTCCAGCATTTCAGATGCTACAATGTGTGTGTATAAGCAATACACAAAAGACCTAAGTTTTATAGATACATGATAAATACTCCATGATTCCCAGCTTCTAACCATGGAAAGCTATGTTCTTAGTTTGTTTTTAACGTTTTAAACAGCCTCATAAAAACCTCTTAAGAGAGATGCTTATCAGATTACACATATAGAAACAAACAGTTCATGAGCATATAGCTTCTTGCCCTTCACCTATGGAATTAAAAGCAATCAGCTATTGGATCTAGCAGCAATCCTACATGGGGTTTTTGGCAAATATATGACAGCAAAAGAAGCAAATTCAAGGAGTTTTTTTACAATATTTTTCAAAAATAAGGAAGTTTCCTTCAGCACCACCTGAGTTAATGCATGTTAGTGACTAAATGCAGGATATTATAGGATATTCTACAGCTAGAAGAAAACATGCTCACAGATGCTTTCACCAGGGGTTTGTAATTGATAAATAAAATGGGTGTAAACCCATTGCTGACCCTGCCAAGCAACAATTATACTACTGAATATGAAAACAGAATGTCTGCATCTGATCACACAGCTTAAAATTCTAAGATGTCATCATATACTCACTCTCCCATAGCCCATGATGGACAACAACACAAAGGTGGCAGATGTCTCTGCTGATCTTTTGCTTCTATTATTAATACGAGGTTTGGGTACCGGTTGGTTAGATAATTTGAAAGAAAAACCATAAAATTATAGATGACATAAGCTTCATAGCATTCTCGACATGTATCCACATATATTGCAATGTTGGGGTACTTCAAAGCTATCCACTGTAAGAAGAGAGGTACACAAAAAGTTACATGCAAGAAAGACAAAAGTGAATCCAATGAGAAACACTGGCTGACTGGTTCAGCAAGCAATACTTCATTAGAAAATACCTCATTAGACAACCAACACTAATTGAACAGGGCTTGAAACACCAAGCCAGTAACACTGTGATGCTACAGTTAGAAAAGAACATTCTGTAAAAATACAAGCTGAACTTCAGATCACATCTCTGCTGCTTCAAGTGGAAGCACACTCAAAGCATGCACAAGAGATGCTGTCTTTTATGACACAATTCAGTCTTTCATTTAAAAGTAATGAAGACAGTTCCCTTCACATACCCTGCTCTTGTTAGAAGAAGACAAGATAGAACTGTTTCCTGCAATTCACATACTCATTGACAATATGGGGTTGAGAACTAAGTTTTCAGCCCACCAGTATAACACTGATTTCTTTTGTTATCTAATGTTTGTTCTGGCATGTTTGCAAAATACAGAAGAAAGCAGCCCTGAAGTGACAGTCATCCCTCTAAACCAGAATTTCACACAGGAAAGTGATTTCTTTTTTTCCCAGAACTGTGCTTATTCATCAGCTGTCAGTCATTATCACACTGCTCTTGTACTGTTCAGTGCAACTTGTCCTACTGTATTTTATTTATTTATTGGTTGTTGGGTATTTTTTGTGCTTTTTCTTTAGTTCTGTTTTTGGGAGGGGTCAGAACTTGAAATTGGGACAGGTCTTCTGAGCTTACTTTGCTCCTCTAGGTTGTAGTAGCTGGATCAAATGTTGTGCCTTCTCTGACCTTCTTAACAGACCTACAGAAGATGCTTCACATCCTCATCACCATTAAGAAATAGTGGAGATGACAGATGCTGCAGCACCTTTGTGGCAGAAGTACTACTGCATCTAGTAAACTGAGAATGCAATACTTCAGTCTGAGAGCTTTATGTCCAGCTCAGATTAAGCACTCTAGAGGGATACCATTTATGCAGTAAAGACCATAAAGTTCAGGAGTCCAGAGAAAGATTTCAGTATGTCAGAAACTACCTTGAAAGCCTGGCTTAAGCTCATTTAATTAGCAGGCAATTTTCTTCCACAGGAAAATGCTGTATTAGAAGTTGAAATATCAACCTGAGAGAGTTGATATTCCCCCCAGGAAACACATAATGTTGTTTTCTTCCCCACTCTTGGATATTCTAAATCCCACTCTTTCTAAACAAAACAAAAAAACCCAAACCAACCAACCAACAGCCCAAAAACCCGAAAAAAAACCAAAAAAGAGAATATATAAGGGTGACACTTCACTGAAGAGGAGATGGGAAATAAATCCAAGGAAAAGTTCCTGGTTTCATGGAAGAAACTGAAGTACTTGTAATGTCAAAAGGTGATGACAACATGCAAATACACACCCTGTACAAACCACAGCCTTTAAGCTTGTTGCTTAGCTGTGGCTGAAATCCTCCCCCATGGGCAACATATTTACATGAACCTGTTCCAAAATGGCCAATAGAATCTACTGTATTCTGAAGTGGATTTTCTGTGGGATCTCAGAAGCAAAAAGGAAGAATTTTAGCACTAAGCAGAACTCAGGAAAGAAAGGTAAGGCTGAATTTTGAGACTGTACATGGATCGATCAGCCTGCTTTCCAGTTCAATTGTTACTGAAGATGGAAGGACCAAAGCAAGCTCCTGCCTTTTGCCCTTTCTGCCTCTGCCATAAGGTATACTTAGGGAGAGGGTTAACAAGGGTTGGCAAAAGTGATCCCACAAGTCCCACAATAAGAATGCAATATCAGTAGGAATATGCCATACTCCATAAGCAGGAATGCCCAGGGGTTTCTAGGACTACAGCTCTCCATGCAGCATTGTTTCTGCTAACTGTGACACTCTTTTCCCTCACTCCCACAGCACACAGAATTTCATTGAGCTGTTAACAGTAAGAGAACACTTACACTGTCTAAACTGTAAATCGGCACCATCCATAGAATCCTGTTACAATAACAAAAGAACATTCAATATTACTAGAAGTATTTTTAGTCTGAACGAAATTCAACATTTGTAGCACTGGCAAAATGTGGAATGTTACCTTATTATTGGTTTCTGTAATTCAGGTTGAGTATAATGGACTAAGTGTTGTAGTATTCCCCAGAGAGATATTGGTATAGTCATTAGGAGAAAGATCCCAGCAATAAACCATGCCTTGGTATGAATGCCAACCTTGAAAAAAAAAAAAAAAGGAATAATGCAAGAGCAAAGTTTCAGTATTAATACTTCAAAGCTGTACTAGCATAGCAAGAAAAGTAATCCACCTTTCTTTTTTTCACTGTGAGTGGTTTTAAGATGGACATTAAGTACATATCCCAATATTTCGTATAGTTTTCCAGCTCTCTTTTTCAAATACACAGAATCATAGTCTCCTTTGCTATCTGTTGGTGTGGCTTAGAGTAAGACTTAAAAACTCAAAAGATGAGAAATCTGGCAGAACCAAGCAAAAACACCACCAATAAACAGAATGTTCTACAAAGCCATGGTAAGGCTCACTGGTTTACTGAAAGTTACAATAGGCTTCCTTGCTTTGGGTCTGAAACTTGTCTAGTTTAGTGTTCCATTAAAACATATCTGAATACTTGTAGATTTAAAGTATTGTTAGTTTTGACATAAATTTCCAACTAGCACCCAATTTCAAACAGTTTCAATTAAAAAATGTAAAGAGCTATGCGTGCATATAAATATATAACATCTGCTAAAAACCAGGGCTGTGGTTTTATCAAAGCTCTCTGTAAAAACTATATTGTTCAAGATAAGTACCAAAACCTATGAAGCATACTAAACTCTTCTGAAACAGTTTTGTTGACAATTTCTGTGCTGATCCCCATCAAGATCCCACGACTTCTGTTACTTTTCAGCTCCAAGATTGCTCTTGAGTAATTTCTCTCACAGGTATAGGATTTAATGATGTTGAAATTTCAGGCACCACTTTGACACAAACATCCACCATGCTGAACATACAAAGGCATCAGAACAGGGTTTAAAAATCGGAAATCTCAACTACACTCAAAATAGATTTTACTGTCATTAAGTGCTCAAAGTTACACCACGAAAAAGTTTACCTCCGGTGGAACGAGGCTGTATGAAGCTGAACAACGGATAACTTAGTTAAAATTTTGCTCTTTTATTCTTGGACAAAAGTAATGCTGCCAGACGTGCGTGCAAGTGTCACTGTCATGACACACTGCGGTACCACCAAGCATGAAGGAGCAGCTTTGCCGCTTCTCACCTCTCCCTGCCCAGAGCAGTCCCTGGCAGGGCAGGCAGGGAATGCCGGCACTGCAGCCCAGCGCCAGAGCACGGGGCCCGGCAGGGCAGCGGCTCCGCTCGGCACGGGCTCCGGTCCCTTCAGCCCCATTACCGACTGCTAAAGCATCAACTACCACTGAACCGGAAGGAGAGCGGAACGCGGTCGCGATCCATCCTGCTCCATCCTTGGCGCTTTCCCAGCAGCACGGCGGAACTTCTCCCGCCTCCCTTTTCCCGGCTGGGTCCTTCCCCGGGGCCGAAGGGCAGGTGCCAACCAGCACCTCAGGGAAGCCTCCCCGCCCCGCCTGGCCCCTCGGCGGCCATGCGGACGGGCCCGGGGCTGCCGGCGCCGCTCACCTCCAGCTTCTGCAGCTCCCAGACGCAGAGCGGCACCACCACCAGCAGCCCCACGATGTACAGCAGCACCACCAGCGGCCGAATCCACCGCCGCCAGTTCCCGCAGGTGCACGGCATGGCCGCGGCGGCACCGCGCACCCCTCACACGCAACCCGGGGGCCCGCGGCGCCTCAGCGGGCCGGCGCCGGGACCGGGAGCCCCCACGGGGAGCGCATCACCGGCGGGGCCGTCCGGACACCCCACCAGCTCAGCCCGGTTCAGCTCCGCGCCCAGCACGTCCCGTTCCGTCCCGCCCCGGCGCGGCACCGGCACCGCCCCCGCCACACTTCCGCCCCGCGGCTCTTCCGGCCGCCCCGCCCCGGCCCCAGCGGCCGCGCCGATTGGCCGCGCGCCCTGCCTATCGCAGCTGCCGCCGAGGGCTCGGGCAGCGCCTGGGGCCGTGCCCGGTAACGGAGCGGCCATGCGCCCCCCCGCCCCCCGGAAGGGCGGATCCTTCCCCTGCACCCTCCCCGCCTCCTTCGCTGCTCCCTCCCCTCCGCAGCAGCATCCCCGTGGCAGTGGTGTTTCCGTCGGCTCGCGAGGAGCTCGCGCAGCTTCCACGTGCTCGCCTGATTGCGGCGCTGGCGGGGACCGTTACTGCGGCTGAGCTTAACGGCTGCCCGCGCGCCCGGCCGTTAGCCGCGGTTCAGCGCGGTGCCGGCTCCCGCCCCGCCCCTTGTTGGGCGGGAGAGTTGTTCCCCCCCCATCTGTCCCAGGGAAAGCCATGAGGTGAGGGGCCGAGCAGGGAGGCCGCAGGTGGCTCCCTTCCTACCGAAGGGACAGAGGAGTGTGGGGCACTCCGAGCCTGTCGACTCCAATTGGAGCCTGAGCCAGTGAGATTTATGTTAGGAAACGTGCAGGCGAAAACTGAAGTTAACAGAGCCAACTGCTGTGACTTAACTGGACAAAACCTCTGTAACCAGAGTCCTGTTAAAACGCTTACGTGGATGCTGCCTGAGGGCAGGGCAGAGGGAGCAGTCCGGTGTAGGAGGTACTTTAAGGCTCCAGCAGGCGTATGAATCATGCGAAACGTATTAAATTTCACGTGTTCGTTGGGTGTGGGGTTTTGGTTCGCTTTTTTACTTTGCTATAGAAGTGCCTTGCGTAAACTGATGAAATGACAACTAACTCCATAGTAGTTCAGTGACAAAACACAAGACCTCAGGTGCTGAACTAGAACCATTGGCGTTACTCTGCGAAATATCCAATAAACTGCACCCCTAGGTTCTTGGAGGCAAATTCAAGATTTAGTTGGAGGCGTGACTGAAAAGTATATGCTGGAAGAAACCACATGGAGGCACAGAGTAAGAGGTACTAAGTAGCAGTATCTAAGGTATCCAGCTAAATTACTAAATTACTGTCTTGTTTGGTGGCTTTTTTTTATTTGGTTTTTTTGTTTGGTGTTTGAGATGAGGTTGTTTTTTTGTTTGTTTGTTTGTTTTTGCATTTTTTTGCATTTTGCTATGTGTCAGTAGTTTGCCCAGGCTTTCAACTATTAAGTTATGAACAGTGCAAACCTGTATTTAGATCAGGAAGTTACAGGGTTTTTTTCAATATTTGCTGTCTCTGTATTCTGGAAATGACTGGAAAGATATTTTCATTTGGATGAATGCATGGAAAAAGGGTATTTCCTATTCAGTAAATTGCAAACCCCTAAATTTAGTTAGACTGCTTATCCCAGTGCTGACATAATCAGCCATGAGGGGTCAGATTCCTGTTTGTGAGATCTCTTTTGCTCTTCACATGTTGTGTTGATGTAGCATTTAGTAATTTACAAGGCAACAAGTGTGGAGGAGACAGTCGCTCATCTTGGAAGAACGTGTCCTGCTATTTGGGTTCCATGAACTGCCAGTGCAGCTCTTCCCTGTGTCACCCAAGGGGACATCTGTGATGCTGAAGTCAGGCACAAGCCAACAGCAGAACTGTTGTGGTTTAGCCAGAAACTGAGAATGTGATAATGGGCTGTTAAAATCTTCTTCTGTCTGCTGGTATTTTTTGTGCTTACCTCAGGTTCCTAAGTAGGTATCTTTGCCAGGATGAGTCTCTTAGTAATTAGATTTCTTAGAAAGCAAAGCTTAACACAGTTTTGTCAATGTGGTTACTGGCCTGACCTCTCCTCTTTAATGAACTTGAACCTTTTGGCCACTTTCAGTCAAATCTCACTCACGAGTCCAACTCTCAAACTCAAAAACCTGTTCCTTTAAGTTTTGTGAGGGGTTGCTAAAGGGAAACAACCATAAAAGCTTATCTCTGCCCTCCTAAAGGAAAGGAACCTCGGTTTATTCACACTGTTTATCACAAACATGCCAGGCACTGTTTAGTGGTTTTAATTGATATTTCATTAGAATAACATTGGACTGTACCCCCTAATAAATCTTTACAACCCTGCTGTCCTTCTTTTCCTCTGTAGCTCCAGGGGACTGATATACTATGAATCCAGTCTATGCAAGAAAGGTATTAAGGTCATTAAAATTGATACCTTCTGTTGTTATGTAAAGCCATATTGTAAATATGTAAGTAAACATAAATCCCCCAAAAAGGTAAAGGGAATGCATTTCTGCAAATAGATTGTTTCAAATACTTTCAGAAAGTTTTCCTACAAAACAATTCTCAAAAGTAGATTACTTTTCTACCATAGATCTAAGGATCTAGGATATTTTAACAGCCTTTTTCCAGGCTTAACTGGAAAACTATGCATGATGTTAAAAAAAAAAAAAAAAGGGAAGATGTCTCTGCAGAGACATGAGCATGATCAGAAGTAAAAATACAGACACTTTCAGCAAACGCTAAAATTACTGTATTTAGATAAGTCCTAAAGGAAACACAATAAATATATAAATATTTGCTACAAAGGTAAGAATTATATTCTGTTATTTCTGAAGTAGATGGCAGAAGTGTGCTGCAACTGTGGAAAAAGGAATTGTGTATACTTGAGCTCTGAAATAGATTAATTTCAGTGATCACCACCACTGAAGGTTTTCTTGGAAATCTTCCACTCAGAGATTATTCTGGGGTTTGATCAGAAGAGGCACACATATTTTCATGTTGATGAATTTATACTTTTTCAAAGAACTGTGCAGTGATGAAGTTGTAATTGACACATAAGAGATGGGATCACTTTCTCTACTGTTGTGTGAGTTGACACTGAACTAGCATCACTCTATGGCACTACTTCTATCTCCAGAACACACATAAGCTTCCTTGTTTTTAGCAAGAGGCTACATGTGAAATATTGCTGAAACCCAAACTGGCTGAGTTCATCTTTTCTAGCTATTAAGGCTTCTAATATTAAAGAGTAACAAAGCTGCTCCCCAGAAATTGGAGAGAATAGCTGTACTAGCATCTACTGTACTAGCACTACTGAAAAGACTGACTTGAATTGTTGTTGTCAATCATTATGTATATTCTGCTTTTATGAATTTCAAATTTATTTAAAGGAGAGTTATGTCAAAACATAATAAACTGGGATTATTCCTTAGTTTATGGAAGGCTATAAATAATTTAATAAATTAAAATGGCAAAGAAAATAGATTTTTTTAAAATAGTTGCAGTTGGAAAACTATGTGGTATATATTATTCATGAATTGTATTTTTATTTATATGCCATTAATTTTATAAGTTCCCCCATTTCCCTCTTTATATTATGCAAGTACAGGCCCATAGTGAAAACTGGGCTGTCCATCTTGCTCAGTGGACAAGTAAGGGTGGACAGTAAGGGTTAGACTCAAATTCCATGCAGTGAAAATCCCAGATTGTGGTATCATGGTGCTATTGCTGTCAGCTCTTTAAGGTTCTCACCCAATAGCATACAGCTGATCAGTTCACAGTTTGCTCTGGTGCTTACTCACACTGGCAGCCTTTCTAGTGCGTTTTTAAAAATTATTATTAAAGCTTAATGAGAGCTAAAAAGTCAGTTTAATTTCCTTTTTCTTTATATCGTCAGTTTTCTGTCCTAGGGCTGTAATCAATTCTAAGAAATTGATCTTTGGTATGGAAATACTGCCATCACATTCTGATTAATTCCTTGTTTCTTTCATGGATAATCATTGAAGGAAATGAAGGAAATGGATCCAGCAGTGTCTGTAACCAGCAGTTTGGGTGATAATTTGAGATGTGGCTTTGTTTTCATAGCTACTCAGACTTTTGCACATTAGCTAGCTGGGGACTGTACCTACTTACTATCACTAGTAGCTCCTGTTGCAGTGAATGGAGTTAATGGACATCTGTCTTAGCTTGGCAGAACACTGTCAGAGCTTCATTTATTTTACATCTGATGCCTCAAGATATATTAAGCAATGTCACATAGGGGCTATATAAAAAGGAAGAGGCAAACATGAAATAGTCAAGTGTAAATGACCCTTATAAGCAATACCTCAGAAGGGCACATCTGTCATTCCTCTGAACTAATGGAAAGAATGCATGGCAAGTGTTGCTTAATTCATCAAGATTATTACGAAGTCTTGCCACTTGGTTCTCAAAGGACAGATCTCCCTGTAGAATTCTGTAATATAAAAACCTTTCCAAAACTTTACCAGATATGACTTGCAATAAAGAACAAATATTTATATTCAGTTTTACACTGAGCTAGTATCCCTCTGCTAGAAGTTCGTTTTCCAGATGAAGGTTAAATTAAAACCCACAGATATTTGGGATGTTTTCTGTAACAAAGAGAACTACATGATATGATTTGCCAAGGAAGCACTTGCATGCTGTGAGAGTAACTGAGCACTGGGACAGGTTGCATAGATAGACTGAGGAGTCTCCATCCTTGGAGATACTCAAAACCTAACTGAGAAGGGTCCCAAGCAACTGGCTCTGAGAAACCCTGCTTGAAAAGGGGAGCTGGACAAGATGACCTTCACAGGTCTCTTCCAACTTCAACAGTTGTGATTGTGACATTCACAGGAATAAAATCTATGCCAAAATAATTTGGTGGTGTGATATGGTAGAAAAGATGCTGCTCAACACGTTCTCCTACGTTGAAAATTTTTAACTGAGACAAAGATCATATAAACAAATCACTCCCATACCCCATTTCCTGTGAAAAAAGAAAACTGGCTTGTGGACCATGACCAGAGGGCTTTTCCAACCATGACGAGTCTGTGATTCTTAGGCAGCTGCAGCCACTGTCAATGCTCATTCAGAAAATGTTTGTGATCTGTGATCAAAAAAATTCTGTCATCTCTTACCCTGCAGCTACAGCTTTAAAACACACTATAAATACCCATATGGGATTGCTTACAGAGTTTTGACTGCTGGAACCTCTCCTTTCAGTCCCCTTCTTGGGAGACAACACGTGGGTTGTGTGTCTGTTCCTCACCATTAGGGAGAAGGATGGACTTGGTTGTAGAGGGGCCACTGGGAGTAACATGAGCATGAAGCCAGTAGAAGACCATGAAGCTAAACTGAAAACTAGAAATCCTTTTAATAGCTCTTATTTTTGAGCCTTTGAAAAACCCATGTATTAGCAGAAACCATGTTTCTCCCACATAGTATGATTTTAAACATATTAACCATGAACAAAATACCAAAAATATATCAGGCAATAAAATTAGCCTAGAATAACTGAAACTGATTCAAGAGGGGTAAATAAATATGTGAAATAAGGGAAGAACAACATGGAAGGGACATCTCCACGACACCACCTTCCCTCCTTCACTGTATCATCTGCTGCAAAAGTACTTTTATTTAATACTGCCACAGTAAGAAGCAAATGTTCGACAGGCAAATGATAGAATAGAATAGGAATATTTCAGTCAGAAGGAATCTACAATGATCATCTATTCCAATTGCCTGACCACTTCAGGACTGACCAAAAGTTGAAGTATGTAATTAAGGACATTGTCCAAATGCCTCTTAACCCCTGACAGGCTTTGGGCATCATTTACCTCTCTAGGAAGCCTCTTCCAGTGTTTGACCACCCTCTTGGTAAAGAAATCCTTCCCTATGTCCAGTCCAAACCTCCCTTGGCACAGCTTTGAACCATTCCTACGTGACCTCCTACTGTATACCAGGGAGAAGAGACCAGCACATCCCTCTCCACTTCCCCTCAGGGATCTGTGGAGAGAGATGAAGTTGCCACTGCCCATCCTTTTCTCCAGACTGAACAGTAGTCCTTAACTGCTCCTCACAGGACATTCCTTCCAGCCCTTCCACCAGAAATTTAGCCTACACAGCCTGTTGAGGATACAGGAGTCACTCTGCAGGTCTGTTCATTTAAGAGACAAACATCTTACCTGATATTTCCTACATATTTCATACATTATAATATGATAATATCAGAGTGTGAGAAATAGGCTGAAAGGTTTGTGCTCCATGCTTGTCTGGAAAAAAAAACAAACCCAAAACCACAACAACACACCACCAAAAAAAAAAAAAAAAAAAAAAAGAAGAAAAAAAAGCTGTAATAGATGCATCCTTATGACTAAATTTATAGCTTTTTTTGTCTAGCTAAGTACTTAGTAACATGATTAGCCCTTCACTCATATTTCCTAGGCTGCCCAGATGAAACTGAAGTTAAACCAGAGATGGTGTTTTTTCCTGTTATAAAACAGGAAAACAAATGGCAGTAGTGTTTATTTTACAGTCTGCCTAGAAACAGTGAAAATTATACAAAATCAGAAGCACCTTTTTTTGGTTAATGTGTATATAGAAATATTTAAAATTCTTCCATGGTCCTGAATTATCTCAGTGTCATTGACACATGCTTCCCAACTTCATAAAATCCCAACTTCATTTTTAGTTTTTCAAGAAAGGGAAAGAGGACAAATGCATGCACTGCAGCATGCCATAAGAGTATCTGTGCAGCTGTGACTGAAGTATTGTGTAAACCAAATGCCATAGAACGCTGTGAGTAACCACTAGGATGTGCTATTGGCCTAAAATTAAAAAGCCTGAAGTTTCACAATTCTCAAGTGCGATGTAAACACAAGTATCTGTTATTTTCATTTGGAGATAGCAGAAAAGAAGTACAAAATACAGGTGTTTGTAAGGAAAGGAATTAGGTATTTGAATGATAGGAAAACTTTCCTGTCGTGAGAATATCCTCAGCAGGCATATTTGAAGTGAGAGTTTACTGAAGTAGTGTGAGAGCCATGACTGTATTTAATTTATTGAGTATCTAATGTTGTAACTTTTACTGCTGGAAAGTAGTGCTGTTGCAAGCCATGGTATTTGAGGTAAGACCTCGTGTGCACATTATATGCGGAATACCTCTTTGTACACAAAAAGCTGTATTCTATGACAAAATACTTACGTTCTTGGTCTTCTGTTTCTTCTTGTAAATAGAAATATGTATCAAACAATGCTCCCCTGAGCTTTGTGAATTTTAATTAATATACTGAATTACTGGTGTATCAGACATAGAGCTCTGAAAATCATTATTATGGAAACATTTGAACTGTGGTTGTTTAAGTGTGCAATCTGTCATTTCAGTAAATCTGACATCTTTTGTCAGCTTTGATAGTTGAAGCAGGAAGAGCCCTTCTTGCTCCTAGGGCTGATCCTGAGGCCTCGGGGCTTAGCCCATTCCTGGACGATGTCCTAGGGCTGTTCCTGGGGCTCCAGGATCTACCCCTTCTTGCCTGCTCCTGGGGCTCCTTGAGCTGTGGGCTTCTCCATGCTTACTGAAGAGTGAGAGCTCTCTCTGTGGGTGTCAGCTGCTCTCTTATTGGCCCCCTGCTCCTGCACATGCTCAGGAGGGAGGCCAGACGCAGGTGAACCCACACCCACTCATCAATAACTCAGGGCACCTGGTCCTGTCTCACTACATTTCCCCCCTTTTTTTTTTTTTTTTTTTTTTTTCACAGACATTTACATAGACATTTACATATTTACATCTTTTTACATATACATCTTTAAGGGGAATTAAACATCACACAATTTACATATATTTTTAGGGAGAATTCTCAACCCTTACACATATTTTGGGGAGAATTCTCAACCTTCTTTCTTTCAACCTTCTTTCTTTAAGGGGAATTAAGCATACCCATATTTTCGCTCGATGTCAGCCCCTTTCTGGCAAAGTCTCTGCAAGTTGTCTGAGCACTCTTCACAAAGTCTCTGCAAATTGTCCCAGGCACTTGCCCTCTGTTCCAGGGTTTCTTTCCTCATGGGCCTCGGGATTTAACCCTTCCTCATGGGATTTCCCTCTGCTCAAGGGCTTAGCCTAGGCATATTTCACAAAGCCTCTGCAAGTTGCACCAGGCACTTTTCACAGAGTCTCTGCAAGTTGTTCTTCTAGTTATTATTCTCCCTCCTGTATCTGCTCTTCTGGCTTGGTTTCCCTCTGTTCCGGGGTTTCTTTCCTCATGGGCCTCGGGATTTAACCCTTCCTCATGGGATTTACCCCTCTGCTCTGGGGTTTCCTGTCCAGAGAGCTTGTTGATCATACCTTACAGGGAGAACATTCTTGCAGTTTCTGTGCCAGCTAGGTTTTCCGCAGGTTGCCCGCATTCTCCACCAGAAGAAGCAGGAAGAGCCCTTCTTGCTCCTAGGGCTGATCCTGAGGCCTCGGGGCTTAGCCCATTCCTGGACGATGTCCTAGGGCTGTTCCTGGGGCTCCAGGATCTACCCCTTCTTGCCTGCTCCTGGGGCTCCTTGAGCTGTGGGCTTCTCCATGCTTACTGAAGAGTGAGAGCTCTCTCTGTGGGTGTCAGCTGCTCTCTTATTGGCCCCCTGCTCCTGCACATGCTCAGGAGGGAGGCCAGACGCAGGTGAACCCACACCCACTCATCAATAACTCAGGGCACCTGGTCCTGTCTCACTACAGATAGTTTAGCCTAGAAGTTGTTCCATATGGTAGGGTTTTGTAGCACTTGCCACTTTATAGTGACTAACATAGTCTTACATTGTGTATATAGAAAGTAAAACCACACCAAAGGACTTACAGAAGGATCTGTTTTAACGTTCAGGCCAAGAATATGATGCAAAAGGATTGGTAGCTGGCAATCCTTTCAGGCTGGCAACAATTCATGCAGGCATTCAGAAATAAGAATTCCTTCAGCAACAAGGGGAGAAAGCATCCTACTTTTGTTTTGGTTTGTTTTCTTCTGGATTTTCCATCTTAAAAAAAATAGGAGGAGCAAAAATTGTTAAAGATTCCAAAAGATAATTAAGTGTTTATGTGGCAGAGACAATGCTGTTACTGGGAGTGATTAAGTGATCTCATAAGATCTTTCTTTCATTGGAGAAATTATCTAACTGGTGCACCAAGCTTGGATAATATTAAATATTTTATTTCTACTCATTCCTTCTAACACCACTCAAAACCTGAAGTTTTCTAGTGATACATTTTGGTCATGCTTTTCAGTTATTTATCTATCTATCAGTTTTGCTAATAGTCTACCAGAATTATAAGATAGTGCTGTGAATTTTTCTGTGTTCTTTAAAAAAACAACCCCACAACATGAACCACTTTAAAAGAAAAAGTCATTAGTCAATTAAAACATGTCAGCATAACAACTCATGCTTCTGAAGAGTAAGATTTAATCTCTTTCTTCTGAGAAGCATGAACTGAGTTTTAGCCTGAAAGCCAGTAATTTCTGCCTTCTAATTCTGATACTGACTCAGTTGTAGCCTATGGCAATTTATCACAACTTTTTGTATATGTAAAATGGAAATATTTGTCCAGGGGCAATATGAAGATTAATTACTAAATAGTTATAAATTGTTCTGAAAATCAGCATTATGCAGATATTATGATTATTTCTGAGCAGCTGATTCTAATTGGGGAATGAGGCTCAAAAAAGGACATAAACACCTGATCTACAATCAGGTGGAATTCAGATGCCTTGGGTCAAAATTGCAGTCCTAAAAATGTTTAGAAATCTGCCAGATAACCCTGGAGGTATCAAAATCTGCTCTGAAGTTCAGGCATTTTTTATTATGAGGTGCATAAAGTACACCAGCAGTCCTCATTTGTGTGCTCACAGGTACTTAAGCCTTAAAAGGACCAAGCAGCCCTGTAATTAACTCAGACTAATGCCCAGTGGGTGTCCAGGAATGAAGCATTCCCTGGAGAGCTCTGTCCAGTGGGTGAGCTCTGGAAATAAAAGGCCCTGCAGACCAACAGTGGAAAAAACTGTCTGCTCAGTGCTTAGAACAGAGAAATGTGGATGAGGTCTGGGTCCAATTCCCATGGACTCAACTCCTCCTTTGGACCATGGTTTACTCAGCAGGCAGCAGACTTTTTAGAATGTAGGAAGGATTCTCCCATCTTCAATTTCACTTTCCAAACAATATATTCACTACTCATTGACAGCATTCAAAGTCTTGCAGTTGTGGCCTGTTGGTGTGAAAGAGGAACTGTTGTCAAATTTTGCAGAAAATAGTGAAATACTCAGTCCTGGGTAAGTGAAAAATAGTCAGAGTCAGAACTAGAGCCTTGGATAGAGTGTTCTTCTGTGAGTGTCTGCTTGTATTGGTCTGTTCCATATACAACATGATGACTTTTGTGGGTATAATAAATGCAAAACCCTTCATGCACTGTATAAACATGCTGAGCTCTGAATTAAATTATGCAGGCCAGGAAGATGAAAATCAGATTGTCTGATACTTAGTAGAGTAGTGCTTTGTCTTTTTCTAGGTCTAGCCTAAATTCAGCAGTAGGGATCTGTCAAATACAGGAGAAAAACAGAATCTCTCTCCCCTTTTTGCTTGATTCCTCTCTCTATTTCTCTCCATGCTTGTGGTCAGTTCTTAGAATGACCAGATAAGAAACATAGTCTGAGCCTGATCTTCTTTTTCAGAAGTCAAAGAAAAAAATTCTTTGTGGTGTTAGTGAAATCAGAATAGGGCTCCAATAGAAGAAGAATTTTTTTGAGAAGTTTCCTCTATAGCACTTCTTATACCTAAAATTCATGCATTTCTGCATGAGAAAAAAGGTAGGAGAAAAAGATAAATAAATGGACTTTTCTTTCCATATAACATGCATTGTTTTCTTTTATCCTTGCATGGATATGTTTAGCTAAAATATTTGTAACAGCCTGTGCATATGACTGGGCAGTCACCATGGAGAAAAACTGTAAAGATAGAATTTTACTTTTTGAGAAATACTGCTATAAAGAAACATGCAGACTTACCAAGATGAAAACTGACTTTGATCCGTGGTAACATGTAAAGAGTAATGTGACTGGAAGATAAACTTCACACTAAATACACTTCTCCATATCTACAAATAGATAGCTATTAGCTATAAGTGAGGGAAAGAAAAAAAAAAACAACCAAAAAAATCCAAACCTAAAGCATCACTATTTTTTAAACATGATATTAGAGACCTCATGAGTCACAAATTGCTTGCTCTTGTGGTACAGCGTAGCAAAAGCCATGAAGGAAACTGAAACCCCCTGAACTGGGCCTCTAGAAAAATAAAATAAAAAAAAATAATAAAAAAAAGAAGCTTTTCCCTATTTTAAAGTCGCTTTTTAGGCCTCCTGAGTCTTTCTGGCACATCATTCTCAGACCCTTATGGACTGGGATGCTGCCAAACAGCTTTTTTCCCACAAAACTGTAATAAACTTTGAGTGCTGGACAGAAGAGTAGTGCAATTCCCAAAGAGAGATTTCAGTACAGGATTCCAAAATACCTTCACTATACAAACTACCCTCTGAATGAACCCAGCAATAAGTTTTCATGAATTTTCCTACAAGAAATCCAGTTTTGTGTCTTATGCTGGTTTAGTACTTTGCTTTTCTCTGTTTAAGAAATTGTTCTAATTCTAGTTCTTGCTTGTTCTAATGCAAGTATACTTTGATTTTTCCCAGATATTAAACCATACTTACATTTACTTAGAACCACAAAAAATAATTTGTAACTACAAAGCATTTAGACACACATTGGCCAGAAGAGGAAACACACTGAAGGAGGCATGGGTCAAATTCAGCTTTTAGTTACCATGGCTAGAGGAAGTGAATCCAAGTGAGTCTGTAACATTCCTTTGGACTGTTATCCACTGCTAGATTTTGCAGAGTTTTAGTATTATCTAACTTCCATTCCAAGCAAGAATATCAGCTGCTGTTGAGAATGGAACTTCTCTATATAGCTGTTTTTTTCCTCTTACAATTGCCTCTAATACCTGTGCTGCTTGGAGTTTGGCTTAAAGTCATTTCATGTTCCAGGTAGGAATATTGTTTTTTCTCTCTGTGTTTGAAATAGTTCAAAGCTAACGTAACAGGAAATTTCATCTGCTTTAATTTGCAGAAAGTCCATAGGAGGTGGCAAAAAGCAAAAAGGTTCACATTAGTCATCTCAGGCAGTGTTCTACAGTTGGTATTCCAGTCAGGGACAGGAATATTGAGGTTGATTCTTTCAGTTAGTTTGTAGAATGTTTGTACATCAATAAACACAGAGCATTTAGATATCAAGGGATCATTATTGAAACAGGCTTGGTCCTGTTCTCTGAGCCAGCACTCCCAGGTGCCTATGAGCACTCCTGTGGATTTGTCTGGGAGTTGCTTTCACATAATTCAAAACAGAATTTCAAATAGTTAATTTAGTTAGAATTTAATTAAATAGATAATTTAATAGAACAGAGGCAAATGATTAATTCAATTCTGAGAGCTGCTCAGACAATATCTGACAGAAGAAATTGACTCACCTCTTAAGTATCTGGTCCTTAATGCTGCTTACTCAGGCAAAGCTTCTGACCAGCTTCCAAGAATCCAGCAAGTAAAAGAATAGTTAAGTCCATTTCAGTGTAAGTTTTACTGGAGTAAAGAGTACATATTTTTATTCAGAATTACACACTTCTGCTGAAAAACCCTATTTTTGAGTTCTTCTAAACCCTACTTCTATGATTCTGCACTAATACGTTTTGTAGACAAAATTTTTCTTGCTTTGTCACCCCCAAGCTAATTTCTTCTGGAAAACTTAAGGGAAAAATTATTCAGCTACAGCTACAATCGAAGAAAAAAATATATGATCAGCTTCAAAAATGTACACTTTAATTATTTTGCAAACTTCAGAAACCAGGCACCCTTAACACATCTAAATACATTTCATAAATAGAAAGAAGCAAAGAGAAATGTCCCTGTTATTTGAGAGAAAGATGCAAAGTCCCAAATAAGTGCAGTTTATGTGAATACATGAGGAATTTAGGAGTGCACAGAGGCAGCTGTGACCAATGTACATGCATGTTCGAGTACCTACATACTGTAAAACACCTGAAACAGGGTGGCATGACAAACAGGATTGGACCATTGATGCTATTTTTTGAAGAATGCAGTCACTCATTTAGCAAAATACAATATAGACAGATTTTAGCCTTGCTGGTTGGGCACAAGTCCTCCCCAAAATAACTGTTCACTGTTCATAGAAAACATAAAAGAACAAACCTTAATGCTCTCAGGTGCCTGTTACTCCAAATTCAATCACATCTGTGATTAAGAACTTCAAATACAATGACTTGAAAAAAGAGTTACAGTGAAAAAAGAACAAAATCAAAAATCCAAGAATAAACAATGAAAAATGAAGGCTGCAAAGTTTAATTTTTAAAGAAAAATTTAAGAAAGAAATCTGGGAAAGGTTGAGTGGAAAAGGTGTCTTGGGGATTCTGGCATCTAAATCGAAAAACAATACCAGTGAATTATAGTGATGGTTTCCCATGTAATTGTGCTTTGGGGTGAAACTTGTATCCCAGAGACACCATTCTACTTTTAAATACCTGCTTCTGTGTATCTGAGCAAGAACATTTCAGGTGAAAGCCTGATAAGACTTTTTTATGGGGAAGGGTATGAGTGATTTGCTAATATTTTCTTATAGGAAGAAATCTTTGGTAGAAGGAAGATGTCTAATGAGAAATTTTGACCAAAACAATTACTATGCAAGTTTCAAGCAATGAAAAACTAAGTCTTATAATAATTGAACATAAGAATAATAGAATCATAGAATGATAGTATCATTTAGGTTGGAGAAGACTTTTAAGATCATTGAGTCCAACCATCAACCTAACACCACCAAGTTCACCACTAAGCCATGTCTCTAAGTGCCACATCTAGACATAAGGAAACCTAAGAAAATGTCTGAACCTAAGGAAAACTTTTTTTGCTGTGAGGGTGACAGTATTGCAGCAGATTGCCTGTAGTGGTTGTGGAGTCTCAATCCTTGGGGATATTCAAGACCCAACTGAACATGGTCCTGGACAATCAGTTCTGGGTAGGCCTGCTTGAGCAGGATGGTTGGAGGTGCCTTCCAACCTCAGCCATTCTGTGAGCCTCTGATTTTGTAGTGAAGTGGACAGCATTAATAACATGCAGGAAGAACAGTCCTATCTGTGACACTTCCCAATTTCTGACACGATTGTTTTAGCATATGTGCCTCCCTGTTTGGAGATTGTAGGCAGAGTTTGAATAATTTTGTAACTTCCCTCTACGTGTGGGCTAAGCAGAAAACTATGCAGGGGCAATGCTATTATGGTGGAAGGAGCCTTGATGTGGAAGGAAAGCTACCCTATATATTTCACAATTAAGTATGATGACTGAAAGCATTTCCAGTAGAACTAGCTGCAGGAAAACCCTGGCATTCTAAATGACAGCTCACAAAGATCTTACTCTTAATTTTCACCTTAACAATTTTCTATCAGGTTTCTTAGTCTGCATGTTGTAATGTGAAGTTCCATCTTAATAATGATCTTCTCACTAACAGCACTGAATGTAAGTACCACCATTTCTAAAACCAAGTTTAAAAGAGAAGGGCTTATGCATGGCTTTAGGTGACAGCTACTCTATAACAGTATTCATGAGAGAGGTAAGTTACAAATTTAACAGATATAATGTAAACAGAGTACCAAAGCATGGAAAAGCAGGAAATCAAACCAGACATATACTGCTGATCCAGGAATGCTAGAAGCCAGTGTTAATACACCCTGCCCTACATGTCTGCTATTATCATGGGTGACAGGGAGGTCTGACTCACTATAATAACCTTAGGTTTTTAAATTCTTATGATCATTAATACCAAGAGAGACTGCTCAGACATACACAAAATAGAGTTGACACTTGTGCTGGACAGGAATGGGCTAATTTTACATAGAGAGTCCTAACCTAATCTATTTTTATAGATATATTTTTTTAATTTTTATAGGCTAATTTTTATAGCATTATTTTTTTCTTGTATCATTTTTTAAAACATTACTTTTACATTTCAAAGTCCCCTCAATAAATTGCTTTGTCCACTCCCTAAACTATATGCTACCAAAGGTTTTAAGCCATGATTGCAATTATTCCACATATAATCATACCATGGACACATTAAATCCCTGCCTTATGACACTGATGTGTCTGCTTGTCCCAAACTGCTTTGCTTTCTTTTTCTGCCATATCACAACTGCAAACCCATCACTTGGGGATCACAACCACCTGGAGGGCTGTTCCCATGATTCTGTCTTCCCATTAGAGAGCAGTTTCAGATTATCTTCTTTAGATGCATTTCTATTCCACAAATTGATACCACTTATTTTCTGTAGTTATCCCTTTTAGGGTTTAATCTGTTCTGAGATGTTATTATAAAATTAAATTGATTTACTTCCTTGTTTGTAGTAAGTTCTTTATCTTTTAAATCCTTTTTCATGTTAAAGTAATACTTGTGAAAGGTGTTGGGCTGAATGTCTCAAAACATAATTTTTCAGCTATTCTGGAATAATGAACAATACAGCAAAAGCTGGAAACTCCCACACTGTTAAATCCCACACATTGCTCTGTTAATATACTTCAAGTTTGACTTGTAGAGCTTCTTGTAGGCAGAGTTTATGTGGGTGAAATTTCCAATAGAGTACTCTTGCAAGTCAACAGATAGAAGCAAATATTTTAGGACTGTTTTTTTTGTTAGTTTTTCTTTTTCTTGTAAACATGCAATTTTGGGACAAGAGGCAAGTTTACATTAGTTTTCTCTTTCAGGATAAATTCTGTAATCAGAGTCCTGAAGAGATTTTGAGATTTTGCTTTCTGGATGTTTGTGTCTGCTAAAATCCATAATAAAATTAACAATTGCCAAATCTATGCTTGATCTTGTTTTAAATTAATTGATTTGATTACATTAGTTATAGTAGCACATTATATAATTTTCTGTGCTGTTGGGTTATTTATCATAAAAGTATTAACCCACTTTGAATTAGACTTTAGAATCTTCTGTACTATGTATATCCAAATGTTAAAAATTTTGTGTATAACTCTAGATTAGTATAAAAGCTGTATGAAACCTTTTGCTTCCTTGATGTGAGAAAAGCATTCACCTTATATTGATTGTGATTCAGAAGAGGCTTTGAGAGAAAAGCTGTGGAAAATGTATAGAAAACCTTCCCTAAAAATGGAGCACTCATTTCAGTATCAATATTTAATTTTTTCCCCCCATTAATTTTATTCTGTTTCCTGTAATTACCTGCCCAACAACTGTTATATTTTAATTACTTTATCTTCACAAACTACCCTGATAATTCAAGGCATGCTCACATTAGAACTTCTGGTACAGGTCAAAAGGTACAAAAATCTTTTATTTGTCATCAAGTAGATTTATCCAGTTTTCAATACCTAAGGCCAGCTCCAAGTCTGATTAAGGCTGACATTTGAAACGATGAAGAGTTTAACATAAATTAATTCATCCTGCTTATTGGATGAGTCAAGGATAAGAGAGGATCTCAGAGAGAAGAACAAGATAATGAGAGGTGTCAAAGACAAAGTGTGAGCACCAAGTCAGAGAAACTGGGATTCAGCAGACAAGTTTGAATTTCTCTTACTTGTATATAGACAATTTGGAGAAAGTTTCTGTTGGCTTTTGAATTTGCAGAGTTCTCAGGGTTCTGCAGAGTCTGGATAATGAATAATAGTTACACAATCAAAATTTCTTGCAGACCATGATTGAACAACAAACTTTTAGTATTAAACATTGTAAAGTTTCATTTTTAATGTCTCATAAAATTATTATGCAGTCGATGTTGCCATGGGCTTTCAGAGCATAGTTCTGGAAAAAACTATTGTAGAGTACTTACACAACACCTCGTTGAAACAGCTTTTGCAATCATTTTCAGCTCCCTGGTGAGCTCAAAATTGTTCCTGGGTTCTATTGTTTGTTTATTAAAGCTGGTCACTCCTTTCCTTTTTCCATCCTGGCACCCCCTCGAACAAGTTGTTGCTAACACATCTGGAACTATTAACCAGTTCTAGGCATAGGATAGCACTCTGGGTTGCAAAGTAAATCTTTCATGAAGGAAGGTATAAACAGTATATTAAACAGCATATTAAATTAATTATCTGCATTTGATTTTGAGATTTAGTTGGGAAAAAGTTAACCAATTATACAATAAATTAAGGATTGTGTGGCATTTTTCTTTTCAGTTCAAGGGGAGAATACTAAAAATTTACTATTTTTATTATCTATTTTATATCATCTACTGTATTTTATAATTTACTGTATTTTATAATTTACTAGTTTTTATAGACATTTACTAGTTACAATTAACTGAAAAATAATCCAAGTAGCTAAAGATTCAGGTGGAGCTTGATAGGAAGTATGTTAGGTTGGCTTAATCACAGAAAGCTCCTAGATACAACATATAATTCCTTTATTTTCATATAGTAATTTTTCTTTATTATTTTATTTGCATACAGAAAAATGTTTATGAAACCACATGCCCAGGGCAAAAGCTTGGAAGTGGGGATAACTGTGCATGACATTCCCATGCAGTGGGGAGTGCAAACTGTGGTTTCCCAAAGCCTAAAAAATCCATATTTAAAAGAGCCAACTATGTAATCAGCTACAGAAGATGAAACTGTCTGAAAGGAGGCAGACTCCCAGGGGCTGTATATCAGGGGAATTGTAAGGGGTTTCAGTTTGACTCAGCAGGCTAAACCCCCACAGAGAGATTTTTACTCTTCCATGTATCAGTTTCTTCAGGAAAGCAGTTTGCTGCATCCCTGGTAGTCATAAATATTGATCCTGTGATTCCTCTGACAGAGGACTGCTATATTTCTGAGAGATAAACTTCCACTATAATATGTCCACACTGATTTCAGTGTAGAGCAGAATTTTTTCAGTAAAACTTATCTGCATAATTGCAGCAGGCAAGTCAGGGGCACCTGACATGAGGATATTCCAGCCATCTGTGCATTCCAATATGTGACTGAAGTGTGAGGAGGACACGTGCAGGGAGTGCATTGACACAGGTGATTCTCTTGATACCTCTGAGATAACTTTTTATATGTAAGAGTTAGGTCATGGATTAAGGGCAATATCAGGAAAATACTTTGGGTTTTCAGAATGTGAGTATTCTCTAGTGAGGATTGTTCCCTACAAGCAGATAATCTTACTGGTCTGGGTACCTGTCTTGGTTGGTGGAGTGATGGAGTGGCCTTTTTCATACTTACCAAAAAGATTATGAAAAATAAAATAAACCAAAATTTATAAAATTTATAGAAGTCCTTATTTGGAAATATAAATTAATTACAAAACACAGAATTGGGATAAGAATTCAGAGGTAAGTCTACTTCTAGTCTGGAACATTCTGAAATCTAAGTGATTTTGGCCTTTCTTTATCTACTTTTTTATGCTGAAGTTGTAGCCAGTAATTTTCTTTGTAAATTAACCTCATGTCTCTATCCCAGTGGTATTTAAACATCAGCTTAATTAAATTTGAGAACCTAGGACAATGTCTTTTATTTGTCATCAAGTAGATTTATCCAATTTTCAAATTTAATGCTGTGCTAATCTCTTTTCCAGAATATTGAAACAAACTTTTTCATGAATTTTTAATTCTTTTCTATTTCTCAACAAGCACTTCAATGGTAGAACATTTTGGGATTTGATTTCTCAATGGGTTATTGATACCTTGGGTTATCATGGTGTACAATCACGTGTGGTATGGAAGTGGTCACAGGTAAATTATGCAGTTAGGGTTTTTTTCTTCTTCCTATATGGTTCACACATTTTAAATAAATGGAAGAGAAGGACAGATTTTAAAAAAATATAAATATACTTTACATGGAAGAAAAAACACTGGTTAAAGTTCTGTGCAAGAAATTTCTCACACATACAAACGGTCATAACAAAGAAATAATTCAGTATTTTATTCTTTGATTTTGTATGCTTTGATCCTTGTTATTGGAGTTGTTGGCAGTTCACTTGTGATACAGAAAACTCTGGAATATGCTGGATATTACAAAAAAATATTAGCCAAAGGCTTTTTTGTGGTGCAAGAAGGCAATGTTAATTAACAGTTAGTAGGGCATCTGCCTTTCTTCACACTTATCCATACTGAGATGTCCAAGCTGAGATGTCTTTTGGAGCTACTCCTTTAGAGAAACATTGTAGGGAAATCAAATAATCTTGCTCTGGATATTTATCTCTTCTTAGTCTCCAGAATTTACACCTTTTCCATACTGGAGCATAAAGATTTGTAGCCCTTACAATATTATATTCTAGCTCGTGTAAATGTGGAAATTCTCATATTTATGTAAACATCTACTCTCTTAACTGTTATTTTAGTTCTGGTTGAATTAGCAAGAGTGATACAGTTTCATTTTTTTTCTGCTAAAAAATTTCATATATTTTCCACTAGTAGCACAGGACTGAAACATTCATTTGCCTGAAGAGTACAATGTTAATTTTCTGTTTAAAACCTGACCCTAAAAATCTGTAACTTTTCTAGTAGTGTGGTTTAATTGCAGTTCTGTATGGGAATATGCCATGGGTCTGGAGATGGGAGCTTTATCAGTGCTGTGTAGATATTTGACAGAATTTAATCCTAATGTATACTTTATTCAGAGGCAACAGCAAGGACACCACTCTACAACTATTTTGCAGTCAAAAGGACACAAAATCTTTGGACACAGATATTTCAATAAATATAAAGTGTGGCTATGGGATGGCACAGTGGTGTCTTGCAATGATGGATTTCTAATCTTCTCCTATGTTTAAAGTATAAGCAGAACATGTGTTCTCCAGAGTGGATTGGAAATGCTTCTCATTAATCCTTTTGGATGCTTGATTCAGTAGCTTGTATAATCAGTGTTATCACTCCCAAGACAACATGAGATTAAAGTAAAGTCTTAATGCTGTGCTGTACCAAGTATTTCCAAATCATGGATTTCAGAGCAGTTTGCAGATATTGAGTTACTCTGAGCAATGTGGGCACAGTGCTGCTGAAGAATGGACTATATTATTTTTTCTCATAATTTCCAACACTATTTTGGACTTTCTTTTACTATTAATCTACTAAGGCTGCAAAACTGTGACTGTGATGAGATACTACAGGTCAATTAATTTCTTCTTCCTTTAGATAAAGTGGAGATGACCTACATTTTTTTATTTAGTTCTTATTTTCCTTTCCCACATTTGGAGTATTGATAAGCTGTGCTTCTTTTATAGTTACATTTTAAACAACCCTGGTTTTGTTGTTTTGCTTTTTTTTTTTTTACAGTTCAATTTAGTTATTGTTTCTAATCCATGAGCTTTTTATGTGTCTACTCTTACCCTGATTTTGGAGATAATTGCTTTTATTTAGTCTTTGAGAGGGTGGGGACTGTAAATTAGAACTTCACCGATCCAAGCTTTGCACAACTGATTGTCTGGAAAAAACAATTGCAAGGCAATGTTAGGATGCAGTCTGAGTTTGTGTCTTCTAATGAAAATGCACACTTTGCCTCAGGGCCATTTGAGCAGAAATCTGTTCATACAAATGCAACAGAATTTGAATTTTTCAGTTGTAGCTGAAATCCAGAAGGCTTCAAAGAATCGAATGATACAGTAAAAATATTATGGTAAATATGTAAATGATGAGAGAGAAATAGCAAAAAAAGCAAGTAATTCCACAAGCAATGGAACTTAGGAATACTGGTTTCCGAGGATTTGTGTGTTGTGGTTTGATCCTCAGATGTCTTACAAGTTGCAGACTCTGATCAAAGCTTTTTTTTGCATCTGCAATTTTCATAACATCTATCATGTGAATTTGCTGAGCACATAAACTCCATTCCTGCAATTTTCTGTATAGAGCACAAGTAGGATCTTGTTCCTCTACCCATCCTGCAGTTTTTTAGAAACTCTGTAACTTCATAATGATGCTAACTCTGTTCAGTAAAAATCACTGAAATTGGGTAGGGGGTTCATAGTTGGTTTTGAAAGATGGAGGAGGTAGTTTAATATAAATGCACACTGAAGACAAGGAGAATAACAGGATTCTAAATGTCTGCAGAATGTTTGAAGTTGAGATGTAAGACTGTATATAAACCACTGAATGGACTGAAAAAAGTTGGGAATTGCAAAGTCCACAAAAAAGATTCTTGTGATAGCTACATGATTTTGATTATGATGAAAAAAAATTGCTTCGTGTGAGAAATAAATCTGAAACATGCAAAAGATATTCAGTCAACTGCAGAAAGATGCCAAGCTTCGTTCAGCTGAGGGCAAGCAAACACCAGACATAAAATGATCTATAAAATTAGAATAGTATGGAAGGTTACCTGTTGTGGGAAACTGTTCTGATGTAAAAAAAGAAGAAAACCACTTCTGTGGAACAGCAGAGCAAAATCCTAACTAAACCTACACAGGTTCTGATGCAGCAAGAGAAACACCAGAGCACCTTTTTGCTGAAGTTGGCAAAAAAAAAGAAAGACTAAAATTAAGCAGGGTGGAATTTCAGCATTGTGGAAGAGTTCTGTCGGTTCTTTTGGAAAGACAGCTTTTCCAGAACTAAGGGTGAACACAATAGTAGGAGGAAAATTTATCATTAGCTGTGGGAAGGAGACAATTAAAAATTAACCTTACAGAGTTTTACAGAATCAGTTCCCCCCTTTGCATAACTGCCACATCTTAACACTCTTTGTTTAACACTTTTGGTTCCTAGGGATGGGGTTGTGAGTGGGAGCAGCAGCCACGAGTGAAAATAAAAAAGAGCAGGCATGACAGAACAGTCTGAGATTGCTGAGACCTCACTCCCAGCTGTTATTTAGGCTCTGTCTGTCCTTCCACTGTCAGGAGGAGATGGAATGAAGATCACCAATTAGTTTCTTTTTTTACTTAGAGTTTTGGTTTTTTACTTAGGGATAAATTTCCAAAAGTCATTCCAAAGCATGCTAGAAACCACCTCTTGGGTCTGTTAGATACTTTAAGCTCTTATTTTCTTTAGTTAAAAAGTTTTTTGTTTTATAATGCTGACACTAAGGTCAGCCAGCTCTTTGGGGAGTGGGAACATGTTTTTTCCATCTAGGCTGAGCTGGATTCAAGCAAGCTTTGTGTGTGCATGTGCACGTTTCTTTCCCACAAAATATAGTCAGCTACTGGTTTGAAAGCAATAGATGTTTGAAGTGTTAATGCTGGAAGGAAAACTGCAAGCTTTCCATGACTTGTAGTTGGCATCAGTGCTGGTAAAGCCTAAAAATGGTCCATTCCAGTGCCTGAAAGCTTTGCACATAGATGCTTTTTTTTTTTTGTAGAAGAGCCCTGAAGTTTCTTTCCTGGATTGTCTCGACTGCTCACTGCCTTATGCAGAGAGGCTGAAAAGCTTGTCTCTAAACAATCAGATTATTGGGTTGCTGATACAGTATTTTTTTGGTTCAGCTGACTACCAGATAAATAACAGAAGGGGGAATGCATGCAAAGCTTTTCCCTGCCTTGAAATAAAGAAGGGGCAATTTACAACTTGAATCTATTCCTCATGTCTGTGTTCTGTTTACCTTTGTCATCTGCTCAGTGCACTCTGTTGAAAGAGAAGCGAAGGTGTCAGGACATAAAGAGACTCAGTAATTCAGCCATCTCAAAGAAAAGCATTGTTACTCATTTGATATGATTTGATACAGCTGGAAGATGAAATGTTTTGAATAAAATTCAGCCAAGTCTCATTCAATACCATGCTCTTTGGCACTACTACAGAGCACTGTCAGAAGACTGTATTTGGATTTATAACATGTGAACATAAACTTTTATGTATTTGTACAGGCATATATGTCACAAAAACAAAAGTACACAAAAATAGGTAAACCAATTTAAGGATTTTTTTTAAATACACTTCAGAAGATTTGTGTAAATGTAAACACTGGGGAAACTTGTGCAGCAGAAGTCCCTGTAAGTACTAGCATTTTGAAATGATAAATCAAAATATGTAGGAATATATCTTTCAGTTGTAATGTAATGGTTGTTTTAAAATGTGTGGGAATTTTAATTACTGCTTCTTAGCCTTGCTCAACAGATGCTATGAATTTCCTAGCAAATCTGTGCATGAAGCATATTATATATGGCATCATGCTGTTTAATTCCACTATTCAATGAAAGGCTACCTATTAGAATTTTTTATAGCCAAACAAGGAGTCTCTTGCCATAATGGGTGGAAATAATAAGTAAATCATCAGCTTATGTGTATGTAAGCAATATTTTTTATATATTATTCATAGCATTTGTATGGTTAACAATTCTAATAAACTATCAAACCCCATTACAATCTTTGAATGTTGTGAGAGTAAGACAAATAACTCTGTAAGCATAAGGCACAAAATATATGTGTGTGAATCCAGCTGTCATGGACTTCCACAGTTCTGCATTCACAATCACTACAGCCTCATGGTCACTGTTTTTATTTGGTGTTGTGCAGAGTTGCTCTGATAAAAAACATACTCTCATAACTCTTTGGACAGCCTTAATAATGCTTCACTGACCTTCATTTTGACTTAGATTTAAAGCAGCTATAGTCTATATAGATAAATATGTCTATATATGTTAAGAATTAACATTGCAGGTTAATTAAAAACACAATGTAAGGTGTCCCACTGTGGGCCTCTTTCATTCTTTGTTCTAATATATGTTATTTTTATTACATTTATTTTCTACAGAGCTTTAAAATAGCACAGTGTAGTACTGTGCTATTATTAATACTCTTTTTTTGGTATTAATCTGTGCTTAAGTGCCAAATGTTGATGCTGCTTTAAATGGTCTTTTCCTATTTTTGAATACTGAAGTGCTACAACTGTGAACTGCCCAGCTAATGTCCTGACCCATTGTAACATAAGTACATAAAATACTGGTGTGGACAAAAACATTTTCCAACATAAACTTGAAAAAACATAACATGCAAAACATACTGGTGCATGGAATATACCCACCACACAAATAAAGGTTAAACACAAATGTACAGAGAGAAAATATATTCACAGATTCCATTTTTATATATTCAGAAATATTTCAGAGTGATTAATTCTAGGTGATGATCAGGCAAAAAGATTGTATTTTACCAGCTCCAGACACTGGACAGTTCCTGCTTGGTTCAGAAGAGTAAACCACCTGTGTAGTTCAAGTTGTTTTTTTGGTGTCAGAATCTGATCCATATCGTTTCCAGAGACAGAATTACAATCCAGTGGATCTCAGCTCACAGAGCATCACAGTTTCAGGCAGTCAATCTTCTCAGTCACCTCTAGAATAAGGTACAAGGGTGCACACATCTGAATTGATTCTGGAACAGTCACTAAGCTTCCTGTTCAAATAGTTTTGTTGTGACTGCTTTCAATTTTGATTCTGAAGTGGTATCAGAGTCCTTAATTTTCAGTTTATGCTGTCTTTATGGCTGCTTCGATCTGTATTGTGATTGTTTAGTTCTTGATTTTTCCACTGAATGCTTGTTCCATTCATGGGCACTGAAGTTACCAGGCTCTTAGACTGGGAGCAGCAACAGCAAAGACATGACTGGAAATAGAAAGAAAAAGAAGCTTAACACAAATCTATGCACTTTATGCAGATTGACAGCTATGATTTTAATTCAGAAATGAATAGACAATTCTACCTGAAGGAAATCATAGCTACACTCAGGCAAATTTTTTATCCTCGTATGGAAATAATTCTTGTGATTAAACACCCCAAATGCAGCAAATTAGGCCCAGCCTGTGTCTCCTATTTAAGAAAAACTTCCACAGTATCAATATGGAAATTTGTTTGACTAAGGTAAATAGACTGAACACCAACAGAACTCAACCCAAGAGTTGGGTTGTTGGGTTTTTTTGGGTTTTTTTTTTCCCCTCTCTGTCACTGCACTTCACATTTAGGGATCAGCATGCTGCTTAGCATGTAAGAGAAAAGAAGAAAATTCCCCAGCCTGTGTCTTAGGTTTCTTCTCACACCTTGGAAAATAAAATAATTTAGGAAAAGAGCAAGTGAATATAACAAGAGGTATCATTGTTCACAGTCATGAACAGGTCACTGCAGATCATGGATATTCCAGTTCCCCTCTCAATGAGAAGGGAGTGTTTCAGAGAGGTAAACTCAGACTTAAGGTATAGTTACTGTCTATGGGTAGTTATGCAAAATAGCAACAAAGGTATGCTGAGGAACTCAAATCCAAAATGGAAAGATTGCTTGTATTCATTACCTTGATATTAGAAAGGAAAGGTTAAGCTATAATATGAAGCTGGAAAGCATTAAATATAACCTGAAAATTAATTCCTAGGTGAAAGGAAACTTGCAGATACAGTGTCAAAAGGCAATTATTTTAGCCTTAAAAAATGTTGTCATGGTTAGGAACTAGATAAATGCAGGTAAAAGCCATAATGCATATTCAGTTGTCAAAGTCAGCTCAGGGGCTTACTTTGGCCTGAAAATTTTAGTTGTTAATGGGATTGTTTTACTGTTGTCTGCTTGGTGTCCTGGGTATGTGGGTTTTGTCTTTACATAGAGTGGGAAATTTGGTTGTCAACAAAATTCTATTTCATGTCCATGTCACATCCAGATAAATATTACTAATAAGAGCATGTCTGTTTCAGTTTACATGTTTATATTTGAGAACTATGTCAAACCTAGTAACTGGCTGAGCATTTCAGATGAAGCGAAGGGTTCCAGTTTCACTTTGGTATGTGTGTTGTGTGAGCTGCTAGCTGGTAAACCAGGCAATTTATAAACTTCCAGTCCTTTGCATACTTCTTCTCCCAACTGCTAAAAATAGATGAACGACTAAGTGTTTGAATACAGTTCATTAACTGGATCTAAAATCTTACCAAGAAGATCTTACCTGAAAACAGTTTTTAAACTTCTTGCTCACAAAATACAGAGCTATTGGGTTTATACAAGAGTTCATAGTTGCCAGGTTGATACTGATATAATCCAATGGCAGCAAGAAACTAGGTAACAAAAGAGAAAGCAAATAAATGTAAACTGTTTGTAGAAGCTATTGTGCTATTGTAGAAGCTTCTGTGCTTTTTGTGCTTACAATCTCTTCTCACAGAAACTAACTCTTTCTTACCTACCCCCCTCAATCTTTTTTTGTTCCGTGCCAGGTCTATAATAACCTGTCTCAAAGTTAACTTCCCGAAGGCCAGAGGAAAGTGATTGCAATGGTGGCAAACATTTAATGAAATTATGCAAACTAATTAAAATTGAAACCTCCAAAAATGGATGCAGCTGACAAGGCATCAAATAAAGTGCTTGCTCATCTAACTCCACAGTTGTATGCACAATGGCAGTTCTCACATCAGCTCTAAGGATGTGCCATGATATGTTTTTACACTATAAACTATTGACATAGAAACGAAGTACCTGAGCAGTTCACATCTGCCAGGGTCTCTTTCATTGTATACCATTTTCTTCAAAATTCGGCTCAAGTGGAGAGGGAACCAGCAGAGAGCAAAAATCACTACTAAACAGAAAACTGTCTTTGCAACTTCTCGACGCTAGAAAAAGAAGTAAAGATAACTGTGAGTGCCTAATTCATGTTGGTAGGTGATTGTAGTGTAGCAATGTTAGCAGCAAAATCTAGATAAAATGTGCAAGGATTCCCAAAGTGCAGTTTCCAGACTACTCGATATCCCTGAACTGTTTTTTTATGGGGCTTGTCATGTTCTTGATTCTGGCAACACTCAACACAACCTGCTCTAAGACTGAAGCAGCTGAAGCACTCAGGTCCCTGCCAGGATATTGAGGAAGATAGCCAAGGAAAATCCATGGCTAGGCTTTCCTGAAGCTGATTACCTTCCCAGCCTTCTTATTCCTTTACACTGGCTTAGTTTTCTGGCAATCCCCTAGATAAACTTTTTTCCTCAGAAACATGCAGTATCTGCAAGAAAACTTTGTGTGTGAGGGAGACTGATCATATCTGCTTGATAAACCACTTGTACCTAATTCTTGATGTAGGGCAATCTAAACCCAAGGCACACATATCAGTTGGCAATAAAAGTTCCATTCAACCGTGTGCCTAATCAGGATGTCAAATTCTCTGTGATATTTTATACTTAGTATGCATCACATTACATAAAGGAATACTGCACAGTATATAAATTATGCTATGTGATCCCTGCTATGTGATCTTGATGTTCTTAAGTAAAGAGTTCCTCTATAAACAATATTTTGGAAATGTCTGTATTATAGTTTAATCTCGTAGTACCAAGTCAGGAAATAAATTTAATGGAAAGTTTATATGGCTCTAAAAATTTACAGATGTTTTAGTGGATTTTTGACAACACATACTGGTGGTGTTTGGTAGGCATGGATTTCATTAGGAGAAGCATATGAGGGGGTAGGACTGCCACTTTTGAAACTGCCACTGTAATGTTGCAATGCATTTCAAAGCTGTCATTGAGAAACTTACAGTCAAATGTGTGATTACAGTAACTTGTTAAGATTTGAATATGATTATTATTGTTTCTTCTTTCTTAAAATAGCAATTTTCATCAAAATATGAAAAGAATTGTGACCAGACATTAATGTGGGGAATGGAGGGATGGAGGCACAAGGCAAGAGGTGATAGTTAAACAAGTATTTGTAAATTGTGGCATCAAGTCAGAACCCCAGCAAGCAGCCTCAGGAGCTTCCTGGGCATTGCATGCCAGGATGGGAAAGATGGAGGGTGGATTCCCCTACTCCATACATACCATTATATTTCTGATAGGTGGAGAAGCTGATAGGGTGTGTGGCCCTAGGGCAGATTGTGTTGCATACCCTGAGGCCTGATGAGGGGAAAAAGCAGATGATCTGCACAAGGGGAGGATTTTCTGGTCCACCCTGCTCTGGAATGAACCAGCAGAGGAGGAAGCTCTGAGAGAACTGTGATGCAGAGGGGACTGCTTTAGGGATTCACTTCTGTGAATGTGGAAATTGAAGGAAAGAGTACAGTTTGAGGGGGTGATGTTAGCACAGGGAAAAAGCTACAGACTGTTTGTGAAATTTCAGTTAGGAATTAAACATCACATTGCTGCAAAGCCAGCAGTGAGGTCTAATGTTTCTATGGGTGATTTTATGATCATTTGTTGGTACTATTCTCCTGTTGCTCTTTTCAAAGCATTTACAGTAGTCATGCTGGAACACTGAAATAACCTTGAAAAAAAAATTTTAAACCCCACTCTACTCTAAACCACGTTGTTCTACAATTGCCTTTTATATTAAGCTAAAGTTGTATATAGAGTGTCAGAAGTATGAAGTACCCATGGACTTTATGAATCAAAACAAACATTAATTTGGAAAAAATCTTTGCAGTTAAATGCCAAAGCATTTAGCCAATATTGATTCAAGATTAAAGAGCAGGGGAGCATAAAGAACTAAAGCAACCTGATAGTTTCTTGATTGTATTGTCTTTACTACCTCCTTATGCTATGATTTAGTCTTGTGTTTAGGGTCTAAATGAATATGCTAACATCATAAATAGGCTATGTCCTCACTTTCTATTTCTGTAATTTACTACTTTCAAGTACATTTTGCAACATGTCTAAGCTAAGCCAAACAGAAGAACAGTGTTAGCAAAACATTGTTGTTCCCAATATTTACCTGCTTCAGATGTTCACTGAGAGCGATTCTCAAGTTGCTGTTTCTTCTGTTTAACATTTCACAAGTCATTAGTGTATAAAAGATGGCAGTACATGCCAGGGGCATGCAGAAGTAGAAACCAAACAGCCACCAATCCTTTGCATCTTTGTAAAACTGTAGATAAGGTAAAGAAAAGATATTTTCTTGTGATTCAATGCAAAGTGCCACAGAAAGGTCTTGGAAAGCGTGCCAGTTGGTACACTGGTGTCTGTCAGTAACCAGCACGTATTAAGTAAACTTTCTTACTGTTGATCTGTTTTTAAAAAAAAAAATCAAAATTCTAAACTGTGATAGTGTAACAGCTAGCTTGTCTGTACCTTTGTTAAAATCTTCTTGGGTTGAAATTAATTTTTTGGGGTTCATTTTCTTAGCTTTTGTGCTCATTCACGAAAGTATGAAACTAGTTTTGTGAAAAAGAAATGCCAAAATGTAGACAGTGTCAGCTTGAGTTAACAAATCTAATAAAAGCCTGTCTCAGGAAATGCCATTTACCTCTATGGCTTCTGTCCTAACTCCAAAAAAGGAAAATTTAAAATGTCTTGTAAGTTTAATCACCTTTTGTTATCAGTGAAAAGACTGGCAGTTGGTTTGCTTATACACTGGGCAGATAGGAGCCACTTCATAAGTGTTTGTCTGATATGGGCAAAGCTCAGGACCTGTGGGTTCTAGTGGTACAGTTTCTTTTAACCCTTTACCTGCCATTCACACCATTTAGATATACTCTTTGTAGACAATTGTATTTTCAGACTTGAGCAAATTTCATGGTTTTTAACTTTTATTCTCAATCAAAAGCGTGCACTGAAATATGACATTTTTAGTACTTCTTTTCACTATGTTATTTGTCACTGAGATGGATGTGTGTAAATGGGACTCTTCCTCAGAACCTTCCCCCTGGCCTGTTTATTCCTAGTGAATGTGCTTTTGTAACATCACAGTTCCCACACCAAATGTCGAAATGCTAGTAACTGAGGATTATATCAAACCTGTTTGAAAATGTCAAACTTTTCACATCTTGCTTACATTTAAAACTGAACAGTAATAAACTTTGAAAGTTGAAAAAAATTGAATAGAATTAATCAAATAGTATTTAATATTATGCATTTTTACATGTGCTTTAGTTACCCTAGAAAGTCAATTTACTAAGAAAAAGGAATGCTTTTCATTTTTCTCCCCCTGCCCAAACACTGTCAGCTGCTTACAGAGCTTGTTATATAGAGTGTGCTGCTGGTATCTAGGGCACAACCCCACCTCACAGACCATTTGAATTGTGTTGTTTAGCTTGTTTCCTGCTCCTCATTAGCCTCATCCCTGCGTAAGGAGGGGCTACAGTCTGCTGCATAGTTGTACTCTCCTTGGGGGCAGAATTTCTCCCACTGGGAACAGAGTTTCTGCCAGCAGAAAACCAGAAAACAACATGCCTCATATTTTAAGAGTTTGTGCTGAGGGGAAATCTAATTACCACTCCCTCTGTAGAGGAAAGGATTACAAATACATGGAGACATTTATCTTTTCTGTGGCAAATTTTTCTGAGTCAGACTAAACTCAGAGTGATTGGGCAGCACACTAAATGTGTACTGCATAAATCCATACTGTGTTTTCCAGGAAAATTTTCTGTCATATAGGTCTGCCGGCTCCTGTGAGCACTGCCTGTCAGTCAAGAACACACAGACATGGAGCTCTGTGACACAGCCCTGGCCACTTCAGCCATCCTGGAGGAGGACCTGGCTTTGTGAGGCTATAAAAGCTCCCCAGAAATGTCTGTAAATGATTAATTGTGGAATGTGAGTTTCACAAAGCTTACATCAAAGCACAAAATTGGGATGATTTAAGAGAAGTAGACATTCTTTTGTTTGGCTTGAAAGCCCACATGGAACTGGTTTTCTACAGGAAATGTGCATTTTAAACAAGTTTCCTAGTGCACTCGGTCTCTTGGGAATCATGGTCTAGCATGAATCTTTTAAGTCTTTCAAGGATAGTTTTAAACATGAATATTCCTATTACAGAAAAAAAAAAAAAAGAAAAAAGAAAAAATTTAATCATAAATCCTTCCCAAAGTTTAGTAATTGTTCATTGTGGTGTTTGGTGTTTCTAGTAGTAAATACAGTACTTAAAGTAAAATTGGTATTTCCATTTTAATCACACCTTTGTACTTGATTGCAACACATTGAAACACCAAACACCACCTTCAATTTTGACTGACATGGCCAACATTTTCTCTCATCTTGAATGTAAATGCTGGTTTGTTTCCTTGAAAATGAAACCGGTGTGGGCAGATTTGGAGCCTTTGAATTTTGCTGAGCAAGTATAGAATACTAATTCCTGCTAATAAAACAAAACAAGCTTTTTTGCTTACCACATGAAGAACAAAACAATAATCACAAAGTTTGCGTGCCTGTGGAAGACCTGAACTGTAGTATGTTTGAGGAGTGAAGAGAAAACTATTCTTTTTCTCAGGGAGTGAGGAAGTGAATATTGTCCAGGCACATTTGTGGAGAAAAAGAGTCACTACAAAAGGAAAATTTGCTGCAGCATACATTTCATAAACCATATACTTAAAACTACATTCTCTACAGTCATGTAGTCTGCAGGGTTTAGAAACAAAAATACAGGCAATTCCATTCCATCTTCACCCTCATTATTTATTTCCATCAGGGAATACCTTTTGTCTTCTCTTGAAATTGTCTTTTGCTCTTTCTGCCATCCCTGCAGTCTGTGTAACCCTATGAAAGTTGGGAATGTTCCTCTGAAAAACACTATCATCCACACTTTTTATTTTCTAAATTTCATAGCTCTGTTTTGCCCTGTCCTTCCTAATTCTAGCCCAAGCCATGTTCTGATCCAATAAAAGGAGAGGTGCCAGACATTCAAACAAGAGAAACTTGCACACAATTATGAAGAATTTTAGTCTGGGAAAAATATGGATTTTCACTTGAGACTTAAGACCTTGCTCTGTTTGCCTTCTCTGAGACAAAACAAAATATTATTTTTTTTATTACTGGGTGAATGGTGGCTGGTCCTTCTTTGGGTTCACAATGAGATACAACCTTTCCATTTCCTCAGTATAAAACCAGACAGAAAATCAGAATGCATCCCCTTATGCAGTAAAGATCTATTACTTCTGTAGGCACTACTCACTTCACTTTCTTTGAAAAAGCTGATGTGGGTGTTGGCAAGTGTTAAGATGAATTAGCCCAGAGGATGAGGGCTATGAAACGTGGCAAAGCAGCCTGGTGTGTCTCAGGCACTTCTCTTGCTCGTGAGTTGCTGTATCTAGATGACAGCTAACAGTGCCCAAGGTACCTAGATTGGAGCTGCGAGTCTCAGAACTGTAGGAACTGAAGGAACCTCTTTGCAGCAATATACATAAAAATATATTTTACACTTTAATGGCTAAATAAAGTGTGTTATAATTCAGTATCTTAATTGTCTGATCTATATGTTCTGGAGTCCAAAAAGATAAAAAAAGTTGTTACTTACCAACATAAATTTATTTGTAGGATTGAGCATGCAGGTCACATAACCTTCATCCTTGTATCTGAAAGGTACCACAGCAAAACCAATTGCTTCTGGAATAGCCAGTATGAAGGACAGAAGCCAAATGGAGAAAATTTCAATAGCAGTGATCATGGGGATTCCAATTCCTTGAACACGGCTCCAGGAGGCAACTGCTCTGTACCTGAAAGAGACAGACATTAGTTTCCAACCTTCAGTTTCTTCCTGAAATTCAAAGATCTTGCTTCAGTTTTGTCTATTAAGTAAAATCCTAACGCTGACATGTTAGACTTGTGTTGCTTGTTTTTTTCTACCTGTTCCAGGGGCTCTGCCAGGTCTCAAGCCACCTAGGACACAGCAAATCACATTAAGGAGTGGATACCACAGAGGTGGCTGTGAGTGGGTTTTTTTAGGATAGGGTGGAATTCTGCTGTGTGGACTACACTAAGGATTTCTAATTTAAGTAGGAAATGTTTTTGAGGGCAGACTATGTATTTCACTGGACCAACTGACAAAGCAGAAGAAAAAGGCTGCCACAAGCCATTCTAATAGGTAGAAAACACCTATGTCCTTCAGCTACCTCAGCTGTAACATCAGTGCTAGTTGAAGTGGTCAGCTTCCATGCAATAAAATACTATGAAAATACTCTTCATGAAATGAAAATGCATTTGTTCTACTTACACTATTCAAGGGTTTGTGCAGCATATTCTGTATTTGCCACACAGTACAACAGAGAGCTAATCAGGACTGTCTGGAAAGCCATCTCAGTCTCTGTATTGCTTTTCTGAGAAGAATCTGAAGTGCATGGCTAAGAAGTCTGTATGTGCCCAAACCAACATATTTTTCCACTACTTAATCCCTTAGATAATAAGTTTCTCTGTAAAAAATGGAATCACCGAGTCCTACATTTTCTATGTGCCTGTGTCTCATAATGAACCTTGGTAAAAAGGTGAAAACTCTTAAAGAAGTTTCAAATGCAGCCCATGCATTTCTTGCATTTCTCCCTTTTCCAGATCCTCTCTTCACATTCTCTCTCTCTCTCCAGTTCTCAAGGATTTGTGTTACCAGACTGCAGCCTTCCCCCCATTTGGGGAACTGACAGGGTCATTCTTCTCTGCTTGTCTGGTCAGCCAGTTTTCAAGAAAATTGTAGAAATTTATTAGTTTTGAGACCTCAACATCTCTGTCAACTTGGGTCATAAGTTTAAAAAAAAAATTTTGGAGAAGACTGAGAGGCATGCAATATTGAGTACAAAACAGTCCATAAAGAAAATATTTTTTAATTAAAAATAAACTTGCTGTAAACAAGTTACTTTTCTAACAATTTATCAAAGACAGTGTTATCTAAAAATATGGGAAAAAAAAATATTATTTATGATCTTGTTACAATCTGAAATGTATGTTGGAGAGCTTTCTGTCACTGGTGATATGACAGTTTCGAAAGTGCTGACTTTATTTCCCTCCCCAAAAAAAAGCTCTTTCTCATTTGCAATTAGAGTCCCACACAGATACATCATGGCATTCAGTCATGAAATTATCTTCTTCAGTTGAGGGGGAAAAAAGCCAAGAAAAGTCATCTGCTTTAAAAAATGTCAGAACAAGAAGCCACCAAATCAAACTATACATTGTAAGGTGCTGTGTCACTTTCCTGTCCTGACTATGGCAAGTATTCTTTCCTTCCTGAGACATGTCCTCATTTTCTGCCCTGTAGTGTCCTGGCAGATACATTTGGATATGTGCAGCTGCCAACTTTATTCCAAATATCTTTCCAAGGCAGAAGCCAAGGTTGGGCTTTTCAGAGAAAAGCAAGTGGAGTGGTGATTTTAGCTGATGACAGCAGATAACTGGAGTACAAAAGGGGATACCTGCAGGCACAAGGAGGCTGAAGGGTATGGGGAAAGGAGATGCTCTCAAAAGATCAGGAGGATACAGTTTGGAAATGTGTAGGTTCTGAGTTGCAGGGCTAGGTGAGCTTTGGCAAGAGAAGTTCAGCAGGGGCATTTAGGTCAGAAAGCCTTAGGTTGGAGGATTATCATAGAATCATAGAATGGTTTTGTTTGGAAGGGACTTTAAAGATATCTAGTTTCAACCCCTCTGCATGGTTAGGGACACCTGAAATCCCCTTCCAACCTGGCCTTGAACACTTCCAGAGAGGGGGAATCCAAAACTTTTCTGGGCAACCTGTTCCAGTGTGTCATCACCTTCTCATTAAAGAATTTCTTCCTAATGTATAACCTAAATCTCCCCTTTTCAAGTTTAAACCATTAGCAGTGTTCTATCACTATCTGCTCATGTAAAAACTCTCTCCCCAGCTTTCCTGTAGTCCCCCCGTGGCTTCTGGAAGGCTGCTATAACGTCACCCCAGAGCTTCTCTTCTCCAGGCTGAACTTGTCCTCATAGAAGAGATGTTCCAGCCCTCTGATCATCTTTGTGACTCTCCTCTGGACTTGCTCCAAGACCTCCATGTCCTTCCTGTCTGTGTTGAGAGCTCCAGAATTGGACACAGTACTTCAGATAGGATATCATGAGAGGGGAGTAGTTGGGGAAAACCACCTCCCTTTACCTGCTGGCCATGCTTCTTTTTATGCCTCCCAGGATATGGTTGGCTTTTTGGGCTGCAAGCCCACATTGCTGGCTCATTTTGAGCTTCTCATCAATGAAAGCTGTGGAAGGATTAGGGTGGGATGGTAGAAAGATGGATGGAAGGCACACAGAAATTTGGTATAGGCTTGAATGCACAGGGATAGCAGGATGCTTAGAGTGTACTGGGATGGACTGGATTTTGAATTTCTAAGATAAGGAATGAAGAGCTTCTGATGGGAAAAACCATTAGTTAAGGGATATAGGCCCTCAGGTGCTTTTAGTTTGATATCTATACCAATATCATACAAAGCATTATCACAGGAGTGCTATGGCCAGGTTCTCAGTACATCATTTTAACATAAAAATATGTGTAAAGATTTTGAATGTACTCATCAGACTGTATTTTGGAGTTGCAGATCAAAAATCAAAGCACCCCTGTCTTCAAGAAATATCAGAAAGGAGAGAGGCAATGGTTCACTTATAGGGAGGAGGTCTATGAGACTGGAATTCTTGAGACTGGAATTCTGAGAGCATTGACACAAACTGTACTGAGGTATTCAGAAAGAAACATTAAGTGTCATGTCTTCTCAAACATATTTATCCATCTTAAAATTCAGCTTTAATTTTAAATAGCTTGTGATCCCCTTATATTTCATTTTACCAAATATCAAATATTGGCTTTAATGATTAAATGGAATATTGTTAGGGACATTTCCTTTCACACAAATACTCAGATATTTATGAACTTTGGAAATTTAATAGTCAATTTAAACTTTACTTTCTACTGACTGTCAATTTTACAATCTTTCCCATCAGCTGCTCAAGGTACATGATACTGTCTCGTCCTTGACTGAATGGTGCTCTTAGCAAAGAGAGGCCTTCAGTCTGTTAATAGTTTTCAAGTAAGGATTATAAAATTTGTGTTGTGTCACTTGTAAAACTACCTAAGTGACAACAAATGGGTTCTAAATGCTGCATTTTGTACCTGTTCTGTTCAAGTTACATCTCTGTTGCACATGAGACAATCAGTATGCACAGAGAATCATAGAATCATAGAATCCTTGGGGTTGGAAGGGACCTCGAAAGATCATCTAGTCCAACCCCCCCTGCCAGAGCAGGGCCACCTAGAGCACTTCGCATAGGAACGTGTCCAGGCGGGTTTTGGAGGGAAAGATTTGGGCTCTGTAGGTATTTTATTAGCTTTTTTTTTTTTCAGTTCACAGTTGAAATAACTCTCAGATAAGGAACAACTGGATGAAGAATTTTATGAATGGTTTTCAGCTAAAACATAAGAACCTCAGTAATTAGCTTGGAACTTGTTGAATGCTTATTAACCTACAATTACTTGGTCTCTTAACGCCCTGCTTTAAGAGTGATTTGAAAAACAGCAGTAGTATAATTTTTCAAGTGGAAGTTCTGTGAGTTATTTAATATATAGAATCCTTGTCAAGCCACAAACCTCCCCTAATTAGGATTGGGGAAATACTGCAGGGTTTATTTTCCTCATACCTAGAAAATATAGCACATTTGCCAGGGAACTGACATAAAACACATGCATTGTCTATTAAATTTAATTCCTCAATCTAAAATCTGTGTGCCTGTGTTTTCCCTTACTTTTCTGTTTTCTTTTTTTTTTCCCCCATTTCTCTCCAGCCTTGTATAAAATATTCACTTTTTTTCCGGGTCATTTCCTTTGCTTAGTGTTGTGACTCCTCTTCTCTTTCCACTTTTAACTTTCTACTGCTCTTGCTTGTGCTGATAACTTTAGTATTCTAAGACTTTTATTTGCTCTCTTTCCTGCCTCCAGTTTTCTTATCCTCCCTCTTCTCCCATTTGCTATTTATTCCAATTTGCTTTTCATGGACACTGATGTTCCTCCAGCTACTTATGTTTAGAGGTACACAATATTAAGGGATAAAGGATCATTACATCATGAAGTATTCATACATACAATTACATGTGATCAGAAGCTCAACATGAGCCAGCAATGTGTCCTTGCAGCCCAGAAAGTGAACCATATCCTGGGCTGCATCCAAAGAGATGTGGCCAGCAGGTCAAGAGAATTGATTCTCCCCCTCTACTCTGCTCTCTTGAGACCCCACCTGGAATACTGTGCCCAGTTCTGGAGCCCCCAACATAAGAAGGACATGGAGCTGTTGGAGCAAGTCCAGAGGAGGGTCACAAAGATGATCAGAGGGCTGGAGCAGCTCCTGAGAGGAGAGCCTGAGAGAGCTGGGGTTGTGCAGTCTGAAGAAGAGAAGGCTCCAGGGAGATCATGGATTTTTGTTCTATCAAAAAGTTTATGTATCTTCCTGAGCTCTGCTAGCAAAGGCATTAACAAAGCTACCAATGCCAAACTATCAAAGCAATTTTACATGTATTTCAACAAAACTCAGTTATAAAAGTTTTCAAAAAAAGCATTGTAATTATGTTCCATAGGCAATGATTCGAAATAAAATATTTAAAACTGAAGATTATGATTTTGTTAAAAAAATAGCCAAACATGAGATCATAAGAAAGAAAAAACTCAATACCGGGTCAAAGGAAAGTGAAATAATGCTTTGCTAGAGTTTTTAAATACATTTTAAAAACTGTAAAGTTAATTTGTCCATTGACTTCATAGTATGCTTTGTGCCTCAGATGCAATTCACATCTATACTGTAATCTGCCAGCTAAAACAGTGACCAGAGTTTTAGGAGAACTGCAAGGACAAGAACAATGTCTGTCAAAAGAGTAAAACATACCATACCTGTCCACACTAAGGGCACAGAGATTAAGGACTGTGATTCCCACTGATGCCTTCTGTATGAAAGGAAGAAATTTGCAAAGAAACTGTCCAAATTCAGAATCCCCAAAAGGCCACTTCTGAGCAAGGAGCTAAAGAGAAAATATAAAATAATCAGAATACTTAAGCATTGACTAGCAAGTATGTAAAAAATGGAATTATTTCTCATCTTAGATACAACAGTTGTCACCTTGAATTCTTCATACCACATCCATAGTAACTGGATGTTTCTGTGACTGTTACTATAGAAGCACAGGAAGTGAAATTTTGAACTTAGATGTTGACCTTTTGCTGTTGTACAATTCTTATTGTTAAAAGTTTTTTCATTATTGTGTTTCAGCCACCAGTACTGAATAATTAAAATCTAACTCAACCCTGTCATAAGTGGCTGCAGTTGCCATGCCCCAGAAGCAAGCAGTCAAAGCATAACTCACAGTTAATGAAAATACCTCAGAGCCACATTCTCATGCTGCACACAAGGAGATTCTTGTCATTGTAAATGTACCACTGTGTAACTCATGGCAATATGCACTGCCAGATTCTTAAGTGTGTGGATAAAGTATTGTACATCCATAACTTCTTCCATATTATGCTTTAAAAGACTTGCATCATACGTACAGGTAGGTTGTTACTGCAAAGTAACAGAAAAGCATCATTTGGAAAGATGAGAAAGTGGATGGGGTGTAGGTCAGTGTTTTCAAGGAGGCATTCACATAACAAATAGGAATACATTGATTCATATGAACAGTTGTGAATACTTGGCATGTAATAGGTGATCTTTCTAGTTGTAACTGTTAAAGCTTTAAACAAGTATATATAAAAAATACAGGATACAAGTTTTTTCAGGATAGCCAAATCTACAACTGACTGCAGAGTCACAGAAGATCTCCCTTTTCAGAGTACCTTACATTCTGATTACATTTAATATAAGTAAATGTAATAAGTGAAAAATTATTAACTCCATACAAGATATGGAGCTCTAATTTAGCTGACTGATCCAAACCATTCTGTGATTGTACAATTCTTACATTGACCATGAATGGTTCTTTTGAAAAACAAAGTCAGTAAATCTCACCAGAAGGGGAAGATTCACTTCTGTGCTACCTTTCCTTTAAATCTTCTTCCTTAAGTCTCTGGTACTGAGCCTTTGCCAGGGGTAGGAAACTGAATAAGAGGTAAGAAGAGTTCTTTGTGTCATGTAACCCAACAGTTTTTATGCTCTTATCAACTTCAGTAGGTTGCATAATAGAAGGCATTGGATATAAAAGGAAAATATCAGGTGCTTGAATGTTTTCAGATATGTAACTTTATCAGCATCCTAGTGGATACAGCATCCCCAATATAAACAGGAGACACATTCTTGGAGGTGGTTATAATAATTATCTTACTGGAGAATTCAGTCACTATTACTATTGTGCAGTTATTGGAATTATATTAAGCCCTAGTGAACAAAGACCTGGGACTGTTTTATGGAACTAAAATAGATTCAAATGTCACAACAGTTATTTTCAAGTGTATGAGATGGAGATAAACTGGCAACACAACAAGCATTCCAATAAATACAGAGTGTGTGATGTGCCACAGTCTAGCTGGTTCTGGGCAAGAGCACAAAATGGAAGAGAGAGAATGAAGGAACCCTACGTTCAGCTGCACACATGTGCAGGGACTGATGCCATTTTACTCTATGTGCAAAATTTGTTGTTTTCTTTCAACAACAAATGCAACCTATGAATAATGTATTTTTATCATTTTTGCAGTTAAAACTGAACAATGATTTTACTGTTTGGAATATGATTGAACAGAAATTTGCCATCTGCATTCTTGGCTAGACTTCTCTGCTTACAGTAATTTTTTCTGGGAGAAGCTTAGGCTCCAGAACACACTCGTCTAGTAAGGGTGGGTGGATTCTGTCTGCAGAATTAGAAAAACAAATTTTGATTGTAGTTCAAGACTACTGTATTCAAAGTAAATATTTTATTTACATTTAAATTACTATTGAGTTGAAGCATAATAATAATCACTACCTTTAATAATATAAATGTTAACTATGGGAAGTTAAAATTCACATTTGTCTTTATCTCATTTAAGGGTAGGAGTTACCTTTCTGTTTTCTCACAGTGTATTTCAGAGCACTTTATCACTGAATACCAAATTTGTAGGAATTCATCTATATATGACTATAAAACCAGTCAACTCACTGTATTTGAGAGTGTTAGTGAGGATGTTATCATATAAAGGTGGTTCCATTTGTTCTTTCTCTGTATATATGTGTATGTATATATGGTTGTGTGTTTTCTAGCATGTTAAGAATTCTTTTTTTCAATGGCAGCTGAGTATCTTATTTACCATAAAGACCACAAAGAAAATCTGAGCACCTTTGCAATGGTATTCCAGTTTAGGACAATCCTATTTGATGAAAGCAAATCCCCTGTGTGCCAGAAGGCCAGAGAATGGTTCACGGGGGTTGGTGATTTAACTGTCAGTACCTCCAGTAACAGAGGTGATGAGACCTGCAAGCTGTTGATTAGTTCTGCTTTCATCTCTAATTATTAGAATGAATGAAATACATTGAAAGCTCCAGCAGAATTATATTATAGAGTTGCAATTTTTTTAAAAGTGTTTGCAAGGCATGAGTTTTTCTTTTGCCTTGCATCAGGCTATAGTTTGTGTTGAGGCTGCAGAAAAAACCTTTGGAAAAAGAAGGGATGATCTGAATAGTAATTTTCCAGCTAGTTGGAGCCACATAGTTTCAACTCCAATCTCTTGTCTGGGTTTGGGTAAAATCAGAATAGTTTTCAGGAACCACTAGGTGGAGGCAAAATTATAAATGGCATTTCCAGGGAAAAAAGGCACTAGCAGATTTTTGTGAGTCCCCTGTGCTAACTAGAGCCCCCCAAACTGATTTATCATTATAGATCTCACTTTAAAAGGCAACTGAAATACAGGCATGGATTCATTTCTGTGCCCTGATTGTGGCTGTAATGCATACCCAGCAAGAGAACTGAACAAGTGCTTTGTAGTGACTGTGAAGCTCTGGTACTACAAGGCAAATATTATCTTCAAAAAGAAAAAGTGGTGTACTTGAAAAAGGTTCACTACCTCATTACTCCTCACAGGGAAGCTTTATCATGGTTCCAGCATGTACACATCTTCACCACACTGCAGGAAGCTCTCCTTTTTTTAAGATTAAAAGTATTTTATTCCTTTTGTTTCGTACACTTTTCCATTAATTGAAGAAATGTCAGTAGCAAATCATTAGGCATTCTTTTCAAGTTGATTTTAATCAACTGTCACTGGTCTTCCAATGATTTTGCATGTTTTAATATCCAAACAAAATCAGTATAATATCTGACCAGATTACATTTTTTCTAAAGGCATAAGGATAGGAGGAATCAGGCTGATTACCTCAATTTGTATTACAGTTCTCCGTGAGTTGGTCAAATGGATTGTGCTTTTGCAAACCCACTGACAAAATCTCTGAGGTTTCAATATAAAATATGTGGCAAAGGAAATGCACTGTTCCCCTTGTTCAGTTTACAGGTTAGGAGTATTTCATGCAGTTCAACTGTGGTGCAGTTCCTGAGCAAGAAGAGATTGTTTTACACTGCATAGTTTTACACTGAAATTAGAATCCAAGATTTCAAGGTTCTATTCTTGGTCTTAAAAAAAACTCAGCAAAGTGACCAGACAGCCACAGCTTCCTTGAGAATCCCCCTTTCTTGCTGCTTTATGTGGCTTTTCTGCCCTGATGCTGCACCTTGAAACAAACAAGACAGCAGTGCTGAGAACATTCCTTTGCAGTGATTTTAAGTGTCACTCTGTTGATTTTATTGTACTGTTACTGCTATTTTCCAACCCCCATTAGTATTGTAGCTGTTGTACAAAACACAGATAAAGTCCCACTCTGCACCCAAGGAATTTGTATGGAGTCTAAAAGACAGAATGTCATAAACCAACCACATGAGTATTCATCATTAGATGCTCATGTGCATCCTGAGAGTTTATCTAATACTGGGCTGATACTGTGTGTTTACAGGCAGATGATAACCCTGGATCTCAGCTCAAAATAGATGAACTGAGTTAGATGCTGGATGGGAACCAGATCTGAGCTGCTCTATTAAAACTACTTCAACAGCTACATCTCAGCACATCCTCTCTCTCTGCTATGACAATGAGGACAAAAGCAAAAGTTTCATACCTGCCTTTTGCTGCTCTGGTCTCATCCCAGTGCTCTAGGGCCTTCCTTGCCCTATATCCACTTGCAGTCATTGTACTGACACACAAGATCTGTATCCCTGAAATGAGCTGTGTTTGGAACAGGTGGTGCTTGCCCCTCATGCTGACCCCATGCAGGATCCTCTCCTGAGTTTCATAGCATTTAAGTGGTCGATGGTATTGATGGAACAACTTTGGCACAATCCTGGCAGTCAGGAGTTTCTGCCCTGTCTGTATCAGGACAAATAGAACTATCTTACTTATTCCACAGTTTCTGTTACACTTGGAAGGAGAAGGGGGCCAAACCATCAGATTTTTGTCCAAATAGACAATGTCTAGTTGCATAAGTGACTAACATCTCCTAACTGTGGAGTAAGAGTTACAAAACCAGCGTGCTCTGGGGTGATTTCCTTCCCTTGCAACATAGCCCAGAATGAAAGATAAGAAAAAATCCTGGGTTTGTCAGATCAGCAGATTTGAGGATTTTTGTTTCTTAAGGCTGGTTTTCTCTAGGAGACATTAAGCTCTCTGAGTAAAGCTCTGTATTAAATTGTGTCCTACCATTATGTGTAGTGTAACGAGGCAACCAGGTGCCACTAATTGCCAGGGAGTGAGCATGAGCTTGTGTCAAGCCCACCTGTGCCTAATTAGGGTGGGCCCCCACTGCGCATGAGCAGGACCAGGGGGCCAATAAAAGGTGAGGCCTAAGACACAGGTGGGGCTCACTCCTGAGCTAGCCAGTAGAGAGATCAGTTGCTCTCAGAGCTACAGCACCGATCCAGGTGAGTCAACCCTGTGGGCTATAGGCTCGGGGCACTGTTCGTGAGTCTCTGCTGGAACACCTGGTTGGACCTTGAAGTGCCGTTCTCTAAAAGAGGTTCGTCTTGCTACAATTGTGCATGCCCTTCTCTGCTTCAAGGCATGGGCCACATATGGTATAGAGTATTTGGGCTGGAGTCCAGGTGAAATCTGACTGAACACAGGAGTTTCCAAGGTCTGTGCCACTGATCTGACTGCACTAAGTGACAAAAGAGAATAATTGTGACTGAAGTGTTCCTTCAGTGCCTGATCTGTAATGCTGGTCAGTTTGGAAGAAGAATAAACTGAATCTCCTGCTTATGGTATTTTGATTGTGATATATTGATTCTGTGACCCAACTTGGGCGCTTCTTCTCACATGAAGCTTCATAGGACAAAGATTTACTGTATGTTCTCAAGCCTTTGCTTCTTGTAACCCACATATCCAAGAGAGGACATTGCAGGACAATCCTCATCCATTTCTTGCTTGGGACTGAACTGTTGTTCATCCACACATGTAACTCAGTTGTGCTCCACCCGTTTGCTGGAAAGAGGGAGAGCTGTGAGAGTGAAGGAGAGAGAACACAACCTTTCTCTAGATACTTCTCTCTATTGCTGGAGTGAGAAGACAACTTCAGGAAGGACAGGGTGAAGAGGAAAACAAAAAAACAAGGCCAACTTTTACAATGCAGGGCATAAGACCCATATAGAATATATAACTGTAACATGGAAGTTCAGGCTTCTGCTAGCTAAGTTATCACTTAGTTTTCTTATACTTAGATTCATGATACTGCAATGGTAGAGGAGACACACTGCAAATCTTCAACTGTTCTTTGCAGGAAATATTCCTAATTTTGCTGCCACTACAAGCTGTCTTTTTTGTACTTCAAATGGATAAAAGACTGACTTCTTTTTCTGGAACGAAGAAAGATGATGTGGAAATTAATGAGAAACATCAAAGAGATATTTTCCGCTGAATTGCCCTACCACAGATTTTTCTGCCATTTTGCTCATCTTTGCTTGGCTAAGTGAAGGTAGCATTTCATGCATGCCCACAGTCTTTTTCTCCTGCGTAGGCAGCTATGGAAGGGAATGTATAATTTTTACACAAGAGGAAATAGATTATACCTCAAGAGATCCTGAAGGGAAGAAATCAGATGTTTTTGAAACAGAACATTCTGTCTCAACTATCTGGAAAAAAAAATCCTGTTTTACATTCTTGTTTAAATGTTCATATTTATTACAATAATTTACTTAGTAGTAAAGCATTCCTAACAACTTTAGACAGTTCCCTAGGCAAAATATTGCTCTTGTTATTCTCCCAGCTGTGTTGTCTTTTTTTGTGTTGCTAGAGAGACTGATGGTATTACTAAGGTATTACTGCAGAACGGGTAAGCCCTGGATATGCACAATCAAAAGAAATCCTTGTAATCTGTAGAGTTCAGCTGATTGAAAAATAAAGAGAACAAACATACTAAAATGTTTTGCTAAACCTGGAGTCTGTGGGTAAGGTACAGAACTACAAATCCATGTAAGAGCAAGGCAGGCATGACGTGAACATTCAGATGTGAGAGGAGCTGTTTGGGCATTGACAGGAACATATACCCCAGTCCCCCAGAAATATAGCCATTAAGTAGACTTTGAACTAAGACCTAGAACATAAAATCTCTTTGACTCCTGCCTTGGACTGTGCATTAAACATGTTCTGCTAAGAAGCCATAGTCTGTAATGGAGAGAATTAATTGCTGATGGACTTCCCTTCCCTGTTCCATTTTAGGTAACTCTGCCTTCAGAACCCAGTGATCTATTCCTGTGCTACCTCTAGATTTCTCTTATGGGTCATCACTGCATGGAGATGTACACTCAAATAGCAGGTGATGTTCTGAGCAGGTTCCGTGGGTTCTACATCACACTGGGCTACCCTCATGTTGTTTCTGAGAATCACTGACAGGAATGCAGCTCTTTAGCTCGTAGCCTCAGAATTTACTACTGGTATTGGTACCTCACTGAGAAATATAGGCTGCACATATGTTTTGCTTTAAAAGAGGTGTGTACATGTGTTTCTTTTCTAAGTACACTTAGCTTTGTGTGCTCTGTGGCTTTGTCCTTACACTCCTTTGGCACAAAACTGTCACCACTGTGTACAGCACTTGCCCTATTAGCCTACAGGATCAATCCCAATGTGCTTAATTATCATCCCTGCTTATTTGTAGTAAAAATTATGTCAGTAAAGGTAATTAGATATGCCAGATAATTTGTGATTAAGAAGGGATTATGCATCTGACTAGAAATGCTTCAGCTAAGTTCCTTTACTGAAAACATAATGTCTGGAGATATTTGCTTACAACAAGCTACTTTTTCTGTCTAGACCCCTAAATTCTAGGTGGCTATTGAGATTTAGATGTGGTTGCAACTCATGGAAGCATAAATACCAATTTACTAACAAAAGATTAAATTTATTAAAGAAGACATATGCAGTTTGAGCAGTGAACACTCTTGCTTGTTTCCTGGCTAGATGTCTTAAACTTTATACCAGTAAAATAACTAGGAAAATGTTTGTTATTCTCATTTAAAGAAACAGGTTAAAAGCTGGCTAGTTTGCTTCTTCCACTTCTTTATAAACGAATAGTTTAAGGAGCTAAGTGTACTAAGGTTTGAGGTAATGTAATTTATGCCTATCCTGGGTAGGTCAGTTTCCAATAAATAGAACTGATTTAAATGTATTTATTTAAATTGTATAAAAATGGAAGCAGATACAGGTCAGGACTTCCCAAGAACATAGTTAAAACTGAATTTTGCCATTCCGAAGCTGAAAGCCTTGGCCTAGACTCCTCCTAGCTCCATGAGCTGAGGAAAGAGATAGGGACAGCTTTTTCTGTTGTTCTGTCGCTACTAAATTTTAACTGCAACAGCAATTGCAAGGGCTTTTCAGAGCTTTGGCACATCTAAGGCAATAGTGGTGCTATGGATGTGCTGCTGCCTACATATAACTTTAGAAAAGTATCTCATGACTGCATGGAAAGCAGTCCTCTAGAGAGGTTCTTGTGTATGACATCCAAACCTTGCTACAAGGAGCCATGGCAGTGCTGGGTAATGCAGGTGATGCAGCAGCTTTCAGCTATGTCCTACATCACCTGATACCAGTAAAGGAGACATGAAATCTCTCTTCTCCTCAATGCCTTAACTCTGTAGCTACAGCAGCAGAAAACATAGGAATTGAATTTCCCAATCTGCCTTTCAATGCAAAGAAACAATTCTTTAGGCTTTGATATCTTGAGTGTTTGAGACGGGCATGTTCTGGGTAAAGAGAAAACTGGGTCCAGGTGCTATAAATATGTGATTAAAATTAAATTGTCTTAGCTTTGTCTATTAAGGCTGGAATTACAGCTGGCATATTTCCTGTAGAACTCAATTTGTTATATTTTTTAGTATTGATTTTATACAAGTGGTTACAGTAGGAGTAATTAAGTATAATGGAGCTTTAATAAATGTAGAATAACTTCAAAGGAGGGTAGTGAATATTACATCTCAAGCCATTTAACAAATTGCTGTGGGGAATTCCCTACATAATTACAGTAATTGGAGAAAGTAAGGGGGAATTTTTGAGCCTACTGTACCAGGGAAGAAAGGATAAAAGTGTCAGACACCTATGACCATATCTCTTGCTGATATAAATGATATTTCTTTTCTTTTTTTCCATCATCAAATCTTTGTTAGTTGTGTAAATGCATAACAGAATGAGAGACTCATTTTCCTGTGAGATTTTCAGCTGCTGTAACTTTACAGCTGCTTCTTTCTGAGGAGCTGTAAAATGGATTTCAATGTCAGTACCACTACCTACTTCTCTCTTAAAATGTTTCAGGAAAGTGGGTGTACCAATTGCTGATATTAGGCTATAATTACTTAGTATTGACTTTTTCTTCTGTATGATGTGGCCATCTTAATACTATACTATTGGTTATTTTAATATGCAGAAGGATGCTTTTTTCTCTGATTCTGATTCCAGAGATGTTTCATCTCCTTAAAATGAAGATCTTACCTATCAGTTATGAATTTTAAACAAAAAATAAAAATAATATTTTTTTCTTAAATATTTATCACTTTCACTCTCAAGGTGTGATATTTCCAGTGGCCATGCTTCACAGTGTCACTCAACAAAAGGAGCTAAGTGGTGTCACAGATTTTATGATCCCTAGTGATACAAGGATACAAATGCCATTTAACAAACCTTAAAATCAATTCCTGAGCTAAGCAGTCACATTGCTGAGTAGTTTATGTGAAAAATGGACTACAAGTAATAACAGTTTTTTTTATCAGAAGTACTAAAGCTCCCTTATGAGTGCTATGAATGTATCAGCTCCCTGATACAACAAGATGGTTGTATATGGTAATTTGTAAGTATTTTATTTTGGAGGTTCAAGGACTCAAAAAATTACTCAAAGCTAGAATGATAGATGTAAATGCCATTTTAATTCTGATTTAATTCTGATTGACATGCACTGATGTTAAGGGTCTGCACTTTCATCTGCAGCCCTTATTTAGCAAAGGCTTCTCTGCAGTATGGAGATAAATTTTCATAGAGGCTGAGATAAATTGAGTCCTACAGAGATATTAAAGACCACAGTTCAGCTCATCATATAAGTAATAGAGAGGAATGTGGGCCTGTAGAATACCAAAGAAGAGTCACAAGTTTTATAGGGAGATGTATTGCAAAGTAATAAAAGGAATATAAAAAAAAATGTTTGTTACTTTTACTAAACTTCTAAAGAATTTTCAGAAGATCATCAAAAGGCAATTTTAAAAACTAAAATTAATTCCAGATTTCCATTCCTCTTGGAGAAGAAGCAGCAGAGCTCTTAAAAGGTTAGAAAAATCGTGTAATAAAAACAGCTGTTCTTTCAAACCCAGCTCTGAAAAAATAAGCCATTTTCCATTAAAATTTCTTATTAGGAATATCACTAGAAGTAAGAACACAGCTTTATCAATTATCTTTAAAACAGGATAATTTATCAGGGAGGTACCTGTAATGCATCATGAGAGATGCAGTCCAGGCTAGAGTCCGGTTGGCTAAGAATAATGAGAACAAGCAGAACCTTTATCCCACATCCTATTCCATCCAGCAATGGAAGACAACTGAATCTCAATCAGACAGAGGTTAATTATTCTCATCAACTTGTTAATCCATTCCTGCTCTCTTATCAGTAAACTGCCTAACTTTGCATGCAGAATGTTGAAAAATGCAGACTAGGATTTCCATTAAATCATAAGCATTATTATTAACCTAATATTTTTATCCTAGCTTCAAATTCATATTACAGTAAAACCAGACAAATATAGAAAGCTTTTCTGCAATTCGGAATACTGGAAGATCAGAACCAGGCACTGCAGTTTGCTGTAGATAGTTTACTGTACAAACAATGTATGGCTATATTAATATTTTAACCCATTAAAGAATTCAAAGTTTTATAATGTTTTCCTATCAATACCTATGTTATGATGGAGATCAATAGTTGTATAGATCCAAAGTGCATCTTTCAATTGGCTTTTTCTTTAATTTTGAAATCCAGTATGAAACCACAGGGCAGTAGTTATCAATTATGCATTAAAATATTATGTTTAAAACACATGTAAATAAAATTTAAGTCTATAGAATTTTTAAGAGCTAAAATTGTGAGGAATGTAGGTACTTTTTCATTATTTTGTTTAATGTTTTATTTACTAACAGAAACACCTGAAGTTTTACTGAGAAAAATATCAGCTATGCACCTCTATACAATCCACAAAGGTATAGATAAAAGCTTATAAAATTATTTTTTTATTTTCTAATATAATTTAATGTCAGCGAGAAAAAATAATAAAGGACTCAGTTTTGTTCATTCAAGCCCGTTCTAGACTCATGCATGCTGCCTTAGTAAACAATTAGGGCATCAAAAGAAGCACTGGTTCATGGCTTCATTTAATGGAAATGGAAAATAAAAAAAATGAGGCAGACTGCCTTAATACCAGATTAAAAAGTACTAGGATCCTTTTTATACTCCGACAAATTGAGATGAAATTTAATATTTTTAAAATATTCTGTGTTATAATTGATTTTATTAACTCTACAATAATTTTAAGAATCAGATATACAGAAATATTAAATTATAATCTTAACACTTAGCTGATTTAATCTCTCTCTGCAGAAGTCATAACATGAAGCCTAGGGATCACAGTATTTTCTATAAAAACATAAATTAAGTCTAGGATGTTCCAAAAATAGCAGCTGTGTGTTCATCAAGGAAGAAAACAAGAAAACAATTTATAAGAAGTCCTCTCGTAAATTCTTCTGCTACCTATAGTAGCTATAATAAATGAGGAATATTGTGAAATGCCCAAGGCCACACTTTGGTTAAGAGCTGAGAGCTATGTTGTTTTTAAAAAAGAGATAAACTTTTCCTTTCTAGAGGTGAGATGGAGAGCAAAATTTTAGTTACAGAATAAAAAACGGAGTTGTGTTTTCTCTTACGTGTACTTTTAATTGCCAAAAGAGCACTGCTTAGGCAAAAGAGGAACCAGAGAGAACAGACTCTGTGCTTGTGAAGAAACTGCAATTAGAAGATAACTGCTGCATCCTACCTTGTACACGATGATAGGAATATCAATGACAATGTAGATAAGGTCTCCCAGTGCCAGACTGGCTATCAGTGCATTCGGGCCATTCCTCATACATTTGTTCTGGTAAATGATCCTCAGCAGAGTTGCATTCCCAACCATTCCAACGATGAAAATAGCACAAGATACCACCGTGTTAATGTATTTAAAAGTTTCAGCAATCTTGGTCTGCTGGGAGCATTTGACAGTTTGGTTGGACACCAGGGGCTGCCTGGTGGTGAGGAGTATGCTGGATTCCATCCCTGAGACAGTGGAAAGGTAGTTTCCCAAGTCACTCTGGTTGGCAGAGTACCTGTCCGAGCTGTCACTGAGGACAAATCCTGGAAGCAGAAGCAGCAAGGAAACTCTTAAACACAAGGCTTCCATCCTGAAGTCCCAAAAGAGCAAAATTCAATGAGAAGGGGGTTGGGTTTTCTGGTTTTTTTCAGTGCGATACTTCTCACTTCTTCACCTGCAAGGAGAAACATCAGGCAAAGAAAAAAAAAAAAAGAAGAAACAAAGAATCAGCATAACAGATAGACTAACACATCCCTTTTCTCACTTAGGAAGGGTATTTGAATGTATGGTCTCTTCTGCACATACATATTGGTGCTAATCTGAAATTTAGATTACCCATATTAGCTGTCTGACAGAAGGCAAACACACACAAAAAACATCCATAAGTAATTGATAGCTTATTCGAATGAGATCCTGCAAAACCCTTTCAGTTTGAGGAAGAATTTGTAAATGAGTGGAAAAATATGGTGAAGTTCTCTTTTAAAATTTATTCTCTCAAGAAAAGTATATCAACAAAAAGTGGTCTTGGAGACTGCTGAATGGTATTTAAGCTAAAATAAAAATTTTTTTTTTCTTTGAAAAAGAAACAACTGCATGAAAAAGTAAAGGTAGTAAATTTATTTGCTCATTATTTTTGATGTATAGTAAAAATGAGGCTTTATATTATTTTTCTCTGACATTTAGTTACTTGGATTTCAAAAGAAGACTGAAAATACCCACATTTCAACCAAATTTTGGACCTAATCCAAAGTCCCTAAATATTAGGAGGAAGATTTTGCAGTCTCAGGGCAGATCTCTGCCCAGAAAAAGCCCTTCAGACTTAAGGTGTCATTTGGTTCCTGAATGTCATTGAAACTCACATTCAATGGCACAGCAAAGCTAGTTATAAAAACTGTAGATCTTTTAAAGGTAAAAAACACTTGGTTTAGTAATTCTAAGCAACATTTCATGACATTTCCAGATAAGAAAGGAAGCATCACAGCATTCTGTCCTCATAGGTACAATTTCCTGTGTGTAACAGCAGGAGCTGCCTCTGTGTACAACACCTACAGTGAATCTAAGGAGGCCACTCAAGTCCACTTTATTAAAGCCTCAATTCAATTTGAAATCAAGATTTCTTCTGCAAAAGAAGACCAAGTGCTGCACTGTTGACAAAAGAAGAGTAGAAAGTGAACTATTTATAACTTTCTTATTTCTAGGGCCTCACATGAAGGATTTGGGAGAATCCTTTTACATAAATGAATTCTAATTTAATTCCCCGTGGGGCTATTAAGTCAGAGTGTATAGCAAGAAATTTATCAAAGAAAGCATGTGGGAGACAGTTTTCTGATAGGACTTCTGAAAGCAGCCCCAGTATAAATATTTACTACTATTACTCTGCTGTTGTGTGTGGTCTGAAGCAGCAATTTTAACCTGAGTATTCCTGTCTGGCATGGAGAGTGCTATCCCTGACAGAAGAGGGATCCATGGTTTCAGTGGTTCTGTGTTGGTTCATTTGAGGTGGGGATCTGATCAACTGTGAGTTCCTATGCATTCTGTTTTATATTTTAGTGTTCTAAATAGCATATCCTTCTTTATTGAATGCTGGCTACAATTGTATCTCAGGGCAGATAACAACAGCTGCATGAGGCTAAATGCTTTCACTAGAGGTTTCTAAATCATATCAGAAAGAACAGACATATTTGACTGAATACTGCCTCTTTTCAGGCAAGTATTAATACTTTTAGTATTTACTATGACTACGTTTCCCCAATTTACAAACATAAAAACTGAATCACTGATTATTTAAATGATTTTTCTAAGTTCATACAGCCATGACCAGCACCCACAGCCCTATGCTTTAGTCCTTATATTAGTATCCTTCTAATATAATGATTTTTTTCTTGTGAAGATTTCATATATAAAAAAATATATATGTATCTCATATGAACGTGGTGGCAGCATGGCAATCATGCAGGCAGCATGCAAAGCCAGAAACAAAATTGCCAAGTACTCTCTCTTCCATCTCCCGGAAGAAACTTTTCCATAAAAAGCCAAACTAGAGATATTCTAATATAATAATTTCTAAGGATATTTTCTTCCGGATTCCTGACAGTCCTTCATTCTTCTGTGGGCAATTTCAAAGTATTTATATTGTTCCAGAATATAACATGCAAACCGCCTCATGTAAGTACTGTACAAGCATCCCTTACAGCTTTGTGTAACACTGTAACCTGGTGCTCTCTTTCCCATGGAACCCCAACACCTGGAGAGCAGGAGTTCGGGTGATGTGGAGGCCACATGGATGTGCTGTGCCTGTGCTCTGCCTGTGCTCTGTGTTGTGCCTGTGCTGTGCCTGTGTTGTGCCTGTGCTCTCGCTGTGCCCCCGCAGCACTGCAGGACCAGCTGCAGATGCGGAGAACAAAACTCCCGTAACTTGCCTGGGGTATCAACTCAGGGAAATTCCAGCGCTGAGATTCACAAGAAGAGACCATGGTATCGGAAATTAAATTGTTCGAAGTATTAAAGACGAGCTAAAACGCTAACAGTGATAGATGTCCCCAAAAGGCAGCTGAGATGTAAGCAGAGGCAAATAAACCTAACCAGAGCACGAAAGCGCTCCAAGAAATCCTGCCAATTTTTCTTGGCTGCCTCCGCTCCAGCCGTCGGGGTAATTGCCTTGTATTTCTTCCTCTAACACAAAAGAAAACATTCTCCGCTTGTAACACTGTCAGAAGATCAATTCCAACACGCACTTGGCAAATCAGCACTGCCTCCCCTGCAGCCTATATAGAGCATCTGGCAAGATCTATATATCGCTGAACTTTATTAAATAATAGTTACCCCAAGCTGCCTTGTGCCCATCCCTTGCTATCTCTCTCACACACGCACCCAGAGGTGCCCCGGCATTACCGAGAAGCGCTGGAAGCGTCCCGGGCCCCGGGCCGGACTCTCCCCGGGCAGAAGGGACCGGGGGGGGGCAGGGGGTCCCCCGGCAGCAGCCACGCACTCACCCCCGGCCGGCGTCCTCCGCCGGGCTCAGCCTCACGCTCATCCTGGGGCTGCTGCCGCCGCTGCTGTTGCTGTGAATTGCCTCCGAGTGGCTTTCCTTGGGATAGTCTTACCAGATCCTCCTGCCTGCGTCTGGGTGGGACTCAAAATCTCCACCTCCGCAAAGTCAGTAAAAGAGAGAGAGACAGACTGAAGAAGTCGGAGCGTCCGCTCTTTTCTGCCCCCTCCCCCAATTAAAACAAACCTCCAGCCCAAACTGAGCCCCAGCCAATGTTAAACACAAAGGCTGCCTCCCGGGCACAGGGGAACACTGAGCTCTTTAACTGTTTCCTCGCTGAAATTGAGCTGCTCTACTTTGCTGGACTCATCTAAGCAACAGCCTTTAGGAATGCTGCTGCCTGCTACTAGCACACAGGGTGCTCAGAAAGGCTGTGTACCTGGTCGAACCAGACGACAAAAGAACCAGGAGCAAAGCAGAGAAAAAAAAAAAAATCTCGCTGTGAAATATACAGCTTTTGGGTTTTATTTTCCCTGGGTTTGGCCAGAATTATGTTTCCAAGACAATCAATTAAAGTCAATGGGTAAGAGTTTCAAAAATGGAGGATGGGTGAACAGCCACTGTCCCTGGGTGAAAATTTCTATAATCTCCCCAAGACACACCTTGCCAACTCCTCTTGGTTTTCAAGACCAAAAATGTATTTGCAAAGATAATAAAAGTATAGTACAATCTATGACATTCCTATGTTTCCTAATTCTGTACTTCTGTCAAGGTAGTGGTAGAAAAAAACCTCCTCAGAAAAAGTGGGAAGTTCTCTTATAGCCAGTAATCTTTACTCTTGATGAAAGAACACCAGTACATCAGAGGGAGCAGTTTAGAGTGGAATTAGATAGAGTGGATTTAGATTCAAAATCCCTTCATGATAGCAAGTTTAAGAATTGTTGAGTTCCTTGTTGCATCATTTCAGGATGCTCATTTCACAGCAGGTTTCCATCTGGCTGTACCACAGAAATGATTTTCTAATTGTATATGGGCTTCTTTTGAATATGAACAGGCAGTTTTCCTAAATATGATATAAAAATACATGGTTCTAAAAGAGTAAAATCAGACTGAAAAGAGCAATAGAGAACTCACTGCTAGTGGCCTACAGAATTAAAATATTTGGCACTAAATCATGTAAGACATTGTTTTGAACTTCATGAGTTTTGCATAGTTAAAAGAAGTCATTATTTGAACAGGCAGAACCAGCATCTGGATCAAACAGAAAAGCAATACTTTATTTCTTCTGGAAAGTCATCTCAGTTAAATGATGTGTCTGAAAACAAGATCTTTAGAGGAACATAAGAGCTCAGGCTGAGAATCCTGGGAAGCCTACTTTTTGTAAATCAGGTAGAAGAGTTTAATGCAAAATCACACTCACCCTGAAGTTGAAGAAATGGCAATAAGCCACTGAATTGTCCATATTTTAGTAAAATTTATTTGAGATTCCTTAGTTTGATCATAGATGGGCAGGATAACAATTTGCTTTATAATCTGTATGTTAACATGTTGGAAAGGCTATTGAAGAGCTAGCAGGGTGTGCTTGGAGATCTTGCCTACTTTATGGAGTGCTTTATTGAATACAATTCTTCAATCTCTCACACGGTCTCTAAACATTCTTAACACTCTATTTGTTTGCTAGAATCTTTTGACCTTTATGTCCAAACTTCATACCAAGATATTTTTTGGCTAGTAGAAACACTTTCCCCTTCATTGCAGAACTACTGTCCTGTGCATGAATTAATTTGTGGAAGAGTTATTGACTGAGAAGTCTTTCAGATTCTGTGCAGTGAAAGTTCTTCCTTTGACCTCTTCAGTGTTCTGTCTTCAACAAATTACTTGTCTTGCACAACTTCAAAGGTTAGAAGTGTAACACATTACACTTACAAAGTCACCCGTTTAACCTCAGTTTTAAGGATAACTCCTTTTTGCAGCTGCAGTCCTGCTTGGAGAAGACCCACAACATTTTGTAGAGCTGTTAATTTTCTTGGACCCTTCAGGTATTAGAAAGGAATACTTTATTGGAAGTGTTCTTAGCCTAATGAAAATGAAGCTGCAGTGCCTTTTATATAGCTACCACAGAGGAAATAGAAAAGGATCTAAGTTATGTTTGGAGGAGTTAATTTTATTTGATTGAAATTAATATTTAGTGAATGCATTACCTGTTACACCACTTATCTCCTCATATTTCATGTGAATTAAGAACATGTGTTTGTCAGCTCATGGAGTCCTAGATTGCACTCCTAAGGTTCAAAAGACCAAAATCAAAGCCAGATATTTTCTATAATTGGTATTTCATAATCAGTCAGTTGATATGTTTGTAATCTTTTTCAGAAAATTGCAAGAGTTATTAATGTCAAAATATGTATGTATCTAATTATTTTTCTTTCTTCCACTTGATTTCTGATATAATTCCTGTTCCCTCAACAAACAGTTGAAAATATTATGTTAGGAGCTACTTCAATGATTTGGAAAAATGAACTTAGACACTTGGAAAATCCAAAACTTTTCATAGAAACATACTAGCTTGAAAAATATTTGGTGGACAAGTTTCTGTAGTTTTACTAACCCTGGTTCAGAAGTTTCACCACATTGAAAACAGACAAACAAACAAAAAAGCCCCGGCATAGACAGTATTTCTATTTTGAGTAGGTTTTTTTTTCTTCAACTAGCAATGACTTATGCAGCAGCTTTAGAACAACAGAATTTACTGGGGTACCTACTAGGAAATGTAAATTCAGTATTTCCAATGATCATTGATCTATCTATTTATTTGATTATATTACATAATATTTTGGATTTCCAGGATCTGCTTTATTTAAATTACATGTCCAGTAATGGCAGAACTGTAACTCTCTTCATGTACTTAACACCAATAAATCCTCTTCCTGGCAAAAGTATCTTGCTCCTCCCTCCTTCTTCTTTCCTGTCCCTCCTTTCCTTCCTCTCTGTCTCTTTCCTTCCTTCCTGTTGCTAGAATTTTTGCAATTTACAACATAACTTTACAGTTAAAAGATAATTATGGAGATAATACTTTTATATTAGTTTATTCTAATAAATGGGAAGGTATTTGTGCTAGGACCACTGAAATATTCCTGCCCTTGGACTATGGGAAGCTGAAACCTGAAGCTGAGATTGAATCAATAGGGTGAAAGGAGTAAAGTTTAAAGGAGAAAATAGACCATGGTGCCAGAAAATCAATACAGGAATGACTGAAGGAGATATTGCACCCCAAATGGGAATATCAGTGGACTGGGTGTGTATACATTTTCTAGAATAATTCTATGAAAGTTTTAATAAGAAGTGAGGTTGCTGGACCTTTTGTAGATTGGAGGAGTAATAGCATGTGTTGTTAATTCTCTTCATTTGCTGAGCATTTTAGCTTCTTCTGGGGAGCATTTTTCTATTGTGTTAAATGCAATTGGCATTTCAGAAAAGATTTACTAGGAGAGTTCATGTTGTTTGTCTGTTTTCATAGATGTAAACCCTAATTTTCAAGCTCCTGTTCCATAGAACTTGATGAGAATGTGCCCATGAGTGTGGAGGGAATTGGCTAAAGTCATTATGAGGTTACTCATGAAAAGGCTCCTCATGGAAAGGAGTTTGGCAGAGAGGGACATCTTTTCCAGGTGGGAAAAGATGTCTGTGATAATTCTTATGAATATAACCAAAAGCAAGCTAAGGTTAGTAATTAAAGAAAAGAGTGTTTTTTAGGTATCAAGAAACAGTATATCTCAATTTTTATATTTTCAACTACTTTTTATCCAGATCTGAATTGATTTCATGTTTTATTCAAGTTAACAACTCAGGCAGTAGGGTAAAAAATACAACCAATAAATGCATGCAAATAAAGGTTTATGTATTCTTTGAAGTAATGAGTTTATAATTTGCATTATACTTTCCTAGGGAAGAACATAATGAAAACCACTTTCTACTACCTTATGGATGCAAAACTCATAATTTTCTAATCCATAAGTAAATAGAATACTGCTAAATATTAACCAGGTCAGATTTCACATGGTAGAAATGTAACAGTCTCTTTTGCACAGTGAAAGCTCTGTAGTTATTTAGAATTGTGCATTGCTGATACACTAAACCTCATGCATATTGTTGTGAAATAGGGGCTGAAAACATACATATCAATAATGTGATCAAATATTATTTACTCCAGACCCACTGAAATGAGAGATATTCTGGGACTCTTAAAATACTGTTGGGTCAGATTCTCAGCTGGTGTGAGTGTAAATCTCTTTATGGAAATGGAAGTACATTTATTTGTATGGTCAGGGAGTGATCATAAGTGATGTAATTCGTTCAGACTCATTAATACACTTTGTAGGGAACCTGCTACCATGTATATATATATCACAAAATATATCTGAAGCTGGACAGTTGCAATTTTCTGCAAAAGGTTTTTCTTCTTGTTAAGAATTTTGATTAATTTTTATTTCTTTTTTTAATACTTCCTGAACTTTTTATGATTACTAATGCACTAGTGGCTATAAGAATCTAGATCAGTAAATTTTCAATAGATGTTGACAGAAAGTTGATTTTGATTTTGAATTTTGATTCTAAAATAATCTGTAATCTGAAACACAATCCTGGGAGGGAAAATATATAAAGAAATCTGCACCCATCCAGCATATACTCATAGCAAAAATATCTCTATCAAAGCATCAGCAAGTCCCTCTGATTAATTTGTATTATACAAAAGCTGTCTCCTATTTTTTTCAGTTGGTAGTATTCAAGTCTCATACGTGTTCACTTTTGAAATAATGTCCAAGAACAATAGAAACTTTATAAGAGTTGTGAACAATGGGGGAAAGAACTGTAGTTCAGACTCAGAATACTGTAACAATCTAGCAAAACTCAAGAGGGACTAAAAACTGTTTCCAGCTTAGTTTAGAACCTGTACCTTACACCTTAGACTGGACTTCATTTGGGTCAGGATCTGTGTGCTGACTTTTCTCTTTAATTTATGTTAAAAAGTGGAAAAATGGGGAAAGCCACAACAAAGACTTCAGTATTATTTTCTGAATTTTTCTGGTGCTTTCTTGGAATTTTTCAATATGCTGAATACTTGAGGGAGTTGCTTGTGAAAAACTTCTGCTGAGATATTTTGGTCTCTGTAGCATTTTTCAGTAAAAGGTAAAAACAAAATCCCTTAAAGCTGTCCCAAGGTTTGTTTGTTAGCTCCACTAACTGCACCTTTATTCCTAGATAAATGTCCTCAGATTACAGAAATTTACCCACCTTTGTGTATACGTGCCTGCACGTATATATATATCAGATACAGAACACTAAGAAAGATCTTGCTTATTGTCAAAATTCATATATGCAAAACAGCCTTTCAAGTTATGCAGAAGTAGGAAAGCAGCCTGTATTTTTGCTGCTAGCATTTGGCGAGACTAAAGGGAAATGAAACCAACAGATGTCCCATAAGCTGTCAAGACCTAATAAGTCTGGTATTAATAGACATGTCTGGGCCAAGTGCTCTCTAGAGATAGTAACAATAATTGTTGCCTCCAGATAGTCACATGCCCAGTCTCTGCAGTTTTTAAAGGGTTCAAATTCTGAATTGTGTTTTAAAAAATTTTTAATTAATCATTACTTATTATAATGCTGTCTGTAGATTTAAGTACCAGCCCCTAATGTGGTGTCTCAACATGAAATAATGTTCAAGGGCTTTTTTTTAGTGGTGAATAGGAACTGATAGTTTAATTCCTTCTGCCCTAGAGGGCTGGTATGACTTGGTACTTGAAGAAATGCTAGTTTGAACAGAAATGTTTGGCAACTTATACCAAAATTATGAGATTCAGAGCAATGCTATTTTCTTGTTAAGGCTGTTCTACCAGAGCTAACTTTGCCCTCCATTGTCACCTGGTGGTTCTGTCAAGTAAGACGAGACTTGACTCAGCATCTGCACTGCTCAAGAAGCTGGATAAATAATACTTTGGGAGACAGTCTCCTTCTCACTAAGGACTTTGGTTATGAAATCATATTAACTAATCAGTTTTTTATTTATTGTGGAAAAGCACAGTAATTATAGCACTCACAGCACTTCTTTATGGAAAGCATGCTTGGAACAATTGTAAGCATAAGTAAATAGAGGGAGTAACATAGAACATTCTAATATTGCAATATTTACTCTAGCTGAGGTTAACACCATTTGAATTGCTAAAAAGGTCATCATTAGTCAGTCTCACTCTTTGAAGGATCTTCTCCAAAGAAAACAACTCTGTCTTGTGCTTTCTTATTCTCCACTTTGCTTGTGCATATTTATGCTTTTAATATTTTCCTTACTTCACTTGGTTATGGACCCTCTCATGAGCTACAATATCATACAGACTGTGCACTGTATATTAAGATTTGTTCTTCAGTATATTTTACTTTAGACTCTTGGCTGAGGCATTGCTGCAAGAAGCATCACTGCAGTGTATCATTGCTTTGATTAAGTCCATGCTTAGATGTCCTGCACTTCAGAAAATATGTTACTTTATTAATTAGTGAGTTTTCACAATATCTTGTTTTGATCACCTATTTCTAGAGCAGTTTTAGTTACTATTAAGGTTTTAAGCTTTGTGGCTCCTGCTAAAATTTTATAAAACTAAATTCTTAAAAGAGCTGAGATAGACCCAAAATTCTAATGAAAACCACTGCTCTGCCTGGAAGACAACACATATCATGACATGCATTTATCTGAAGGGTTGAAGGTCCTTTGCTATTTTCTTTATTTATGTATAAAGGATAAACCATACTTGGAGAAATACTCATGGGATATGTTTATTCTGGGAAGCACTGAAAAGCCTGAATTGTCAACTTAGCCAGATCTTTCATTAAACTTTTACATTTTCAGATATGTCTGATGTCTGTTTATCACCTGTGTGTGCTCTCTTCAAAAGGAATGAAAACCATCAATATTTAAAAAAATGCATTCTCTCTTAACATCACTATAGGTGCATATGAAATTCAGTGACAGTGTTGTTGCTTTTTCAAATAAAGCAAAGTTTTTAGGCTTTCTTGCTTTTAAAATGGGTGAGTCAAATGTTTTGAACCACTTAATGAAAACAAGCTGGTACTAAGCTTTTAAAATAAGACTTGAAACGGCGTGCACTAAAAAAAAATATCTTTGCACAGAAACTGGAATATTTCTGCAAGTTTGTGGTATTCTTTTGGGCTTTCAGCTGAAGGAACTGGTATACAGAAAATGCTCTCTGATTGCTTTGAAGTGAAATATTCTTCTGTCCTAATTTAAAGTACACCACAGAGAGGCATCTTCTGAATTTAGTGACTTAAATTTTAGAAGGTGCTACCCATCCATTGTTCATCACCAACCAAAAGCTGAGCATATCTCTGTCCTAAAGCTCTGGTAGGAGCAGAAATATTTTACATATTGCTAATTCACCTCATTCCAAGCCCACCTGATACTAATTCCCACTTGCACTTACTCATTAAGCCAGGGCAGCTGAGTTGGTCTGAAGCAAATAAAGGGATCCTTGGGCAGACCTTTCTCTTTCTAGAAAGAAGTCTGGAGGGACATTCAGGTATGGGTAAAGTACTCCTCAAAGTTGTAATTTTTTGCAAGATAGGCACCTGTTGTTGGATGTAATTTAAAGAGTGTGGTAAGGCTCATAAAAGTTTTAATTTATTTTTATGTCAAAAGTACAGAGTACTTGTGATTTGCTGAGCAGCAGATATTATTAACTAGTGTATGATGACAGTTGCTGTGGCTTAAGCTTTAAAGAAAGGGAAAAAAAATGGCAATGGATTTTTAGTTGTTTCCAGATTTCTGTCTTGCACAGCTTGGCTTTTCCTTACACTTTTCTTTTTTTATTCCCTTGTCAGAGTATGGTTCTGATGAACCTGAAGTCCCACCAGGGAGTACTTTACTGAGGAATATGTGAATGTTCTGCCAGTTCTTAGTGGCTATTTACATTATAATCAATTGATAGGAAAAGTTCAGCTGTGGAAGACCATCTAAATGGAGGGAGATTGTTTAGCTTATCCTTGGGCTGCTTTTGATTTCTTGTTGTTCATATTTGTAAGCATGTTATAATAGCACGTTTTGTTATGCTTTTTAAAATATTTCTGAATTCCATCAATATGCTTTCTGAATATAGGTTTAAGTAGAATCATAGATTCCTATCTTATGAACATGCCTGGCTATCAGCTGTTAACTCTGTGACTCTAAAGTACCACATTCATTTTATTTATGGCTGCAGAGTATGTGACTCCTTGAGAGGCAAGTTTTCTTCAAATTGTATTTCTTGCAAGGAACATGCTATTTGCTCAGACAAAATCCATTAGTAGAAAGTTATCCAACAAATATGAAAAAAATTACCCCAACCCCAGAATCACACAGGCAGTTTATAAAAACAGCTTTAGAAACTGTGGGTTTAAAGTCTGCCTAGACTAAAGTGTCTGACTGGTTTCAGAAACTACTGAGGAGCAAAGAGATAATGTTCCACTCTTTGTGTATTTTACAAAGTAAAACTTATTTTAAAACAGATTGGAAAGATTTTTCTCTTTCCAACAATCTCTGCCAGAATCCAATTATAGAACACATCCCAGTAATGGCAATAAATAGCTATAAGACAAGAATGAGGAATAGGAAGGCATGCTACAATTTGTTGTTGCCAAATAAGACCCTTTAATAAGAAGCCTGTTTATTCTCTTTAAAGTGACATTTCAAAGGTTTTCTTTCCCATTTGCAATTTAAGAATTGGTATACTTCCAGCGTCTTGGTGCATTTGAGAATTAATGAATCTTATTTTTTTAAACTTTAATAGATTATTCCTCTTTTGAATAAAATATCTGAAGCATATCAGGAATGAAAACCTGACCACGTTGAAGCCACTTGGAAAATTCTTTGTCTCGGTGAAGACAGAATTTCACTCCAAGTGACTCAAATCTTACACTACTCTAAATTCCATTTTAGAGGGTTATCCTTTTGTGGAGGAAGTCATAGAATCATAGAATTGGCTGGGTTGGAAGGGACCTCAGAGATCATCAAGTCCAACCCTTTTACCACCGTTGCGGTTGCTAGACCATGGCACTGAGTGCCACATCCAGTCTCTTTTTAATTAGCTCCAGGGACGGAGAATTCACTACTTCCCTGGGCAGCCCATTCCAATGCTGAATCACTCTCTCCGTAAAGAAATTCTTTCTAATATCTAACCTAAATTTCCCCTGGCACAACTTAAGACCATGCCCTCTTGTCTTGTTGAAAGTCGTCTGGCAAAAGAGACCAACGTCCACCTGGTTATAACCTCCTTTCAGGTAGTTGTAGACAGCGATGAGGTCTCCCCTGAGCCTCCTCTTCTCCAGGCTGAACAGCCCCAGCTCTCTCAGCCTCTCCTCATGGGGTCTGTGCTCGAGTCCCTTCACCAGCCTGGTTGCCCTCCTTTGGACCTGCTCCAGGACCTCAATATCCTTCCTGAACTGGGGGGCCCAGAACTGGACACAGTACTCGAGGTGTGGCCTCACCAGGGCTGAGCACAGGGGCAGAATCACTTCCTTGGACCTGTTGGCCACGCTGTTCCGGATACAGGCCAGGATGCCATTGGCCTTCTTGGCCACCTGGGCACACTGCTGGCTCATGTTCAGCTTCCTGTCAATCTAGACTCCAAGGTCCCTTTCTGCCTGGCTGCTCTCCAGCCACTCTGTCCCCAGCCTGTAGCGCTGCATGGGGTTGTTGTGGTCTACTCCAGTCAGCATCTTGCTTGAACCTAATAAGAAATGGATCATTCTCTTTGTTTTTTCTGCTCACGGAGGCCTGAGAGCCAATACAGAGTTTCAAGATTTTCACACTGAAAAATAGGCCACATGAGGGTCCACGTTTCTTTGCACATCAGACTACGTACAGAAGTTGTCAAGAAATAAGAATGTTGGCTGCAGCAACAAATGCATCAAGTCCAACAGCCATGGTTTCTAGAGAGTCATGCTTGAGAAGCATTCAGGTTTCTCACTGTCAGTTATATCCAGAACAGGGAAGGGGCATATTAAGAGTATTTCTTTATGTTTCCAGTACTGATTATTTTCTCTCCACTTATTAGCTACCAGTAAATTTTCAGTCAAGGAAATGTCCATGCTTGCTTTCTGATAATCACCCACAGCATTCAAGATTTGTGGGGGACACTAACTCTACAGGCACCCTGAGCTCCATGTTGGAAGCACAGCCATCAAACTGATGATTTTAGAGACCTGCTGGCAGTAAGACTTAAAAAAATCTAAGCAATGCTCATGGAGCTTTTGGTGTGGCTTAGATTACTTGGTTCTAAATCTCTTTCCTTTTCTTGTGTCTGGCATAGAGCATACTGTGGATACAGAACTGGCAGCTGGTTTTGGACTGATATAAGGTGTCCAGCCATGTCAACATTACAAACAAGATTTTTTTCATACCAAGTAAGAAAAAAGTAGTAAATTATAGCACTTTCAAAAGTGCACAGGATAAAATATTGAATGCATGAATTAAGACAAAAGATAAGAGTGATCCCTAGGAAGAGGGTAAAAACCACCAGATGTACCTTGCCAAGAAAAATTACTGCTTTTTCCAGATTTACAAGAGCAATAATACGTTCTTTATAATGAAGTCCTGGCCAAATGCCTTTCAACAGAGAGATACTGTACAGCAAGCATACCCAACAATACAGTCCACAAATAGGTATGACTAAAGTACAACTGGTAGGTAAAAAAATGATAGCTTCCCATCTATAGAATTAGTTTATATGCAAATATGATACATTGCTTGGGAAATATATTATCCCTTTGAAGATATATTTTTATCCTTGTAGCTGGGTTAATGTACAGGGTATGGTATTCAGTAGGAGGTGCCAGGGTTTGTTTTCCTTTGCTTTCTGTCACTTTGTTTATAGGAATGAAACAGAATATGTAGTTAGATTGAAAATGTAAATTTTCCACTATAGAGTAAAACACTCCACAAGGGGAGCTGAGAAAGATGTATATATCACAGGAAGCAATTGACCTTTTTCTGGTTGATAACTTCAAGTTTTATCTCAACATGGAGACTGAATCTTTTGGAGTCTGCCACTATGGATATATATCAGTACTGGGCTGTATCTTAAACTAAACTGTCTGAAATTCTCTGTAGCCTGCTATTAAAACCTGCATCACCACTGAGCAAATTGCTGTGTCACCATACAATTAAGTCCAAACTGTTCCACAAAAGTAGTTCTACTTTCTACATATGCTCTTCAGTTATTGGCTTGCTTCTTGTAACTTGTATGCTTTTGCTATTGAGTGTCATGGAAAGCTAATGAATGCAGCATACAACCTTTAAACCTATAAAAAGGAATTTCTAATTAAAAAACAAATTTAAAAAATGATGGGTTGTTGTATTGGTGCTAACATTTCTGAGAGCCAGAAATGTACCCATGGAGTGATTAAATTTGGCCTAGAAAATATAAACCCCACACTTAGGGCACTTCTAAAGCTCTTTTGTCTTAAGTGCTGTTTTGTTTCCAAGTTCTGTCATTGCTCCTAGGAGTTGTTTCATCACTTTCTTTTACTAATAACAGCCGGAAATACAAACAAAGATAGATGTATGTGTGCTGAGGGGTGTCAGGAGAATAGAAGGAACTTGTAGGAGTGCTTGCATGTGAATAGCATCACACATGGTGTAATTGTCATTGAGATTCTATTCAGGCATTACAGTAGCAGCCATGACCAGCAGCAGCCATGAACATATGGAGTTTCTACATGCACAGAAATATTTTTAGAATTATCTTCTCAAGAAAGACAGTCATGGATCCAATGCACAGACCTTGTTCTACCTGTAAAATAATGGAGTTTAGTAAATTCTTGGTTTATCTTCTGTGCATGATTTGTTATTGCATTTCCACATTTCTTGTTTTCTCAGTGTGCCAGATTCTCCACCTAAAGCTGGGTAATTCTGACTTCTGATGAAATGTCACTGCTTCTTGGATGTGTGCAGCTGAGCAAATTTTTTCCCCTTCCCATCCTTTAGGTTTTCTTTTGCTATAAAACATGCTGTGATCTTTTTATTGCCAGAAGAGAATTAAAAATATAAATTTTTGTTCTCTGCTTTTTGAATGAGCAATATCATACCCTGTAAGAGATTACTTGGGCCTCAGCTTCAGTTCCCCTAGTCCAGATTGTAGACAGAAATTAATTTGATTTCTGCTCATAAATTTTGTGGTTCATTTATTGTTTTTTAATGTGAGTGATAGTTATTCTCATTCATATAGCTGAACTTAGGAGAGCAGTGGGACAAACCCATTGGAAATCTAGGATCCAGAATCTTCAGATGACAGGGTTCTGCTATCACAGATGACTGATTTAGTGCAATACAAGAATTTATCAGTGGTCCTCCTTGAAACTACCTAGGTTTCCTGCCTCTCCAAGAGCCTAATTAAAGGGAGTTCCAAGACAGACTCTTCCATTTTTGGCCTAAATTTGTTTACGGTTTCATTGAAGAAAATTTCTTGTATGCTAGCACTTTATTTAACCTAGATCATTTTTCTTTCTCAGTGTTGTTTAGAAAGAGAATTTTTCTTGCAGACTTTATTTTGCTTGGCTAGAGAACCAGGTTGCCTTATGTCTTGCAGTAGGTTAAAGAGGAATCTATCGTTTTTTAAGCTGTTTGTCTGCTTCTTTCCTGACTATGAGTAATGGAAAGTGTGGAGTTTCTGTTGTAAGCCAGAACAGCTAGAAATGACCACCTCCCCACCCCCAAAAAATTACTAATAATGCTAGCAGGATTTAGTCAACATTTGACTACAAACCATCAACTTGAAACAAATCATAGACACATAGAAAATGATGGGCTTGAACTCTGTTCTCCTTCTAAGGTGGTCTGTATGGTGGCATAGTTAATGTCTTGATTTGTGTGATCAGGGAAACTTTTCACATTTAAATACAAGCAGTGAAGAAACAGAGGTGTCAGTGTTCATTCCACCTGATTGATGCACCTGAGGTAGATGACCCTTCTGTCTAGAATATTCCCCAGTCACTGGGGAGAAAGATTTCTTTTCATATGCTAAAAAGGCAAATAATCCTCCTGACACAGGCACCTAAAGGTGATGATTTGAATACCTTATTTTCTTTCTTCAACCATCTTTATCATGTTCCTGCTTTGTATAAGAATTTTTCAGTGTCCAAATTGGTGTGAAAAAGCATTTTGCTAGGTGTCTACTAAGTCATAAAGAGTCCAGTTCCTAGCTCCAAAAGACTTAGAGCCTTTATGCATGGATAATGCCATGTGCTATCTACTTATAAGTACTGCTGATTTTAAAAGTGCCTCAGCCTTGCAATGTTTAGGGAACTGACCTGGGAAGTCCTTGTGATTCTGTAGCTGAAATTATGCATGTAATGCATATTAAAATTATGCAATTAAAATTATGTGCATGGAAGAATGTGTACTAGGTCTTAGCTTAGGAGAGTGAGATTTGTGTGTGTTTTGTAGGACTGTGTCCTGATGGGAGAATGAGAGAGTTCTAGAGAGAAGTCTGAATACAGAGAAACTGGAAATGCTAATTGATTTAATTGATAGAACCCTTAGCTCCTCATTGGTATATGTGTCCAAACAAACATTGGTATGTATACTTTAGAGTTTTTATTAGCAATCATTTGCATATCTTGGTGCAAAGCCTGTAATTTTCACTTTGCTTTTTTTCATGCCAGTATTTTAATAATATATTATTTTCACAATCTGCCTGTCATAATGTTCTTAATTTATTGAGAAGTCATTTTATGTCTTAGATCCAAATATTTAATATTTGGACCCTCAAAGAGGGGCTTCCTAACTTGTTAAATACCTGAAAAAAATAGGTACTTCCACTTGTGTGCACATAGCTTCACAGAAGTACAGAATCACAGAGTGATTGAGGTTGGAAGGCAACTCTGGAGATAATTTGGTCCAATTGTTTTCTCAAACAGGGCCACCTGGTGCTGGTGACACAGGAGTGAGTCCAGACAGTCATAGGTTGTCTATTAGGCACATTTACTGATAATTCATAGCATTGATATCTCAGGCTGTTTTTGTTTTAAGTCATGCTTGGAACTTTAAATGGCAAAATCTCTATTTTTAACCTGAGTCTCTGAAAGAACCGTATAACCACACTTAGGAGTACTTACAGTGATTCTCTTATTCACTCAGTTTTACTTGATCAAGAACAAATGTGTTTGAAGTATTCAAATCTTGAATACAAGCTGAAAGAAATAGAAAAAACCATCTAGAAATGCTTATAAAATACTCAGTTCCATCTCTACCTTCAGTGACATGCCCCCATCTCAAGCTTAACTGCAATAACTTAGACCCTGGTGCTCTTTACAGGAATGAACCTATAGTTGTCTCTCCCATGGAAACGTTCCAGTTCCAGAACATTCTTTGCCCTGCACTGTTAACAAATGCTTCACAGATTCTCTGAAACAAGAGCACAGAAGAAATCAAAGTCTAGGTATGCTGCACATGGCAGTAATAATAAAGCTAAGAGGGAAACTTTCAAACTTTGTATTGATTCCCTCTGTGGAACTACGTGAGTAAAAGTTGCAAATAGAAAAAAACTTTGTGGGCTCTGATCAGCATGTTCCCCAATGTTACATTCTTTCCCACTTCAGGAGCTTTAATTTGGCAGCCAAAAATAATCTTAATTGATGCTATGTGTAAACCAGAGGGAAGCCCAGGGTATGCTTGTCTGAAGTTTCATGATAACACGAACAAAACTTACCTGAAAAAAAGAATTGGCTTTTCTATGGTCCCTGTTTTGTTCCCAGTTTATGGAAGTGTGGGTGGAAGAGGGGTGCAGGTGAGGTAAATCTCTCCAAAGATATTCTCAGTAATTCTAGTTCATGCACAGGAACTTTAAGCAGTGAAAACTCTGTTGGAGTTCTCAATGTAAGTAAAGCAAAGTGAGTGTGTGCCCAAACCCCACACTTGTTGCCTATGTAATTGTTGCTTTCCCTGTATTTAAGAAGTAGGAAGGTAGCCAAACAGCCAAATCCTTCTGGAATTAAGTGGATTCTAGGCACTGACACAAACTTTGGATGCTGCTGCATTATTTTCTACCTCCAGTGGTCTCTGGCCTCCCGTTTTATTTATAAGGTGACTTTACACAGTGTGTGAAAATGTTGCTATAATTCCTTGCTTTCTCAGTTTCCTTCCTTATTGAATAAATGTAGTGTTGGGAAAATTCAAAGCAATATGAGACATAGAAATACAAATATGTGAATAATACACAGGAGTGTGTCTCTACTTTTGTTTTCACTCTATAGCCATAATATTTGAAACAGAACAGTACATCTGAATACAATCCATGTGTTAGATTGCTGTTGTAACCTCACTGATGTAGATTGTGTGAAGTAGCACTATTTCTGGATTTATAGTCATGTCAGATTTATCAATGTTGATATTAGGTCAAAATTTCAGAGATGGTAAATTAAAATTGAACTTGAAATTTAATATTGGGTGTCTTGCTTAAATTACCTAAGATCAAATAGGATGGACTTTTAAGAATGACTGAAAATTATTCATGTTCAGCACCTCTACAACTTAGGGTATACTCTCATGATTATTAGATGGACTTAGAGAACATAGTGTGAGGGAAAATAAGTAAGAAAACTTTGGCTCAAAGCTGAGTATGAAATCATAGGGTCAGAGCAGAATATGACTGCTGACCAACAGCATTAAGTGAAGAACTGTGAGTACATTTGGTTTACTAACTTAAAATACAGCAGGATTTCTATACTAGTCCTACTAAAGGAATGTTTTCTTTAGTTAATTTCTTTTATTCTGTATAAGTACAGTGGGTAGCAGAATGTGGGCTTTTTTCATAGGAGAAGCTTCTGGGTAGTGCAGTAACACAATTGCACACCTCAGGTCCTGTAAAGCCACTGTTTTGCTCCATGATCATAAACATGGGTACATATAGAGCACAAACTTCTCTTCTTGATCTTATTATAAAATCAAAAGAAGCCTGGCACGTGTAAAGTATAATTGGTCACTCGAGGTGTGTTACAAACACCCCAGGTGCACACTCAAATTCCCACCTCCTCCATCCTCTTCTCCAGCCAATATTGATTTTGCTTTGCAGTTTCCCTTTGTGACATCTCACATTCCTCACTTTCATTTGGACAGCAAAAGTGCCAATTTTCCAAATTCCCCATGTGTATTGATAACCTTATCTTACAGTTCTAATACTGAAACTGCCAAGCACTGTACAGAATGCATGCAGAGCTGTATAAATAATACACTAATGTGTTTGGTAAAATAGTGAGGTTTTAGCTCTTTCTTGAGTATTTTTTGTTTGGTTGATTTTTGCATCCAGGATTGTTCTAACTTTTGTTTTTCATCTTCTACTCTGAATAGAGTAGATCAAAACCTGCTGGGAAATGTGTGCATTTCTATGAATGTTTTGTAGTACCTTTGGTTACAAAGTAATAAGCATTTGGGATCAAAAGATGTCAAGGCTGAGTCAGCTTTGGATAGATACCCAGATGGTTTTGGCCTGGAAACTGAGCAAGAACAGGCTTCTTATGAATTTTTATTACCTCTCTGTGTCAGCCAGATGAGAAGTGCTATGAGAGTAACCTCTCTCATGATCTTTGTCTCATTTTTTTCCTCATGTTTCTTACACTTTATCTTTCGCATATTCCTTAAAGGGGAAGATTCAGAAAGAACAAGATATTATTTTGAAATGTGGATAAAGTATGCTTTAGGCTTTCATCTCAAAAAGAGCTTCCATGAACTAATTTCTCTGGTAATGAAATTCTGTTCTGCAGCCAGAATGTGGACTTGAGATGAAAATATGTAACTGACCCTTTGGGGCGTCCTTCAGAACCAGTATCCTCAGAAAGTTGTTGCAGAAGGTTCTGGAGACCATTACAGATGACAATGGGTTACTAGGGGCCCAGTGGAAGCATCGAGGTGTTTGAATTCCAGAGGCATGGAGGCATCTCACCTACTGAATTCAGTTTCCTGGGAGAAGGTTGTTTTGTTTTGGTTTTTTTGGTTTTTTAGGGTTTTTCTTGTGCTTTTTTTGTTGTTGTTGTTTTTTTGTTGTTTTGTTTTTTCCAATTTTCACTATTCTTTGTGTGCAGTACTACATTGCTATGGATTGGAGGAAGAAACTAGTGTTAGCTTGTGTTGGGCAGAATATGGGCAGAATAATTGAAAGAGTTGAAATGTAATTTTGTAGATTTTTTTTTCTTTTTTTTACAAAGTTTGTCAGTACACAGAAGTGGCAAAGTAAGGAAAATGAGATAAGGAGCCTGAAAGAACAATGAAAGACTATGGGCTAACATGATGCTCATGTATGAAAGCTTAATAGTTAGCAGTGCTAATAATTTTATGGGTAGCATAGTAAATTAGAGCCTTGGAGATGTTTGGAAGAATTTTGTAGATGTTTGAGCTCTCTCCTGGTGTAAAGAGCAGTATGAGAAACACCCCAGGGATAGTTCAGTAAAATGCAAGCAGTATCAGAAGATGCCCATGACTTGATCAGAAGTGGAGGCTGACATTTCGATCATGAGCAAGGGGTGGAATATTCAGTATGGAACAGGTCACAGCAGAGTCAAACAGTGAAGGATCTGACTGCTGGTGAATTCCAAGGACAGCAGTGGTTCTAGGATTTGCACCAAGAGTCATTCTGGCTTTAATTATTTGGGAAGGACTGAGAGGGGGAAGACACATTTTGTATTTCTTGCCCTTGATGTATGCACTACATAGATTCTTCTGGCTCTTGCATGTTAGTAAGTTCAGTTCAATTTAATTTAATATGACTGAGCATATATTAATATTAATATCTGGGAAATAACAAAAACAAGAACAAGCAAATGCAGATGCATCTTAAATATATGAAAATATCTCCCAGCTTAGGCACCTTCTTATTTCCCTTCAGCCTTCTCTAGTTTTGTAGAAGCTGGTCAGTATGTGTGCAGACCAGATAAACCTTTCCAAAGAGTCTATATTAAGGAGTACTTTTAATATTCATCTTGTTCATCCAGTTCATCTTGTAATGCTGCCTGATCTGCAATCTCCAGAGAACTGTTTGCTCCCACTCACAATGTGGGGAAGGATGGTTGTTCATTTTTAGATCAGGCAAACTGAAGCAGTTAACTTTATTTGGCTTGCAGCAGAGAAACCCAAGAAAATGAAAACCAAAATATGCACAGGGATGATTTTCTCATGTTTTCAGCCAAACCCCTTCAATAACATTAGGAAATGTAGGATAAAGTGTATGGCCATGTAACAGTCCCATCATCAAGAATGAGAAGTATCACATTTTGCAGAAATGGGGGAATCATCCAGCAGAGTGGTAGAAAGTGACTTCAGTCTGCCTCTTCTCACACTTCTGCCTCAAATTCTGAGTCTTCCCATTTGTACATCCTGCTGAAATCTGACATCCTGGATGAGTCTTGTGTGGTCAAGCACTTGGTAGAGTTTTGTACTCTGTGTGTGACCCTTGGATTGTACACTGGACTTTTTGTCCATAACCTCTTGGATTTCTCTAAGCTGGACTGTCCAGTTCTATTTTGTCTTTCAGATTTATGACTTTGCTTTAAGTTTAGATTCCAACAGTTTGGGTCCTGTTTGGTGGTGGGTTGTTTTTTTGGGGGGTTTTTGTTTTTTTGTTTTTTATTTTGGGAGTTTTATTTGGTTTTGGTTTATTTTCCTTATTCTGCATGGTTTTGTGCTGAAAGCTGTAGAAAGCTTTTAAAGTAACTTTGAAAAAAATGCATGAGCTATAGCTCTTTCTTTGGGTGTTAGTTGTGATGGTTTTGTTTTAGAAGAACATGGCTTTTATGTTGGCTTAGATTTATTTTTCTTCTCTTTTTCCCTTTGTCTTTTTCCTGTGATAAAAACAGCATTATCAAGTTTCACTCTCCTGCATCCACAACTCTCCAGAAACTGGTCAGATATCAGATGTTAGGTAAATACATCTGTCACTTTCCCCTTCCAGTGCTCACTTTTTCTCTTCTATTTCTGCAAATTTTTTTTTCCCCCCACAAAATTTGGTCTAGGTTGTGCAGAGCCCCAGGGAAATCCTATAGCTGTGTGGGAAATGTCTAACTTTACTTGTGTTTTCCCAGTCATTGCTCCTCCTCTTTCCTGTTTGGCCTCTGGGATTCTCCCCAAAGAAACCCAGGACAAGTCTCTTTTAATACAACTACACAGCAGCATAGCTGCAAAGTTGGATTTTGTGCCTCCTGAGACAATGAATAGATGTAAGTTCAAATTACTTCCAGTTCAATTAGTGGTATTAGCTGAGCTGCCTGTGTTTGTGAACAAAAAAGTCATTCAAACAGATTATGGTTTAACCACTATAACTTTCAGTTGGTTACAAGGGCAAAAATATAATCAGGTTTTTATATAAATCAGAAAATTAAATACCAGAATTTATTCTTTTAGTCATCAAGAAAGACTTTCTAAGTTGTGAATTTTCCCAGAGAAAATCAGTCCTGGAGCTCAAATCAACGCTTTGCTCTCTGCTCTTACTTGGATTACTCGGGCAGTGCTGTACTTCATGTTATTAAACTGTTTTGACTTGTGATCAAAGTTCATGCTCCCACAAATCACCAGCTGGCTGGCTGAAAGGATGTGCACAGTGGCTTTGGGATGTGCAGCCTGCAGCCCCCATACATTTCCTACAGACTTTCAGAAATTCCTCTCTGTTGATGTTCTGGAAATACAAAGGACAGAGCAAAGAAAGCCCCGTTCCCTGCTTCTGGTACACATGTAAAAGATACAAGCCTTTTATAATCATCTGATGCTGGATAAAAAAGAAGTAAGCTTCAGAGTGCATAGTTAGCTGCAAATTTCCAGGTTTCTCCCTGTGCTTTACTCTCATGCTCTGTTTTGTTAGTTTGTGGTATTAAGGCAGGAGTGGATTTACTGCACTGTCAAGAAGGCAAATGAAAACACATGCATAGCAACTTCAAGTCGTGCAATACAGATGAGTGAATCTGCTGCTTGTATCCTAAATCATGGTATTTCTGACCCTACTACAATAAAGCAGTCTTTATTTTCATCTGGAGGCTTTGAATCTGGCTTATTTGTAGAGAGACTCAATGCTTGTTCCCATGCTGATTTTTCTTTTTTCTACATTTTCAACCTACTATTCCTTTCCCTTTTCTGCTCTATCCACTCTGATCAAATTACCATATGTACAAAATTCAGCTGCAAGATTTCTGACTTGCCCTGGGTCCTGGGAACATACCACCCTCATTTTGATCTCTCTAAATGAGCTTCCTGTACAATTTCCTGTCAAACATGAGTTTCATGAGATTTGTCCTTGAATGTGTGTGTGATCATCCCTTCTCACTGTGATGCAATTTTGGCTGCCTAGCTAGCTGGAACATTTTCACTGAGCCTGCTTTTAAAGGAGTAAACAGTAATGAGGTTTCTTTTATTTTTAAAGTTCTAACTCTCAGAAATGGATCTACAGAGGTGATTCAGGTTAACTCTCATATGAGAATTTTAAGCAGAGGTTTCTGATAGGAAAATGTGTGAAGGAATCTCTCCTACCCCCACAACCTACAGCCTCTCCTGGCCTTTTGTAAATTACTTTTAATATTATTTATTGTGATTTCGACTTCGTGAATCTTCTTACATCTAGATAACATAAAATGGAATTGCAAGAAGAAAGCAGTGTTCCCTAGTTAACAGCATCATAGGAATAGTTTTTATTGCAACTTGATGTGTTATTAAGAAGAAGACATTAATAAGCATTTTCAAATGCAAATATAATTTCCTGAGTCCTGAGGATGTTTTGTGCCTCGCTGGGGGGGAGCTGCTGCTGCAGGACACGTCTCTCAACTGAAAAATCAGATAAATATGGGTTCCAGTGAGTCTAAAATCAGTAACTACTTTCAAAACTAGTTACTTTCCTCAAGTTTTTCTTTACTACTTTCTTTTGTGTAGTATCAGATTTAATTCTGTTTACAGAGCAGGATTAAAAACATAGATACAAACTTTTAAAAATCTAGTTCCTCACTTCCTGATTAGTTTCTAAACTGAATTATCTAAGTACTGCATTCTCAAATGCAAGTTTTTCAGGTCATCAGGCTAATTATAGGTCTGCTTATGACACTTTTTCTGAGTGCCAGACATAAGCTTGGAAGCAAAAAAGTTCAAAGAACCATCTTCAGATAAAGTAATAAGAATACCTGATTTTTAATTGTTTGCTGAATACGCACTGGTTAAGGAAAGCAGCAAATATGTTTCACTTTCATGCAATATTTCTGGGAAAACTTTCAAAAATTCCCAAGAAAAGTTTCTTAACTCTGAAATGTTCATTAAATTATCTGATGTTAAGAAATGACTGGTGCCCAGTGTTTTAAGAAGAAATTTTTCTCTGTGTTTGATTTTGCAAGAATACTTTGCATCTACAGCTGGGAAACCTCAAAACAAACACGAGCTGAAGTAACTTCTAATAGAAGAGCACTTTTTGTAATCTGATTATTGATGCTGCATGATTACATTTACTGCAAGAAAGCATATCCAGCCTGTCACTCTTTTTCTTGGCATATTGGATCCAAGATTTAGCTTAGTGACACCATGTGATTGATTGAATGAGTCTGATCTTATCCTTTAATCAGCCCTAGAGGTGAAAACATGCTTTGTTCACAGCTTCTTGCTTATGACCATTCCTTTTTATTATTATTTTTGTGGTGAAAAGAGGTAAATCCAGTCAGCTGGTGGCTGGTCACAGTGGTGTTCCCCAGAGCTCAGTGCTGGGGCAAGATCTGATTAATATCTTTATCAGTGATCTGGATGAGGGGATCAAATGCACTGTAAGTTTGCAGATAACTCTAAGCTGGGAGGGAGTGTTGGTCTGTCTGAGGGTAGGAAGGCTCCACAGAGAGATGCTGGATCCATGGACAGAGAGGCCAATGGTATGAGGTGCAACAAGGCCAAGTGCTGGGTTCTGCACTTGGGTCACAACATGCAATGCTACAGGCTTGGGGAGGAGTGGCTGCCCAGTGCTAAAGGACCTGGGGACTGATGGACAGCAGCTGAACATGAGCCAGCAGCGTGCCCAGGTGGCCAAGAAAGCCAAGAGCATCCTGGCCTGGATCAGGGAATGGTGTAGCCAGTAGGACCAGGAATGTGATTTTTCCCCCTTGTATGTGGCACTGGTGAGGTCACACCTTGAATCCTGTGTTCAGTGCTGGGCTCCTCCCTACAAGAAGGACACTGGGGTGCTGGAGAGTAGCCAGGGAAGGGTAATGAAGCTGTTGAAGGCTCTGGAGAAGTCTTGTGAGGAATGTCCCTCAGGGGTCGGTACTGGGACCGGTGTTGTTCAATATCTTCATCAACGACTTGGATGAGGGTATAGAGTGTACCCTCAGCAAGTTTGCTGATGACACTAAGCTGGGAGGAGTGGCTGACACACCAGAAGGCCGTGCTGCCATTCAGAGAGACTTAGACAGGCTGGAGAGTTGGGCAGAGAGAAACATGATGAAGTTCAACAAGGGGAAGTGTAGAGTTTTGCATTTGGGGAAGAACAACACAATGTCCCAGTATAGGTTGGGGGCTGACCTGCTGGAGAGCAGTGTAGGTGAAAGAGACCTGGGGGTCCTGGTAGACAAGAGGATGACCATGAGCCAGCAATGTGCCCTTGTGGCCAAGAAGGCCAATGGCATCCTGGGGTGCATTAGAAAGGGTGTGGTTAGTAGGTCAAGAGAGGTTCTCCTCCCCCTCTATTCTGCATTGGTGAGGCCGCACCTGGAGTATTGTGTCCAGTTCTGGGCCCCTCAGTTCAAGAAGGACAGGGAAGTGCTTGAAAGAGTCCAGCGCAGAGCTACTAAGATGATTAAGGGAGTGGAACATCTCCCTTATGAGGAAAGGCTGAGGGAGCTGGGTCTCTTTAGTTTGGAGAAAAGGAGACTGAGGGGTGACCTCATCAATGTTTTCAAATATGTAAGGGGTGAGTGTCAGGGAGATGGAGTTAGGCTTTTCTCAGTGATGACCAGTGATAGGACAAGGGGTAATGGGTGTAAATTGGAGCACAGGAGGTTCAAGTTGAATATTCGAAAAAATTTTTTTCCTGTAAGGGTGACAGAGCCCTGGAACAGGCTGCCCAGGGGGGTCGTGGAGTCTCCTTCACTGGAGACATTCAAAACCCGCTTGGACACGTTCCTATGCGAGGTACTCTAGGTGGCCCTGCTCTGGCAGGGGGGGTTGGACTAGATGATCTTTCGAGGTCCCTTCTAACCCCAAGGATTCTATGATTCTATGATTCTATGAATGGCTGAGGGCACTGGGGTTGTTTATCCTAGAGAAGAGGAGGTCGAGGGACGAGACCTGATTGCTCTCCCCAACTACCCTTGAAGGTTTTAGTGAGGGGGGAGTCAGTCTGTTCTCTTGAGTAGCAAGTGATAGGACTAGAGGAAATAGCCTCAAGTTTTGCCAAAGGAGGTTGAGTCAATATTATGAAAAACTTTTCACTGAAAGTGTATTTAAAAGACACATAGATGTAGTGTGTGTGGGAACATGGTTTAGTGGTGGACTTGGCCATGTTAGGTTAAGAGTTGGACTTGATGCTCTTAAAGGTTTTCCAAATTTAATAATTCTGATTTCCCCCTTTTTTTTTCTTTTTTTTTTTTTTCAGCCTAACATGACAAACATTTTTGTCAACTTCTTTGTACATGTTAGGAATAAAATAGAAGAATAGTGATTAGTGATGTATCCTCTGGCATTTTTGGTACTCCTTTTCTGCTATCTTTTCAGGTCCAGCGCCACTCTTCTCCTCTGTCCAACAGGCAGTATACTGGGTTCTTGATCTTGCAAACTTGTTTTGAAGACAGCAGGAGTCACGAGACCCAGCTTAGAGATGAGACAAGAATAGTCTTTCAAGTTTATATTCAGATACCAAGTGGCTGATAACATATTGTGACTTCTGGATTCAGATGTTGCTTGGCACAGCCAGGACACATCTGACTATGTGGAAATGTGGATCTGCCAGGGTGGGAGACAAGGTGCCTTTTCCCGCAATTGATCCAATACCAGACATTAGGTCCCTGACAATTTAACACAGCCTTAATTGTAAAAAGGGTCTCCTTCCAGCCTCTTGTGGAGAAATAGCAGGGAAATGGCTACAAAACCTGTGGAGGTGCTGACCACACCTACTCTGACAGACCTTTTTGTTGTTACTATGCATTCCCTTGGATCAATACACAGTTTAAGCCCAGAGCAGTGGGCAGCTCTGTGTTTCAGGCATGCAATGAAAAACTGCTGCTGCCTCTGAAGTAGTAAGAAGCCTTGCTCTTAAACTGCTGCTCCCCCATTCCTTCCTCTGTCAACATCTAATCAGTCTTTGCAGCCTAACCTGAACACGAGGCCTAATACTTAAAATGCCCTAAGTCTAAACCCAAGAAATAGTCAGAGGAGCTGTTGCTATCTCTTTTAAACACAGTTTATCTGGTCCCAGGAAGCCCTGTTGTACCAGCAGAGTGGCAGGGAAGTTGAGGATGAAATAGTGCTCCCTGGTTCTGCCAAGTCAGGGTGAGAATCTAAAGTCTATCTGAAAGTCGGGGATCACTGGCTTGGTTTTGCCTAAAAATGATTGGAGATTGTTTCAACCTTCTTTACCTTAACAAGGACAGCCTGCCAGGTGTCTCTGTAGGATGGATGGTACCTTTATTTAGTTTCAGGTCATCAGAGGGTCATAGAATCATGGCTTGTAGAAGGAAAGAGCATAAGTAGATCATAAAGTCTGGTATGCAGGAGGGTTTTGGATATTGGTGTACAAAGTATGCAGGGGCTTGTAAGCAGAGCTTCATGTGAGTTCTTGGCTGGATGGTGAGGGAAGGATACTGCACTTCATGTAAGAAGTAAGAGAAAGGGCTAAATATAGAATGTAGCATTTTTTATTAAGACACTTGGACATCTGTGTCTGGACAGGGCTGCTAGTCAAGGAATGCACTTGAAGGAATTAAATAGTTTCTGACTCTTTTGTTGACCAGTTCTGGGAGGTTCTCCAGACTGCTTGGGGAATTCGAATGGAGTTTTTGGCAAATGGGGTGGAAGGAGTAGAAGGAGGTATTTTGGGTTTTCAGAATGAGTGTCAGACCCAGTCAGTGGCAGGTGCCAGGCTGGGTCATCTGAGAAAGCTTCTGGCTAAGATCTACAGGTGCAACTTGACAGGAGAATCTTGATCTGTGGCTGGTTGGAAAAGGGTTACATGGAAGGTACAAGAACTAGCAGTTCTACCTGGTTCTGAACTGTGATCCAAAAGAACTGAAGTGTGGATTCACTTCCCTGGCACTTTCTGTGAAGTATCCACAGGCCTTGGTAATGTTTCAGAGTCGTGGTATATGGGAGAGAGCTGCTAAACAGGTTTTCCTCTGTGCTGGTTGCCTGTGAATAAGGTTATCCAGGAAATCAGAGGGCTTGAAAGCATTTTGTCCTGGCTGCAGGTGCTGTTAGGGGAGTTGAACAATTGACACATGGAGTGAGAATAGAAGGAGGGAATGTGTGCTGGGGTAAGTCAGTCATAGACTGCTCCAATGATTAGGCACAGTAACTGGCCATCTAAGGCAGCATTTTATAAGGGCTACCAGAAAATCTAGCCTATTTATCTATAAGGAAAAAAATTTTCAGGCTAGAAAACTAATCTCTACCTCTCACCCTTGCTGAATGTGTGGGTTGCAGCTGAGTAGATTGCCTCTCTAAGAAGAAATAATCCCAGCTTCTCTGTTGTTTCACCCATGGCCTTTTCAGAAAGAGCCTTGCAGTGTGATGCTTTCCTCTACCATCTTTGCTCCCTGGCCCCTTTCCTCAATCTCTCCTTCAACCAGTCAAATTTTCTCTCTTTGTAGTAAAGAAACAGGAGCAGCCTTGGAGGGAAAGGGCTTCAGCAGGTATCAAAACCAGAAAAACTGGTGGAGGAAAGGATGAGAATGAAAGTGAACAGAAAGAAAATACTTCCAACTGTAGTTAAATTTCTGAAGGTAGAAGAAATTGTGCCCAGCTAGACATGGAAAATAAATATATCAAAGTGCATTTTGAGAGAGAGCACTTACAGCTTTACCCTCTTATCTTTTCTCTTTGAACTATCCTTTTGTAGCAGTCTATATTTAGCAGATGCAGTGTGGCAGCTGCTGGAAGAGAAGCTGTTACTTATCAGGTAAGCCCAGAACGTGCTTCAGCTGTATTGCAGCCATGTGCCCAAGTACCTAGAAGCGTATCACACAGACCCCTTCCCACTTATTCCCACCTATTCTTAGAGGAGAGAAATTTTTCTCAGAGATTGTAAGTCATTAGTAATTTATAAAAAACAATTTCTGATTTTTTTTCTTCTTTAAACAAAGCCAACCTGCAGTATGATACTCCTGCATTCTGAGTCATGTATCACTATATTATCTGGTAATTTTGGGTATGTATTGAATGTTTAGCCTAATTCTTTTCTAATTTGTCTGATTGTAGCCCAGGTTTTGGTTTTACCTCCACTTTTATTGGTGGCCCTCAGGTGTAGTGAATGACATGCAGAGAACAGTGATTCAAAATATATGTTTGGATTCTTGTTTGATTCAGAATTATTGCTATAATTATATTTTTGTCAGCTTTACCCTTGTATATGTCCATCATCATGAGTTTTCCTCTGAATTGATGCTAGTTTAAGCAGAATGATGATAAAGCTCACAAAGGTTAAATTAAAATGTCCAGCTGAACTGTAAAAATTTGCTTTTTTGGTTCTCACAATAAGGGAGCTAACAATTCTAACAATAAGCAATAAATATCTTATTTGTACCTGCTGGTCTCTAAGCATCCCTCAGGAATACAGTTTCATGCATCTGTCTTCAGGCTGTTCCTTTTCTTGTTGACTGCTGAACCAATACGTCTGCTGGTCTGTGGTTTCTGAGATGGAGCAGAGATTGTGAATGCTGAAATTGAGGCCTGAGAGCATTATTCCAATATGGAAGCAGTTTGGGTTTTGGTGCCTCTGGGTATGTACCTAAATAAACCTACCAGCAAAACACAGGTGCTTAGCAATGCTTAGATCTCTGATGTGACAGACAAAGCTTTCTGAAAAATGACCTGAATTTAGCTGTCTATATTCTGCTTAAAATGCCCTTTTAATAACTGCCTCTTCTCTTCAAATCTGTCCTTTGGCAATTTTTTACCTCATATGGTCAACAAAAATAGTATTTTTCATTTTACAGAATAAATAGGTTTTTTTCTAATGTTGAGGACAGTAATATAATTTCATGAAAGAACAGGCAAGGAGAGGTGGAGTCTGGCTAAAAATTGTACTGGGCATTTGATGCTAAAATTAGTTTTTCCACACATTTTTATTATTTCTAAATTGTAACAAGGTCTTTAACTGTGGGTACTGGAAGCCTTATCAGAATCTTTTTCCTGGAGACTAAGAAATCATTTTGCATAGAAAAGTGACTCAAATGCTTTAAAATTAAGTAAAAACATAAAGCCCAAATACAGCCCAAACATTCCATGAAACAATTGTCACTTAGGAAACATTTTCCTCGCTGACTTGCAGAACAGAGTCACTTCCCAAATGTATCCTACTCAGGAAGCAATACCAGGTAGATCAAATGAAGTTGTGCTTCCTTAGAAGGAAAAAGCAAATGATTCAAAGTGAATATGATCAGTCTCGTGTATTTACAGTCAATCATAGAAAATCTTTTTTTTAAAAAAGAGCAGATAGTTGTAGTGAGGTTGTTGTCTTGGAAAAGTGGATGCTAGTCTTAAGCAAGTGATGGCTTTTTTAACCACGTGAAAATCAGTTCATGATACTTCAGTTCTTTTTTTCTGCTTTCTTTTTCCCCTTCTTTATTCCTTACTTCAGAAAGGAACTAAAAACTTTTAGTTTTAAGTTCTTTTAAATCCAAGATTGTGATGATTAGCAAATAAAACAATGAGATTTTGTTCTGATGTAAACGGGTAGACAATGAGCAAGGAAAGCAAAATGCTTTTCTGAGAACAGGAACAAAGTTCATATGAGCTCATGATGGATAGAGCTCTATTCTCAGGAGATGCTCTATGCTTTAGTGGGAACCCATGACTGCTTTCCTAAGGGTTGGCCAAGTGCCTAGAAAGAAAATCAAGTTTTTAACTATTACATGCTGTATTCATTTGCAAGCTTGCAGGCAGACACTTTGTATTTCTTCTTTTCCATACACATGTAAGACAAATAACGTTCAAATATTAAGTTCTCACATGACCATTGTAAACAAAGCTTCTTGGAAAAGAAAGGGGAAAAATGTGTTTTGAGCAACCATGGCTGTCAGAAAATCTGTAGGAAACTTGAAAGTTCCTACTGAAAATTAGCCAGCTAAGCAAACTCATCTTTCTATAACAGTTAAATTTTAACAAACTATAAAAAGATGTCTCTTTGAGGTCTACTTTGTTCCTTTATTCCTTTCAAATGGTCAGCACAAGCTTGCAAAACATGAGCTTTAATTCTTACTCAAGAAATACAGCCAATGACTCTAATGGGTTGCTTCAGTGACCCTTCAGTAATGTGCTCTGATTTGATCTCAAAGATCAAAAAGATTCATTGCTTCCAGAAGACTGAAAAGCCTTTGCTCATGCAGAGGCAGCCTCCATGCAACTTTCAGCAACCTCTTTTGAGTTCAGCCTCAGGTCTGCCCCATTCCTTGACATCCTGGCACCAGGCTGCTCTGGCTAGAGGGCAGTTCCCTTCTTGGCCAGCTTGCACAACAGCAGCTCCTTAGCCCATGTCATCTACCTGATAGCCCTTCTCTTTGTGCCTCTATCTCTTTCCTAAATGTTTCTTTCAATCCTTTCCTTAACCTTCATTTAACCAGACCTAGTGTTATAACTGCAAAGGAACAGTTAAGTCACCTCTAATCTTTTACTGTGCATGTTTGTAGTTAAGCCTGGAGAAGATGACTTTGGAGAAGGTGACTGTCGGAAGTGACTCTGCAGCAAATATAAAATTCCTGTGCTTTGTAAATTTATTATCAGTTGTTTGCTCTTTGATTATTCCTTAAACAGTAAATCCACCTGAGGGTGAGGGTCAGCAGGAGTTTTTAGTGGTCACTCCTTGTGTTTGGGAGCCAGGTCTGGACGTTTGGAATTTTGGAGCAGAATTTGGCCAGAATGGGAGAGCAGCCCAGGGGATGAACGTTTGAGCTTTCATGTGGTAAAGCAAGCGCAGAGCCTGATTGTTGGTGGTGCTGAGGACAGGTTGTATAGGGAAATTCTTCTCTTCCACTTTTAAAAGGAAAAAAACTTAGGGCAGCAGTGGAGTTCTGTTTCTACTGAAACTTCTTCATTCGACACCATCAGCTTCAGCAAGAAAAGGGAGAGTGGTGGTGGGGCAGGATTCATCGAGGGCTTCAAAGAGTGAAAAACCAATAATCTGTTCCCTTGCTTTTCCTTTTCTTAAAAGCTCTCTCTAGGGTGACTGAGAGAGTCTATTTCCCTAACTATTTCCCTGCATTTTCTCCTACTATTAACCCTTTTGGGAGACCCATTACCATGTTTTTCTTTTCCCTTAAATTGTTTTAATTCGCTTAATCCTGAAGTTGGTTAATTTTGTTATTTGTAGGGCAAGTATATGCAGTGGCTAATATTTCCTCCTAAACTAAATACAAAATAATAATAGTTATGAACCCTGACAACTCCTCATGATGTCAGGCAGACTGAGTAAGACTGAGATGTGATTAAAATGTTACAATATTTCAAAATACTTGTTTGCCTTTGCATAGTATTTCTGGAGTGAACTAACTGTGGTACGAGAGCACCAGTGAAAGCAAACTCAAATCCAAGGTCTTAGCATTGATTCCTTCATTCAGATTATTAAATCTGAATTCTTGTCTTAACTGTGGTCACACTTCTGATCTTCATCTCATCTGAATAATATCTCCTTTCCAGTATCTTCCTACAGAATATGAAATTATATTTTTTTTTCCAGGCCATTCTATGTTTATATGCCTTGGAACTTTTCCATAACTTTTGAGGAGAAGTGATTGTCACGGATTGCATTGAGACAAATTGTACACTACTGTTTGAGAAAAAACCCAGAAAAAACCTCAATCAGAGTGAAGGAACATTCTAGTTTCTCTACTACAAATCAAGCACATCATGTACATTGTGGTTGTACACAGCTCAAATACCTACAGGCTTAAACTTCCCCTGCAATGATTCACAGCCCCAGCTGACTCACTCATAGTCCCAACCAGGATGTTTTTTGCTTCCAGTGCTGGTCTATTGCCTTGGATGCAGCACACATGGATCTCTGTCTCTACTGCTTTTTTCAGTGACTGGCCCACTGTTACAGTCCTGCTCAGAACCTTTTTGCTAAATTAGGCAATTCCTTTCCTACAGAAGCATCCTGTTTGTTGATATCAGTCTCAAGCTAAATTTTTTGCTTTCTTTTCAGTTCCACTTTTTTGCTACGATTGGCCAAAACTACAAGGCTGGGACTATCCCCTAACTCGAGTGTGGCAAAGCTCCCCCTGAGGGCCATTTGTCTCTTGTCAGCCAGCAAGAAGAAATCTGGGATGAGAGTTCCTCCCATCCATTTCACAAACACAGTCCTGGACCAGTTGTGCACAGCAGTCATGGAGAGAAACATTGTGCTTTTAATACTGGGACATGCAGAGAGCTGGGGATCCATGTTTCCTGCTTTCAGTTTTGGTTCTTTTTTTCCCATGTTATTGAAAATTATCTGTAGGCATTTGGTAGAAAAGAGTGGTGTGATAACAAGAAGTGCTAAAAGTACATGGCTAAATCCTATCTTCTGCATACACAGCTTAAACACCACCATATCCCTCATGTTCTGCTGGAGATGCTAAAATGCAGGTGGTGAAACAGAGCCCAGGCAAACCTGAGATGATGCCACAGAAGAAAGTGCTTTTTGTGACTTGCTTCTTCTATATCTTCCTCTGTTTACAACTGCTGCTTTCAGTCTTTTACTCTGGACACTAGTGTTTAATTTTTTAAAAAAACTTCTCAGTGGTTCTGGAAGCTCAAAAAGCTTCAGCAGGAGAAGGGGTTTAGTTCCCTCTGTGATGAGTGAGAGCAAGGTTCTTAGTTGAGTGAAACCCATCTAGCAACAGGGATCCACCTGCAGCCCTCAGCTGTAGGTAACAGCAGGAACCTGTGCTGAGTGCTGGTAGGAATGTGAACAAATGTGTCAGCAAGTGATCAGGTGCATTTCAAATGCTGTGTAGTTTTATGATCACTCTCATCCTCCTGTTTGTTTAGAAGAGAGAGAGAGTTTTAAAAGTTTGAGGTGGAAACACCTATGTTCATTTCAGTGGTTTAATGATATTTTTAAGAGCAAGATATATTGTCATAACTAAATACAGATCATCTAATCTTCCTTTCTGGGATTTTTGAATGAAGTAAATTAACTACATTTCTTAGCTGGTATTTCATTTAGTTTGTTCAGTACCCTGAAGAACCATGCAAAAGCTGCAAGTCTGAAGGCACATGGCACAGTTTCAGAAAAAGTGACATAGTTGGTCCTTTCCTAAGTTCTCACATGATATGTGTGGCTCTCTTGTTGCATATGCTCATTGTTTTTGTTACACTGCTCGTTTTGTTACATCAGCAAGGTATTAGATCTCAAGGAACATTTTTGCTGGGTAGCAACTGGCTATCAGAGGTTTCACATATGGTTTTTTGTGCCAAGTGTGTATGGGAGAAGTCTTACAAGGTCAAGAGAAAATAAGCAAAAGTCAAAGACAGACTTGTAAGGCAAATAGTAACATCTGGTAAATGACTTCCTGCTACATCTGTAGAGCTCTTGTTTACTGCAGTGGATGTGAAATGTTTTTCTTGGCATAATTATAGCATTAAAGTCCAGCATTCTGGGAATTAAATTCATACAGGTTTATAATTTTACCAATAGACAGTAACAAATTGCAAATGTTGTATTAAAAGTCTGTATGTAGTAAAAAAAAAAAAAAAAACCAACACAAAAAATACACAAACCCCCACAAATTGTCAAACAGTGATGATAAATTGTTAGAAAGTTAGTTTTTATTAATTTTGGTGGGGTTTATTTATTTTTTGAGGGATTTTATACTAGAATATGAACTGCTGTGATTATGCCCTCTGTCAATTGGTATCATGGAAATCCATCCTTGTGCTAACTAAAGGCATGTTCAGTGAAACAACAGAGCTAAACACTGGCAGTGATCTGGGCTGAGGACATTACATAAATGAAATTTTGAGTCTCTTCTGTCATGGGACCCCCAAAGGGGGGAAAAATGTGCTGAAGAGAGGCAAGTAAAAAAGGCAGAGCTGTTCTGGTTTGGTGAATCTCTGTGATCCCATGCTGCCATCTGTCCTGACAGAATATTCAGAGAGGAAGAGTCATGCAAACAAAACTCCATTTCTATGGGAACTATCTTCCCAGATGACTACTCTCTGATTTTTTATTTCTTATTTTTTCCCATGGAAAAGCAAAGATTGCATAATTTTGATACTGTGGGTATAGCAACCAGACAACTTGCCCATTCTCTCTCCCCTCATCTACTTTCCTTCTAGGACCTAAATTCTGCAGAGGTTAAAAAAAGTCAGGGACAGCTGGGCTCCTCAAACAGAAGTTGCAAAGGTTCATTCTGTTTTAGGAGTACTTCAGTAGGCTCATGCAATCATTTAAAGTTTTATTCTGTGGTAATTAATGTTCCTGTTGTACTCTGCATGGCTTGGACTGTGTTCAATGCTAAATAGTTTAACTGGAACAACAGAAGTGATCTCCTCTGAGATCAAGACACTTGGATCAAACAGAAATCAAAAAAAGGCCATGGGACTGGCTGCTTCATAGACTAAAACCAGTGCTGTGCTTGTTTCCACAATGCATTTGAGAATATTCTTTGTAACTGTAAGAAGTTTGAGCTGAGATACCAACTGAGGTCTCTGAGGCTTCAAAAAAGATTTGGTCATGCTTGCAGCAAACAAAAAAATGGGGTTGAAAGAGAAAAGTGTTACTATAAAGCCCTGTAAATTGCATGTGCATGCTTTTCTAGAACAATTCCAAAAACAATGATTGGGATTTGGCAACAAATCTGTATCTGGTATCAAATCCTGCTTGTATTACTTGAAAAATCAGACTGGTTTCTTGACAACGAAGTGTGGCCATGTTGTCAAAATTCTTATTTGTTGCCTACAGATTATTACTAGTTAGTTTTCATGCCAATCTACCATCTTGGCTGTATTGACTTGAACATAATATTGCCTAATTTAAACTCGTGTTGTGGAACCCGATCCTTTGCATTTATATTTGTCATAAGCTCCCTGGTAAAAGCAGGAGATAACATTCTGCTTGAAAATCAGAATGAACTGTTCAGTTGTCCTTGTGTTTTGCTATAATCTTTGATTAATGTGCTCTTCACCATTCCATGACTCCCCTATGGATTTCACCAGCCACATGTCACCGAGTGGAGAAGCCAATTTCTTGCCCTTTTTAAGTCAGGCCAAGAGGAGGTCTTGGGAGCAGAGAGGCATAATGGACCATGAAAGTCTAAGAGCAATTATTTCTTGCTAGTTAAGCATCATAAATAGCAGGAAGCAAGGTTTATTTATGGAAGAGATGTCTATGAAACTTGATTTTTATTTACTACTTCCAAGAAGATTGCTAGAAAATGAATAAAATAAGATCTGTGTAATATTTAAAAAATAAGGACAGTTTAAAAATTAGTCAAAGGAGAAAAATCCCTCCCATATTTAAAAAAAGATGCAAGCTTATTGTTTCATATTTCCTTTTGAATAACGTGGTATTTTATTGTTTTCCAGGGTGATATCATTATGAAAATGATGAGGACAACAGCAAGCAGATGTCTCAAGGTGAGTCAAGCTCTATGTATTATGAAAGGTTATAGTTAATGAAGTTTTAAGGTGTAGACTAAGGCAAATTATTTATAGTCTGGATTCAGGCCAGTACAGTGCTCTACCAGCCCCTGGGTAGCTTAGGGGGAAATCTTTCCTCAAGCAGGAAAGAACTTCATTTCTCTGCCTAGGAGGAAGTTGCCCGAAGCCACCCCACTTCAGGGACTACAGAGTATTAATGTCCTAGATACTCTTATTCTTTCTCACTCTATTACCATCTTTTTCTCTTTGGGGATGCTGGAGGGGACAGTTCCTCCATGGTGTAACAGTGGAAAAAGTGTCCCATCCATTTGTGTAATTGCTTCTTCCCTGAATAAACTTTGTGTGGGTTGTTCTTGGTATCCACATGTCCATTACCACTGTCACACTCTGGCTCTGCATCTGACACCATCTATAACCAGATGTGGGCCTCTCAGGTTGTCAGCAGATTGGAAGCTCTGATTTTTATTACAAAGGGCAAAACAGTGCTAATTTTGCTGTGAAAGCTGTGTGCTGTGTTTTTTCATGAAGGTCTATTTGGTGTGTATTGTGTGAATGATTTGTGGGATACAGTACAAGGAGTGGGGTGATGTTTCCCCTCCCCTCCACGCTGATGAGGCCCCACCTGGGGTGCTGTGTGAGAGAGGGGACCATTGCAGCCCAGCCAAAGGCCACTAAGATGACTGAGGGACACATGAAGAAAGGCTGAGAAAGCTGGGGATGTTCAGCTCCTCAGAGAAGGCTCAGGGATGATCTTATCAGTGTGTGCAAATACCTGAAGGGAAGGGTCCAGAGGAAATGGTGCCAGGCTCTTTCCAGTGGTCCCAAACTGAAACACAGGAGATGCTGCCTGAGCAGCAGAAAACCCTTCTGTACTCTGAGGGTGACTGAACACTGGTGCTTAGTGCCCAGCCAGGCTGTGGACTCTCTCACCTTGGAGATAGCCAAGAGCCATCTGCTCCTGGACTGAGCAGCTCTGGATTGCCCTGCTTGAGCAGGGGAGTTGTTTCAGAGATCCCTTCCACCCACAACTATTCTGTGATTCTGCAAAGGGTGACTATGCAAGCCATATATACCAAGTAGCATGTTTCCAACCTCCTTGGAGCTCTGTGCTTCTTAGAAATCTAGATGGAGCCACAATCCACAGTCATTACAGTAGGAAAGAAAGTCCACCCTGCAAATTAGGACTGTTTTTTTCTCATCTCTCCTGTTGCCATCTCTTCACACTTGCCAATTTAATTGATATTAATAAAGACTTGCCTCTGAAAATATTTGACAAGTCTCCATTAACCAGTCAATAATAGCCTAAAATAAATGTTGAGAAGCACTTATGTCTTGGCACAACTATCAGACATATCTGGATGCACAGGACTGCTGTTCAGAGGCTCACTGTGAATGACTGATTCTGACACATGAACACAGTCTACCCAGATTATTAAAGAAAATTAAAAAAACCTCATCTGTCTATTTGCTTGCGTGTCATTTCCTGCTTATCCAGTTCTTGGAGATAAATGTTGTGAAGTATGGAGTAGTGCCCCTTGTATTTTAAATTAATTCAAGAAGGCATACTGGTGCTTAAGGCATTGCAGTTCCATACAAAGGAAGAGAGAAACCATGCTTTTAGGTGAAAAAGGTGACCAAGAAAAAAGTTGTGTGTGAGCACTTGAAATGGCCTTATAAGTAAAAATATATTTTATTAATTAAATAATAGGGCTTCTAGAAGGCATATATTATTTTGTAAATTAAAACCATTTTTTCCCCAAGTCCAGCATATAAATTGAAAGATCCTGAGCCTTTTCTGTATTTTAGGTTTTTAGTTATGGTGCACTTGTGTCAATTTTTCTCTGATAAATGCATCATGGATTCCCCCTATTAATGGTTATCTGATATACTTGGAAAGGGAAAATAATATTTAATTGCTCTTTGGCACCCTATGTTCTGCGTCTGCCTGTTACATGAAAGTATGGGGCTCTGGTGACAGTAAATGCTGTGTGTTCAGACTTGAGATGTTTCCTCTGAGCTTCTGGGAGATACTGGACTAGATCTTCAGAAAACAAATAATTAGTTATATTAAATTTGGCTCATTAAAAGACTTTTTAACCTACATGTACAAATATGAAGGGTTAATAGTTGCATTTTAGTTGGATTTACACAAAACTTCAGAAATAATCTTTATGTCAAAGACTGTCTGTATAGCCTGCAGAAGAAATTAGCCTAGGTCTGACTTCCCAACAGAGTAGCAAAGAATGTATGTGTAAAAAAATACTTGCACAGGTAATCCAAAAGAGACATCTATAGCACATCAACTGCTTTTCCAGAGAAAAAGTGTGTAGGTGTCTGTGTTGTCTAAGGTAAGAAAGGGCAATGTCTTTTTTTGTAAATTTGTTGAAGAAAAAGTTGTACTGGATCCTAAATAGCCTTGATATTCTCCAGCTATAATAATTGTAAATTTTGTAGCACTGGGAGATAGAATTAGGGAGAGTTTCTCTACTCTCTCCCTTGCTTGCACAGGCATGCAGAGGGGGGACAGAGTTTTGCCAATTGTTTCCTGTGATGCTGGCAAAGAAATTAGTGTTGCAATCTGCCTTTCCATTTCCTTTGTTAAAAGTCTGCTTAAAAGACTAAGATCAAGAGCTTTGCAGATGCATCAAGAATTCATGATCCTTGTGCAAGTCACACATCCCGTGCCAAACCGGCTGCATCCCAGCTGAGGTGATGAGTACAGATACAGCCTCTGACAGGGAGAGTGTCATGGGAGTAGCAACTGTACAGGAACAAGTATTGGGAATGACTTCTTACAGGGAAAACAAAAGATGAGGGAATCAGAAAAAAGATGTGACCAAGATGTCCTTAAAAATGCAAGCTGACTAGTCTGACAAGTCTTGGATTTCAAAGTTTTGTTGGATATATATCTAGATCCTAATGGGTGGGGGTTCTTTTTTTTTGTTTGGTTGGGGTTTTTTTTTGTTTGTTTTTTGGGGGGTTTTTTTGTTTGGTTGATTTGTTTTTTGTTGTCGTTCCTTCCCCTCTAGACCCCCCTCACTGTCTTTTTGTCTTTCTTTTGTGTTCCTATGAGATAAAGGTATCCTTCTATGCAGTGATTCCCTTGAGCTTTTCCCACTTATATTTCTTTTAATCACAGTGAAGAATTCAGACCTTTCTATCTAATGCCCTATTGCAGATGAGGATTAGCCAGGTTGAGGGGAATAACCCACTCCATGCATGACTGAGGAATAGTTAAGGGAAAACATGCATTGAGCTCTTCAGTTTAGCTACAGAGCTTTCAAGAAAAGAACAAAAAACTAAACAAAAGCCATTTAGAGTTACTGTGCAGTCAGTGACAAATTCAGTTTGGCCTCTTCAGGAACAGGGGACTTGCAGCCTGTAGACAGACTCAGAATGTCTGGGTCATGACAGATGGAGTTATAACAAAGGAAAGAGGTAGTAAACCCTGATTTAGTGTGTACAACTGCTTTAAGCTGTGTTTAAACTCTTCCTGGTCTTTGCCAGAAATTACTTTTGTTTGGTGCAGGGGAGTTGGGTCAAGTCAAAATCCTGTACCTACATCCTTACTATGGAAGCTTCTGCATCAGTCAGAACAATGTGGGTCATTCCTATCTATGTCCTTAGGTAAGAACAACCAGCACTGCAGTGTAGTAGGGTCTTTGCTAATGCATTTAAGGTATCTAAGAAATGAAAGACAAGATGTGAGTTATACAGTTAGAAAGCACCTCCTCCAAATAGCAAAATGGGGGGAATCATCAGGAATATTACCAAGAAAAAGTCAGAAGTCATTGTTTTGTTGCTACATAAAAATTTGGCTTTGCTCATATTTTAAATACTGTGTGAAAATTTTCTCCCCATTTCTAAAAGGACAGAGTGGGATTAAATGAGATCCAGAGAAAAGGAAACTGAAATGGTTAAGAGGCTGCAGGATAACAAGGAGAGGCAGATGTCTGGGACTCAAGTGTAGGGAAGAGAAGGCTGAGAGAGATGGAACTTATTTTTTACAGAGCTATGAAGATCAAATGTGTTATTCGCCAAACCCTGTATTAATAGAACAAGGGGCTACATTATTTCTTAGGTTTTAAATCAGCCCTCTACTGGTTTGATGACTTTGCACACTGCATAGTTAACTTCTGGTATGTGCTGCTACAGGAGGTGGTGGAAACAGACAGTGTCAAGAGCTTAAAAAGTTAAAACCATGGATTGGAGGTCCATAAATAGGTACTGGAGGGATTAGGCAAGAGGATTCTTCAACCCCAGTATAGCTCTTGTGGAGGAGAGAGAAAACTTGGCTAGATGAACCCTAGAAGGGTGTTTCTAATGCTTTTATGTTTTTAAGGCTATCACATGGTATCTGGTGAAACCAAAGACTAAAGATTTAGTTGAATTTTTTTTCAAGCAAAATTCCAAGATTATTTTTTCTTTTGTATTTGTTATTCCAGCTCATTCCCTCTAATACATTTGTCTGTAGGAGGAGAGTATTTTCTTTCTTTTGTCTGTAAATCAGCTATCTTAGCCTCATAAAACAAAGTTTTATCCTGTTTGCTTGTTCTAATTGTTTTGGTTGTTTTTTAAGTAAGACTTAAACCAATGGTTGGAGTTAAGTACAATTATACTTGTAGGAATACATGTTAAATTTGTCATTCAATTACATTGTTTTATTTTTAGAAAATAACTTGTGACTACACTTAACAGGAAGATAATCTGTAAAAAAATTCAGGTTTTTTTGGCATCTTGATAAAATAAGCTCCTTCATCTGACTACAACTGGCAGAGTTGATCCCTTTTTGAGATCAGCTTCAGTGATTTAGTTCTAGATTCAAGTCTTCTAAACGCTGAGGAAGGTTGTAGTTTTCTTGCTGAAAAAGAAGTCCACTTCTCCCTCTTCCTCTTTTTTCTTCATTTGAGGCTTGTTACTGTCAGGCTTGAGAGCATGAATTTTTGTTCCTTCGCAAGCCAGCTGGGAATGTCTATGCACTGTTTGGCAGCCTTTTGGTCCATCTTTTGGCTTTGCCCAAAAGTCATGCCTTTGCCTATGCTTTCTGCTCTCTGTGAGATGATTTTAAAGGATGTTAAATTATTGTGAATAATATATATACTCCCCTACGAGTTTTCAGAAAAGTAATTATTCTGCTAAAACTTGTGAGTTTTGGGTATCAGTCAACCTCTTCTTGGCTCTTTAAGTACCAGATTAAAATCAAAATGGTAAACAAACAGCTAAAAGAACTTGTAAATATTTCTGCACCAGGATGTCCATGATTGTATTTTTGATTCCTTCAGCGTGAATTCCAAGGCTGGGCACAGACTAAATGACATAGCCTTAGGTGGTCACTTCATTTTGGTGTTTCCTGTTTCTCTGTCTCTCTCATTCTCCCCTGCAAACAGTCCAGGCTTTCCACACCAGCCTGGCAGAGGAATAGGCATGAGGAAGGCTCTGCTCCTCCTTCCTTCCAACTCCAACATCAGCTCTCCATTTTTTGCCCAGTAAAATGCCAGAATAGTTTGTCAGAGGTAAGTGAGTCCCAGGCAAGGAGGAAGAAGCCTGAGCTGAAGTGTAGGATCTGACAGTATGGGAGAAGATGAAAAGGAGGAGTGTGTCCCTGTATCCCAAAGACTCTTCATACATGTGACCTCCACAGCAAAGTCCGTCTGGAGATGTCCCAGACCCCTTTACAGCTCTTCCCAGAGAGATCAAACTCTCTCAAGCAGGAGACTTATGAATAGAAGGAAAAGCACCTCCCCAGCCTACAGACACCTAAATCCTTTTGCTTTTGTTTTTGCAATAGTTGGCATTATCCTGAGACAGTCACAGTTTGTGTCAGCAGCTCTGAAGGTTCCAGTGGTGTCACCTCTTGCTATCACAGGAATGCAGTTGTGTGGCTTCCCAGCCAAACTTAGCTCATTCTTGGGGTGTCTGGAGGGGGAGGTGGAGAAAGCAGAGTTGGTGTTTGACAGCCTGCACCCCAGGGAGTGTACATGCAGCTTTTTGTGCCTTATCACACAACCATACCAGCCAAATACTTTCTTTGTGTGTCAGGAAAAGGTGCAGTGACAGGAGCTGGCTGCCTGTGTTTGACAAGAGAGTGGGGCAGTGAGAGAACTGGATGCTTAGTTGAAGCTGAGATTCCCAAAGATGTACAGCTACAACTCAGATACTTGGTGTGGTTATGATGAAAGAATTAGTGATCTTTGCACTGCTGCTAATGCATCAGAGTCAGGTCTGAGCAAAAATTTTACAAAGCCAAGGTTGTGATGTTTCTCACCATTGAAAAGATTTCTGAAGATTAGTATTGGGGAGGGAGAAAATGACAGGAACTTTTTTGTAAAACTTCCTTGTTTGCTTTTTTCCTTTAATTCTCAAAGAGACCTTTTAGAGGCTCAGACTCAGAATAGTAACCTTTTTTTTCCCCTTTCTTTTCTTTTTTCTTTCATCAATGTTGTCTGACTTAGCAAATGACCCTGCAGGCCTTTAGTCTCTTTTTGTGCTCACCGATGGCCAGGACCTCTTGCTCTTACAGATTTGTGTGGCCTGACATAGCTTAAGGCTGCTTCAGTTACAAGCTTCATAAACAAAAGGTATCTTTGCTATAGCTTCAATGCCAGAAAATGAAAACACACTTAAAATCTACTGAAAGTCAGACAAAGTCTTTCTAGGGTTTTTAGTTCAATCACTACAGCCCTACTCAGCCAGGGAGCCTAGAGAAAAACTAAAGAGTAGAAGGAAAAGTCCTGTCTGCCTTTCATGTAGAAAAACCTGACTTCTTCATTCTTTTCAAGGCAATAGAATGTCAAGTCAGGTTGTGTTGCCTAAGGCTGCTATGCAGTGAAGGGATTTAAATGTAACCTCTGCATAAAGAAAAAGGAAGTCCCTTAATTCATTCAATATTTTATTAGAAATCTCTTAATGCTGGTCTTATTCCTAAAGGTAAACATCTCAGAGGCTTTTCAAAGCCTGTATTTCATTATTTAATAATCTGTTTTCAGTAACAGAATTCCCCAGGTTTGAGCTTGTAACTAAGTCCACAGGCTGGAAGTATCAGCAGTCCAGGAACTGCTAAATAATTAAGCCATTGGTGCCTGTAAGTGTTAGAGATTGACTCACTCATAGTTTAGTTTTACAAACTGCTGGGAAAGAATGTACCGTGAAAAAAAAAAGATTACTTAATAGCTCTTTTTAGGGATAATATGAATTTTGTTTACAATGGCATGGCTTGAAATTGAATGAATTTTTGTTTACCAAGTAGTATTTATAGGAGAATATTTATCACTGAGTCTGTACATACCTGGCTTCTTGTGTAGAGCAGTTTCACCTGTGTGTAATAGAGTCCTCTCATCTTCTGGATTCACTGAAAATCCTGAACTCCATTCAGAGGCTAACTATATTTTTAGAGTATTGTTTGGCAATGTTTTAAAAAAGGCATTTCAGGGAATAGCCATTCACTAGAAACTCCAGGATAGTGTTTGGCTGTGGAGCAGCAGAGCTCTGCATGAGGTGTGTGTGCACAAGTGCTTGTTCTAAGGATCCAACACAGATTTGTGCACAAGCACAGATTTGTGCACCTCCTGTCACAAATAGGGCAAATATCCATCTCTGAAGGGAACTGGCAGTCAATATTTTGACATCTCAGACACTGAGGTGGAAGTGGGATCATTTTGAACACATAGGATATAACATGGACTGCTCTCTAATTCCAAGCAGATGGAAGCAGGTCAGTCTGCATCTGTGAATGCTGTATGTAATTATTTTTCTTCATCAGAGAAAGAAGATGAGATTGATTTTATGATACTGCCATTTACCCTGGAAGAGGAAAAATTAGTGCAATCATGGATATAAGGGTAAAAGAATGGGAGTTCAAGGAGGAGTAACAGAGGTCTTTTGTGAGCACTGGTAACATGCATTTCCTAATTCAATCCAGACAGAAAACAATTGAGTGAATGCAATAATTTAGCACAGAACCACAGCACTTTCCTCTGTAGACAGTTTGAATTCATTGGCTATGTGGAGTGAGATGGCTAGATAGGAAGAGGGGTGGGGAGAGTGCCAAATGAAATTTTGTTGTAGGATGCTAGAATTTCCCTTGTACTGTTAAACATAAATCTGCACTTAGAAATCAAGTTAGTACAATGCAGGAAGTACATATGGACTGTCTTGAATACTTTTTTCTTTTCTGTTGCATATGAGAGTATGGCAATCCTGCCCTTCAGTACTGAGAACTAAACATACTTATAAAGCTAAGGTCTAGAAATAAGTGGTTAGAATTAATCTGCCTTTTTTTTTTTTTTTTTTTTTTGCATCTGTTTGTTTACTTTGGCATTTTGAAATACTTTGAGACTTGATCTGCCATGGGAAAACTGCCTGCATTCTCCTTAGAGCTTATTTGCTGTGTTTACAAGCTTAGACTATATTGATATTGTTACTAAGGAGAAATTACCTTTTGGTGATATGGGAAGATTTAGCAGCTTTGTGCATATACGTACAGAACTTAAGCATACAAGCATTATGATAAAAAAACAGATTTGAAATTCTTTGTGTTCAAACAATTCAAATGATGAAATACCAGGACAAAGCTCACCTCTACAACCACTCTTAGATTTCTCTGTCTTCTATATGTTCAATATAAAGTGGTAATTTTGGCTCTCAACATGAAAATATTTTTCTGGTGATTTTGAAGAGAGCAAATTGCCTCAAACATCTTAAAAACTACCAAAAAAATAACACTTTTCAGATCACTGAATATTTAAAAATAGCTCTTCTCTTGTCTAGGATTGACTGGACTTACTTGCTGTCTCAATTTAAATGTCATATTGACATCTTGTTGTGATTATCTGCAAAAAGGATGTGGAGATATTGGTGATTAGTCAGTATCCTGTGAAATAGGCTGTGAGCTTTTTCTGCAATTGAGTAATGGTGAGCAGAGAGCTTCAGTAAAAGAGCTGTTTATGAATGTTGCAAGTCAATCAGAAAGAATTTGTTACTCTGAAGAGATCCCATTTTTTTAATAGCTGTAGCTTTTTTCCAGACTGTTAGCAAGAACTGAAAATATGAGTACTGGAACTGAAGAACTTCCTTTCCTGTTATCCTCTTGATTATTTTCTAAATGTGAAAAAAGCCCTGCCCTGCCTTATTGTTTATTTTATGAAAATTTAGAATTGAATTCAGCAAGTAAACCACAATTATTTATGCAAATGATGTTTTCACCAAACACCCCTATAATTCTGGTTGTTTACCAGAGCATGGTATATATTATCCCATGGTCATATTTACCTTTTCTGCTCTGGAAAGGGAGAAAAGTGGAGCTTCTACAGTGTAGCTTAAATCTCAAATGAACATTTTCCTACACAAATAGAGAGTTTTTTCTGCCATCACTTCAATCTTGTAGCCCAAGATTATTTTACTCTAATTCTTGGTGTTTCTCATAGAACAGATTTTATTTTTTCTTTTCCATGAGGATTTGAGTAAATGACTGCAATATGTCTGTACTCTGTTCCAGTGCAATGACACTGGTTTAAGTCACTACATTTGCTGAAGTGGGATGGATTCTTTTCATCACTTAGCAGTGAAAGCTGCTCATCACAGACCTTTCATTTGTCCATCCAGTGATCCTTTCAGTGCTAAAACCTGAGATTTTTCTTAATTCAATATTGTAGCAGCAACAGAGGACAAAACTGCACAACACAGGTTCCAAAGGACCTAGCTCTTTTATTCATATAAATGTACATGTATGGTATTTACCTCAAGCCAAAAGGATTCTGGATCTAATACACTTCTGTGTTACATTAGGTCAGGGTATAAAGCACATGAATGTCCTTTTTAAGTCCTATTCTGGTGGAATGACAGTGTAGCCTCTAGTTCTTCAGCTGACCTCTCTGATCCTAGAGTGCATATTTTGAAACACCAACCAGACAAATGACAGGATGGAAGCTCGTGACATTCTGATTTTATTGGAGCCTGGTACTTCAACATTTTTACTCTTTAAATAACATGCAAAAATTCTTTGGTTTTTATAATTGCCAGATTTGTGTCCCCAGCCACCTCACTAAAATAAATCAAAACAGTTCCTTGTATGCACTGTATTATAACCAGAGCAGATGACTTTTATAATATCTTATTCTTTTTTTGAGAGGTGAAGTATATAACTGTGTAGGATGAAAGATTATATCAAATAGCAATAGGATACTTCCAGTAATATGCTTCCAGGTAAGCAAACTCAACCTCAGATTTTTGACAGGTACTTACAGAGCTTCTAAGCTGATCCAGCTTCTAAAATTTTCTGACCTGTTTTCACTCATTCTGTGGCAAATGTAATGCAGCTTGTATTCCTTTTTTGCTTCACTCTGGGGGTTAAAGGATGGTCATAAAAACCATGTAAGAGGCTCCTACCAGTTTTTCATCAACAGGTAAACTAAAAATTATCTGAGCAATACATTTTCATGAAGAACAGAAGGAAAAAATAAATCATCTTGAATGAGTACTCTTAGAATAAGCAGATGTGTAAATGAGGGAATGCAAATTATTCTTTAGAATTAAGGTTTCCCTTTGGAGTGAGCAGGCAGTTAAATGTCAGATTTGAGGCAGATATAGAACCAAGATGCACAGATTTTTTTTCTGTGTTGCAACAACTGTAATTTCCCTTTTTAAACATCCAGCTTATTAAACTGTTTTAGGTGTCATAAAAGGGCTTGGACAAACAGCTCTTGGGTCCCCGCATTCATCTTAACTCTTGTATTGTTGGCTTACTGTAAACCACAAAATATTGTACTATTGTCTGTCCATAAAACTAATCCTGACACCACAGTGGTGCAGCTGGTTTGGGAGGCCCCTCCTACCTTGGAGGTTTAAAGAATCCATCAATTGTAGCTGGAATTTCATTGTATCTCTAAAGAAATGGGAAGGAAAGTCAAATTTCATCACTGAACTTCATAACTTAGGTCCTTGCAGTTTCAAACGACTTATTAATGAATTGATTAATTTATAATTAATTTGTCATCTAGTATTTAACTGTAATTATTCCAATTAAATAACTTAGAATATATTTGGAATTTTTAAAATATTTAAATTAATTGTAAATTAATATTTACTATTCCCTATTGATATATAAATTGTTCAGCTTTAGATCATTAACTTCATCATACTATGGGTTTCCAAGAACAGTGCATTTTCAGTACATTATACTTTATTAGTAACAGATCTGGTATTTTCTTCAATAATGCTATTTTGTCCCCCTGAGGGATTTTTATTGTTTGTTCATAAAGTTTTCCTACTGAAAAATTCCTACACTTTACTACAGTTTGAAAGCTTTGGCTCTTGGTACTCTAAATGCTGCCATATTACTTCTTGTTCTGAAACCCAAGTGATGGTTCAATAACAACTGTAGGGAAGTTTTATCCCTGTACAATCTTGCTCAGAATAAATAAAAGGACATTAAGAAACAAAAAATTTGTTTGTTTAAATATCTCCTGAACATTTTGCTTTATTAAGGAGTAGAGTTAATTTTAAACCTATGATTCCGGAGGCAGATCATTGAAAGAAGATCCAAAGAGCTCTAATTAAGTTGTCCTTTACAAAAACATCATTTATTGAAAATGTGACCTTTCTGGTTCAAACCTAAGGATGACCAAATCTCATTTTAAGGTCACAAAGAAGAACAGAATGATTGATATTATTGTCTATTTGCTAGGTCTTGAATTCTTTTGCACTTTGGCCAGGTCAATAGATTGCAGTTTTTAAGCTTCCTTTCATTTTTTTTTTGTCACAAGTAACCAGTAAATTGCTAGAATACAATTGAATGCATAGTGTTTAAAGAGCTGAGGAAAAAAAATCATGGCTTTTTGAAAGGAAAGAACTAAGTGGGTGATAGAAACAGGAAAGAAAGAGGGAGAAGAAGGTTTAGCCCTTGGCTTTTTCTAAGACACACAGAACTCATCTGCTGATGTTGCAGGCACCAAGACTGCAGTCAGGGACTCTCGGGCAGGAATGGGAGACCAGAAGTGGAGATTCTGTTCTCTGTGCTCCTGACCCTGAGCAACTCAAAGTGAGAGTGCTGGCCTGATGCTCTTCTCACTTGGGCTTATGCAGAGCAGCACCATGGCTCAGGGGGAAGGTACAGCACTTCTGAAAACTCAAAAATCCTCCTAGCACACCAGTTCTGGCAGTTTAAAACTCAAGCAGCATGAACATTTGATCCAAGTTTAAATCTAAACTAGCACACTCTCCTCTAAACATAGTGAAGCTGTGAGGAGAGCAACTGCACTGGGCAATACGTTGGGTACTTCAGGAAATTTGCCAGTGTGGGTGGTAAGGGAGCAGTGAAGGCATAGTGCTAAACTGGGAACATCCCAGCTAAACTGGGAACGTCCTAAGATGAGAGCAAGTATGGTCTGAACCTTGTCTTCCATTTGCCATGTTTGCTGCCTGTCCTCATTGGGTTTAAGCAGTCTAATTGGATTATTCTTCTAGAAATGTGGTACTGGAGACTTTTTAATTGTTCAGCATTTTAGCTCTGTTAACCTATGCCATGATAAACAAGTACTGTCAGCATCTCTGTGGTACATCTATTTGGTTGACATTTTTTCCATATTCAGGAAAAGAAACCAAATTACTAATGGCAGCCTACAGCATTCCCCTTTACTTTGAATAAAACAGGTTAGAGAACTGTGTTTTCTTATGGCTCTTTGAGAGAATATGATTGGCTTTGCCACATCCTTCTTTGAGAGGCACAGGGTCTCTACAAATACACATTCCCTCAGGAAGGCTTTGAAGAATTCACCAGTTCCTGGAGGGTCCATTGCTGAATTAGGCCAATGGTAGACATATCAGGAATGCAAATTATTTCCATTATATGATCTTATTAAATATGATTAAAAGATAACTGTTCCTGCAGCATGTCCAACAAAGAATCAAAAGCCCAAGCCAACTGCTAAAGAAAAGTGTCAGTAGCTGTGATGGATTATAATTCATCCTGGACAGGAAATTGTAAATATATGACCTAAAGGGAAAGAACACTTTAGGTAATGTAATTAGGGGGAAAATAATCCTGTTAGTATTATAAACTATGGGCCCATATGGAAACCCCCAAGTGTAAAAAATGAGGCTCCAAATCTGCAACTGCTCAAAAACAAGCTAGAAATGCATGAAGGATTGATGCAGCAAGGCTGGCAAAAGGTGGGACTCTCCAATAAAGGTCAGTTTCTGTGATTCTAAATGCTTACCCAGAGAAGAAGTATTTGATTTCATGTACAGACAACTGCTAACAACAGCCTTAACAATAAAAGAGTCACTTCACTGCTACTGTATTGGTTTTACTCACAGAAATTACTAAAAAGATTTCTGCTTTCCCATGCTTGGAGGCAACCTTCAGTTTGTGAGCTGTTCATTTGTGTTTCTAGGCCAAATTTAAAGTGATTTGCATGACTTCAGCCTTGCTTCTGTGTGCCACTTCCCATGGGGTTAAGGCTGGTTGGGAGTAACAGTTCCAGTGCTTCCATGCAAGGAAACATGGAGTGTTTGCCATTGCTCTGCTAGCTTCAGATCACAGGACAGAAGATAGTATTAAAATGCCATGAATGTCAGAGGCAACAATGCATTTGGAAGTTAATTTGGTCACTTACCCTTTTCTTATTCCTGATCTCATGAGATTTAATTTTATTTAAATTATGAAAGATAAAATTCACGTTATCATCACTGGGTTCCAGTAAAATTAGTGCCCTGTGTTGGATTTAAACCAGTCTTATCTGTCCCCTGGCAGAAAGGTGTACTATGGGGTGTACTATGTAAAGTAGTAACAGACTCTGCAGAAATTTGTTCTGTCGTATGTCCTAAATTCCAGGTATATGAAGATAGCAATTTGAAGGTGTTGTGCTGTGTATCTTTCTCACATAAAACAAATTTTACCAAAAAACCCAGGAGATATGCAGTGACAAACATTGGGTGCATTATTTCCTATTCTAGGGTCTTAGTTTTGTTGCTGTAACAAGTGGCTGAGGTTAAATGTGCAGAGTGGGAGTTGCAGAAGCCAGGATCCAGGAGTGGGAGCAGGGCTGCTTTGCTGTGCCCAGATGCACAGCAACAAGGAGCACACGAACTATTGGAGTGCAGTGAAAGCAGAGGGGTGGCCTTTGCTCTGCTGGCTGCCAAACCCAACCTCTTGTGGACTGATGAAAGGAATGTGCTCCAGAGATGAGGCTCTTCTTACTGAGAGCTCCTCTGTGGTGCTTGGAAAGTAACAAGAGAAGAGACAGAGCACCTACAGTCTCTGTTTGGTGTTTGCTCCTAAGTAAAAATCTATTCTTAGGACCTGAGCTTGTATTGGTGGGTCTGCATGATTCTTCTTGACACCAGTGTACCTGGGAGTCATATTTGCCACTCATCAGTTGTAATTCAAAAATTGTATTTCAAAAACAAACCCCAAAGCTGTACTTAAAAATACAGCTGATGTCTGGAGGAGGGACTAAGTGTGTGCAGAAGTAACACATGAGTACTGTCACTGCCAGGCTGACCCAAAGAATCCCACACAGGAAGCCCATGAGTGGCACCAGGCATATCCATAAGTTGTTACCCATCTCCTGCTGGTTTTGTTCCTGCCTTAGCCCAGACCATCCTGGTTAGTGGGGAGAATGAGGCCTGGAGAGCTGTGTCCCTCCTTTTATCAGGGTAGAAGGAGGACTGCATTACTTACTCCATCTCTGTCTAGTCTGGGAACCTAGTTTGAGGTGATTACTGATGTCTGCTGAGACTGCTACTCAGATTAGAGAAAAAAAATAATATTCCAACTCTAAGATTCCAGAGCTGGAGACTGCTCTGATCCTGTGAGAAGAAGAAAGTTTTGTATTTAAATGTTGAATATTAGATTTATAATTAAGGGCCTGATTTTTCATTGCACTGGGATGGTGTTAGTTCAGGATCTGTATTCCAACTGCATCTTTAAATATTAAATTTCTTCTGACAGGATGGAATCTGATATGCAACCTCTGACACTGGGTCCCATGCTGTTTCTTATGTCACAAATGATGACAATTGCCAGGAACAGTGACTAGCAGCGGCAAGAGACTCAGCAATAGTTCCTTTAATTGCATTCTGTACTTTCAGATATAATTTACAGTTTGAAAGTGTTGAAAAATGAGTGTCCTGACATGAGGGCTCAGTATCCTGTAGCAAGCCACTGGGAAGAGGAAAGCTTTTCTTTCAAGATGCAGCAAAACCAGTCCCTTACTGCATGACAGGAAGAAGCTGCCCCAAACCTGCCAATGATCCAGGATGTTTTTCTAAATTCCAGCTGGGCTGCAGCCTGAAGCTGGCAGCAGGGATTCAAACCCTGCAGCGAAACACCAGAGGCTCAAGCCCTTTACCCAGTGTCTGTCATGGTGCCAGACAAGGAACCAAAGGAGCAGCAAAACACTCTCTGTACTAAAATGGCAGAACAAATAGCTCCAAGGCACACAGGCCAACACACAGCATTAATTAGCCTAAAAGTAATTAGTAAAATATTGCTAAAAAATCATGAGTAACACAATTGAGAGCTGGATGAGTTTTTGAGCACAGCAATATGAGAACCTGTGAGCTGTAACTCTGAATTTGATGCACAGCAGGAGGTGTCAGTGACAAGCAGACCAGTTTTGACCGGAAGAGAGGAACATAGTATAAAATATAATCTGCTGTAGTAATTAAGGTCTCTGAATGAAGTGTCAGTTTTCCCAGCAAATTCTGACCTATCCAAACAAGACAGAAGGAACAGACATTACTCTTAACTAGAATTTGTCAAGTTAATTACATTGAACATTTTCTCAAATTAAGCTGTTTTTCTAGGTGGAAACAATCTTGAAATAATTGATTTTGCAAATATGTTCAAAGGTTTTGGACAAATATTTATGAGACTAGATCTCAACATATGGATCCTGCATGAATAGCCTATTCTTAGTTTTATTTCCCACATTCAGTGTTTAGTATGACAACCTTGGATTATGTGATCCATCATGGAAGTCTCTAGTTTCAGATTATTTTTCCTTTTTTCACTCTACTCCTGCTCTCGACCAACAGGAAATGAAGAACATATTTATTATTCTTTGCTAAGCACAAGAGTGTGAAAGGCCTGGAGAGCCAACACATTACTGACTTTTTTACTGTTTTATAGAATTTGTGTAATGTTAAGGTCATTATGACTTCCTATGGACACTTAAGTTCCTAAATCCCTTCAGGCTCATGAAAAATGTTATTTATGGAAAGATACTGTTTGGTGTATGCTGTCACCACAGGTCAAGCTAAAAAGCTATAGTATGAAGTGTTCTTTTCTTCATCAGGGTTGAGAGCTTTCCTCTTCTGTACTGATGATATTCCTGTCTGATGCTTTCACAATCCTTTAACAATATTGGTGTGTTTGCCCTGAAATACATAATTATATCATTGGGAACACTGGTCTTATCTAGTCTTGGTTTGTAGCTATTTTCTTTCCCAGGATAACTCCCTGGAATGAAGATATGTTAGAAGTTTCTAGTTCCATTTGAGTTTTTCTGCTGCAAGCTGAGTTATGTGAGCATCATGAGTCCCTTCCCAGCTGATCACTTTCATCTCCATCACTTTTCTCAGATGATTTAAAGAGTAGAAAGCTAAATGTTTGCAACAGGTAATTTCCTGGAAATACTGACTCAGTTTTAAAATCTTTATTCTTGTAGCATGTACAGGTCCCTACCCAGGTAGCATCCAGCCCAGACCCTTAATAGACTTTGTGTAAGTCTGGGAACAGTTGAACATATCAATAAATGTGTTGGTGTAAATGGAAAGCCCAATGCATTTATCCAGAATATTGTTGGGTGCTCATCCACCCAGGAACAAAGAAGCTGAACTCCAGCATGCATTTAATTTCATGTAGAGGAATTATGAACTAATTGCATATATTTGGTTGACTCAAAGGAGAAATTAATCTGAACAGAAACATAAGAGATCATACACTCCTTTTAAGTGGTTTGTTGAGCTGAAAAGACAATAACTCAGTACAGAACTCCTTCATGAGTTAGTTACACACCTGTGAAATAATTTAGTGCTAGCAAAGCTTTTAATATATCAAATTATACTGTGCAGGTGTACAGCACTGCCTGCTCTGAGCAGGAAATTCCCTGCACTTGGATGCTGACTAGATCTGACCCAGCTGATTCTCTGTCTGATGCTTGTGGTTTTTGTTAACTGTCCTTCCACATTTCAAATAACTTTTCAAAACCTTCTCCGATTCAAAAATTTGGCTAATTTTTGTCTTGCTGAAATGTTTTTACATTTTAGAAATTCACCTTCAAGAAGGTGCTTCTGATGCACTTACTGCACTTACTTATTTCCACCTTGCTTAAATAAGCAAAGCTATGGAAATGTCACTGACTAATATGAAAAAACCTAATATAATGCCCAATTCTTATGTATAAGATGGACTGCAAGAAGAAATCCTTATTTAGCAACAAAAAACATTAAAAACTTCATGCAACTACAAAGGAGAAACTTTTTTTCAGCGAAATGGTAGGATTCATGTTGTGAAGCCAAATCCCAAAGGCTGTAGTATTAAAGAATCCAGGAATGGACAGATAGATGTGTGCATAAAGTCATGACATAATTTCAGTCAGAAGGAAGGTTGATTCCTATTTCTGCTGCTGTTCAAAGAGACACCTATGATGTGTCTAAAGGGCACATGTTTGCAGTTGCAACAGCTAGGTTAGATTTTGCTATATTATAATCAAGTTTTTCAAATACTGTCCTTGAAAGACAGCAAGTTGACTACTTGGTTATAGACTGGAGTTATCCATGGATAAACCAGAATTCCTACTCCTTTTTGGTTTCCCACTTACAATTAACAGAAGAGGGATTCTGGCTGTAGGAGTGTAATTTGGGTTTTGTGGAAACCACATATTATTGTTGGTCAGAAAATACAGAATTTGTTTCTCTTCTTACCTGCACTATGCTTCATTATTCCTTGAGCTACCCATCTCTTTTTTTCCATGACTAATCCTGTATTTGCATACCACAAATTAAGTCTCTCATCAAATAGATCTGGCACTTTTAGAACAACTTTAGAGACTTTAAAAAAAAAACACCTCAAACTATGAATCTCTGTGCTTTTAAATGTAAAATGATGCTTTTTTGTAAAAATTACTAAAACTCTCTTCTGACCTTATAGTAGCTGCTTTTCTCACATGGTTTTATTGCCATAGGAATGGTCATATTCCTTCCTCTAACCAGTTGCACCAGTGAGGGTTGTCCAGTGTTGGTAGGTCTTACTGAAAGTGATTACATTTACAGATTTTCTTTTTTTTTTTTTTTTTTTTTTTTTTTTTTCCTGGGAAGTAGCAGGATTCCACAAGGAGCAACTGCTTCCTTTCCACACAAAATCTGGAAAGCTACGGTGTACTCAAATGCTTTGACTCCTTTCTGTGCTCTAAATGCTTAAACTATGAGATCTAAAACAATATTTAGACTGGAATATACTGAAGGACAGGATATTTAGATTAAAAGGCTTCGGGTTTTATTCTGCTGGGAAGTAGGAACGATCAGCTTGTTAAACAGTTTGTATGTAGGGTTACATTTGGATTTTAATTACCTTAATTGTTTGTACATCATGAGTTTTCTGTTTAGACTTAATCCTAAAACCAAGTCCAACTAAATATTTCCCTATACAAATGTTATTTTTTTTCCACATAAGATTTATCAGCTCTCCTGTGATAACGACTAAGAGAATTTGTTTGCTTTTTGGCAATTTTGAAGTAACATGATTTAAAGTGCATTGGCCAGTAATTCATTCTTAAGATTTAGGGGACATTTATGGATAAATAAAAGCTTCCAATTTGTCCTTGAGGCAAGCATGCAAAGCATCTACCTAATTCTGTCACTGCCTGCTAGCTGTGACCTGGCAACATTTGCTGAAAAAAGATACAGTCAAGCAATTAAAAATAAACAAAATCCTTGGCACTTACAAAATGTTTTTTTAATCCAAAAAACTCTAAAACTGTTTACAAAATATGCTGAAAAAGTTAGAGCTCAAAGGATCTCTCAGCTGCTGAGTAGAGGTGCTTTTCCATTAAGAAAGCATTAGATGTATTTGTTTAATTACTGGAAAAAGTGAACAGATGATGTGTTTATCTGTGTTAATGCCTGTGCTCCCTACTAACTTTCCATGTCACTAGCAAAAAGGCTACTGGGTTGCATTTGCAGAGTGGCTTCCACCCTTATGGAGAGGTTAAAGATGCCATAACCCATGGCATAACGTTATTGTCTGAGTGCTGTTTAGGTCTTTAACTTCAGCCAGGGGGGTCCAGTGGATAAGGCTTAAAGGTGAGTGTGAGGAGAGCTTGCTTCCACTCCCTAAAACGTCACTGCCTTCTTCCTGGACTGAGTTTCTCTGTTTCACCAACACTGTCATTCTTTTACAGCTGCTTTATACAGAATGTACCAAGTTAAGGTTGTCAAGACCTCAGTTTGAGCCCTTAACAGAGCAACACCCATGCCAGTTTGTCATCTCTCCACCTGCTTTCCTCACTGCACCCCACTGTAGCTGGTCTTGGCCCAGAATCAACTTTGTGTCCTCATGACCATTTAAACAGAATAAAAGTGGAATGTGCCTGGGTATGGCATCCTTGGTATGAGCTAATAAACTCGGAGTGATTCAGTGTCCTGTGAGCCCTCAGCAGAGGTTCCTGACGCTGCCTGAGCACAGGTACCTGGTCATTGTACTCCAGCTGCACACCTGGTCCTGGTGGCCAAAGTTCAAAGTCTCAGTCTTCCTTTTCAAGACATTCAGTGGTTTGATCCCAGTGGTATTCAATACCAAAAAACTATGTATTTTAAAAACCAGAGATGAAGACAGGCATTGATGAATCTGTTCCTTCTGTGTAACTTTTTATTTTTGTAGTAAAGTTCTTTCTGCTTATGCTAAATGCCTCAAATATCAAAAATGCCCCCTGTGATTCTGCACACTCTGGCACTGAAAGTACCTAAGAACTGGAGCACCATTTCTGTCCTGAGGCTATGCTGGCTTTGGTTTTATGGGAGCCCATGTCCTGGGTACAACATCTCAGGCCTGATTATCCAAGGCACGTGCCAGAATTCCGGGAGAGATGGTTCAGCACAGGTCACCAGGTAGGGAGCTAGGGGAGGGCTGTGCTGTGCTGTAACCTGCTCCAGGGCAGGATCTGGGGTCCTGTGGTGTGACACAGGACTAGTTCCAGAGCCTACAGACTCACCCTGGGCTGTGCCCAGTTCAGAGACATGCTCAGGTGTGACCTCCAAACCATCCACACAGTCTGTCTTCAACTTATTAAGGTACCTATCTGGATCATGGGTCCTTGGAGCTAAGTGAAAGCATGCCTGGTACAACACACACCAATCTCTGACATTTTTAGACTAATATCATTATAGAAAATAAGCACCATTGTTTTTCCCTTTGGAGGTAATATACAGCTCTCTCCAACACCTGGCGAGGAGACTTGTAGGGAAATTTGGATTGTGTGTGGCTTCCTAAATTCCTTTAGTGTATGGTAATCTTTACTCTCTTGCAGATGGCTTGGCTTCCTTGCAGGCCTGATCTCAACATTATTGAATAAAAATGACATGCTGCAGAAAGATCAAAATTTCCTGTAAGAAATGTTTTTTCACTAGGCAAAAAGTGATATCTCTTCCCTTCAACTATTGATTTTGCATACTGATTTTATAAAGTATTGTTGGTAGTGAAATGCGTTTGAAATTGTCGTTGCACACCTGTAAACAAGATTTTTAAAATTCAGTTCAGATGGATTTGCAACATGGTTCTTATACAAAAATAAGGAAATACAAATTATGGTTCTCACAAATTACTTTGATGTTCTGTGCAAAACTGAAAACCTGAAGGAAGGGCAGTGCTGGTATTCTTGCCTGTGCTGCGGATTGTCTTGGTTGCCTGAAATTTCTTACTAGTTTAAACTGTTTTAAATTTTTTATACATTTGCTGAACTTGACAATTCTTTGGGCTAAAATTTTACATGTTGAATAACTGCCTAAGGCTATTTTGTTTGATTAATTTTTTTTATCTCAACAAGAATGTGCTTGTATGTTTTCATCTTGAAGGGGAAAATACTTTATTCTTTTAAAATGAAAAAACACCATGTATGCTTTCTTTTACAAGCATACAGTGCTCTTCAGACCACTGAATATTTCAGATTTTCTTTTATTCAACACAGTTCTGCACCTAAGATGAACAAGATCTTCCTCACTTGTCAGTCTCAATTGGTTCTCCCTCCCAGTGCTAGTGTGTTGGTGGGAGTGGTGACCCCGAGGCTGGGGATCAGGGGACACTGGGAGCTGGGAGCCTGAAACTGAATTGATTTAAGTCCCTTGCAGAATTGCATCCTAAGAATTTGAAGAAGACAGCCAGCAGGGATTCTGGGCATCCCAGGCTTCTTGGAAATTAAGCTAGGTTTAACAGCCTGAGCTGATTACTATCAAACACAGCCTTTGGTATAGAGCAATTAATTTAAAATTTAAAAATGATAATTTCTGGCAAAACTGTCAAAATACAGGATTTATTTAGTCCCCCTTCTGTATTATGTCTTTCACCCATAGATGTAAAAGGGTCTGCAACCTCCTGCCAAATGAATCTCACGGTGCCTTTGTAACAGATAATTACCTATAGGTTAGGTTTGGGGTTTGTAGAGAGACAGCCTACATCTGCAGTTGGACCATGGCCCCAAAGGGGTTGCCAAAGCAAGGATTAAACTGGAGAAAGTTTTCTCTCACAAGAACTTCATATAGGACATCATGGGAATGCTTAACATCTAGAGTTCTGTTCCAACCTATATTATTCTATGATTATGTATGGACTCTGGGAAACAATGTAAAATAAAACACAGAAAAAATCTCTGTAGCTGCAGTTCAAGTTTAAAAACCAGAAAAGTCAAGATTATTCTCCCATGGTCTCCTCAACATGAAGCCTGATGCAGCTCTGCACTGGATACTATCCAGTCTAGTTGGGAGGTAAACTGTAATTCTCCTCCTGGAATCCAACCTTTACAGCCAATGCCCCCAACCCTTCTTTTCCCAAGAGCTGAAGTCAGCCAAGGTGAACCACAAACCCTGTGAGACACTGGCATTCAGAAACCAGTCCTCTCACTCTTCTACTTCAACATTTTCTTCTTGTTTAATGAATTTCCTTCTTGGCCCAGACAGCTCCAGGCTAGACAAATCTTTGCTGTGGCAAACCATCTAATCCCTTTGGGCATGGAGAAGCCAAATTGTTTTTCCTGGCTCCAGCTTGGAAACAGATGAGTTTTCATCATAGCAAAAATTTAGCTGTTGATTCTAAATATCTGACATTTCCAGCATATATGGGAGAAAACACCTGGGAACTGGGAATGCCGTATTCTGAAGGGCTGCACCTTTTTGGGAAGTCCCTTTGGAGTCAGTTGATGGGTTATTCTGTTGGCCCATTCAAGGCATCAGTCTGGAATGCCAGTCCTACCAGATATGGCTTTGTCAGCCACACTTGCTGTCCCCGTTTGAGAGGACCAGGATAGAAGACACCTGCCTGGGACCCCACCAGCAGGTGCCAGGCTGTGGATGTGGCAGTGAGAATGAGGAGCAGCTGAGCCCATGGGAGGAGTGGATGGGTCAGGAGACCCAAATGGATCAATCACAGTGTTCCTGCCCATGGTGCTCAGTATAAAATAACTCCCAAGAGAGTCCTCTGTGGTTTCTCTGGCTGGTGTGCTAGCTGGGGTAAGGGCTGCCTGCCCCTGCCATCTCTCTGTGAGTATCCTATATTAACCCCTAGAAAATGTCTCTTATAAGCACACCATAACTAACACACTAACACAGGTCTCTGTGTTCGTCAGGAATTTTATAGAGATAAGGGTCAGACCGTGGAATAAAATATTTTAATAAGTACCAAATGCTGAATTTTCAAGTGTTGTCCATTTTAAGAGCTGGTTTAACATGGCAATTAAGTTGAGCTGTTTGCCTTCCTAATCCTGCTTGCTCTGGCATAATAAATATTTGGGCCACAAGCCAAGGAAGCTGACTGGAAGATTGTTTTGTTTAGATTACTACAACAGTCACTTTACCATCATGCAGTATATTAGGAATGAGCTGAAATGGGCAGAGCTGCTGTAAGGGCGATGAGTTACTGATATGACTGAAGGGACTGAATTTACCCTTCAGACTTCCCTAAATATCCCTATAATATTTAAAGATTTTACAAATTATTTTACAAATGGGGGAGAAGAGGGAAAGGCATTATCTTTTTCTCTATACTACACCTTTTTTTCCCCTCTACATTTGTTCTGCATGGATATTTACTTCATTGCATCTCTGGTTTTACCACAAAGTAAGTGCTTTTGAAAAAGTCACTTCATTCTCTATACTATATATTTATTGTTTTTCTTTCTGTGAAACAGCAACAGTGCTTCTGTCTTTCTCTCTGGAGCCTCCAGCTCTCTAAAGTCTCTAGAGAACTTTCATTATGTTTTGTTTTATTGGCAGCAGGACCAGCAACTATGGACCTGCTCAGGGAACAAAGCAAATTTAGCATATAAAACCCCTTGTATCCAATTCGGTGAGAAACAAGCTCCAAGAAGCATTTTGCTGAGGGCCTAAGGAGGCTTGGGACTGTGATGAGAAAAGAAAAAGCAGTCTTGCTCCACAGAGCCTTTCTCCCAGAACCTGGCTACCTTTTTATCATATAGGAAGGTCATTTTTATGTTCCTTTTAAGCTCTTCATTATTTTTTTGAAATGATGAATACACTGTTGACAAAACTGAATTTTGTTCTTATTTATGATAACTTTGTATCCAGTTGTTTCTTCCTTTTATCTCAACCTCTGAAAGCAAGAAAAAAGTTGAATTTGGAAAAAAGTTTAGAATTATGCAAGTTAAATGGGGTTTGGGATAACTCTGTGTACTAACATCCTGTGAGAATTTGGTGATGCAACATCCTAGTTCTAATAATCTTTGTCAAAAGGGAGTTTTGGGTGAAGAAGCTGCATCTGAAATATTGAGACATTTTGTGGATGAGATTTACCAAGAGCAAGAGTGAGGAAAGTCTTTATTCTCTCAAGTTTTACTACTAATAGTTAATAGGTGTAAGCTCCTCCCAGGTCACGTCTTTAGATCTGCATGCATTCATCGCTGCCTTTGCCAATTCTGTTTTAACTGTTAACTGATGATGCTTTAGCTAAAAAGAACATTAAAACCTGCTAATATACATAGAACTATTTTAAAGACCAAAGTAGTTCAGATATAATCTTTAAAAATCTATTTCTTTACTGAGCATGTCAGCCAAATATACTGAGGTTTTTCTGGGGAAAGAATATCAGAAGTAATTAAGAGACTGAGATTTTGAAGAAAATAAAGGCCAGGTCTTTAGAGATATTTGGTACTTTCCATTAAGTCTTCTAAGAATGTGGCCTGAGTTAGCTTTGGAAACTGAGATTTAAAGGCAACCAAACATTTTATCCATGCTGTCAGAATTTTTTTTTTTATTTTTTTGAGTCATAGGTTGCACATTCTTAGTGGTGATGCTGCAGAAGTCACCCAAACAGTGAAAAATTTAGGTTTCACTTAATTTAGGTTTTTTTTAAAGCTCATACTCATTAATTCCTGAAAATAATAAATAAAAATTATTGCACGCAAAGATATACTGAGAGGCTAAACCTATTTTTTAAACGTATTTTAACATATTTAAGATTTAAACGTATTTAAGATTTAATGTAAGGTTTTTTGCATATTTTTCTTTGTCACTCCAGATTTCCCCATTTTATACATTTTAAATTTCAAAGAGTAACAAAAAAAAAAAGAATTAAAAAAATCACATCCTGGTTGTTTATTGTATTAAACACCACCTATAAACGGTGTTATTGCAAGTACATTGCAAGTACTGCAATGTAGTCCAGTACTTAGTGTTAGCATTTGTCGAGTAAGACAATTACAAGTATTACACATGTAGTAAGTTTTCTTTTGCTATGATTTTTTTATTTATGTCCATGAGGAGTTTCCTGTTTGGCTGAAGGCCTGAAATTAAACCTGTTCTCTTCCAAGTGTCATTTTCTGCCTTTGTGACAATATGTGTGTTGGTGGATGAGAAGCTCATAGCAAAATATTTGCTATGTATTTTTACAGTGTGTAAATTATTAAAAAAAAAAACCATTTTGATGTTATTTTGACGTATTGCTTACAAATCTGCTGTGATCTTTTCACTGTGGCTAAAAGACAAGCTTTTTTTTTTTCTGTCTTGTTTTTAGAAGGCTTTCTATACTGTAGTAATCATCACTCAACTTCCTAAAATGGTGCAGTGTTTTTCTTCTTTGCAAATATTTCTGTCAGAAGGGCTCTGCCATTTCAGTCCCCAGCTGGATGAATAAGCAGCTCTCAGAACTCGCAGCCAAAGCAGCACCACAGTGGGTGCTGGGTGGGTGATTTGAACTTTGTGAATCAAGTCAGCTTGCTCTGGGCTCTTTGAAATGAACAAGCACAGTGGTTTGTTAAGTCTCTGAAGGAGTTTTCTGTATTTATCATAAATATTCATCTGTATCAATTCTGCCTTTTGGACTTTTTCTAAGATGCATTAGTTGAAGTACTTTTAAAGCATGTTTAGTATGGTAATAGGGGATACCTATTACCATAGGTTCAGAGCCTGTTGTGCTGCTGCTCTACAAACCAGTTGGAGGAGTGGGTGTCATTGCAAAGAAGAGCTCACAGTTAAAATGGGTAAGGTGGAATAATATAAGAAGGAAAATAAAAAGTGGCTACAAGGGGACAGAAATTTGGTTGACCTCCAGCAGACACAGCTGGGAATATAGCTCCGGCCATTACATGCTTATTAATACTTCCTCAAAGCCTGAAGTCACAATATGTTTTCTATTCTAGAATTATTGTCTTTTGGTGCTTGTTAGAGACATTTGGCTAACACCATTTTTTTGTGGAAAAAGTAAGGAGCACCCCTCTGTAGATCAGATTAATATCTTTGCTATTTTGAGGAGCCACTGCCAAATTTAAATTAGGTTACATGTGCAGTACATTTATGCAATGTAAAGAAAAACATGATAGCCCTATTTTTCGTAGCTAGTGGATTCATATAACTTGGCAAGACTTCATTTTAGAAGAGCCTTCTCTCGACAGGCTACAGCTGAACTAAAACTGGCAGGGGCTGCTTCAGCATGGAATGGTAACTTTGCCCCACTGAGGAATTTAAAACATGAGACAAACTGGAACTTTCTGAGAGCTGGAATCTGGGCCAAAGTGTGCATAAATTTTCATCCTTTGAAGGTCTCTAAATTTGTCCAGGTCAATAGGTAGGATTCATTTAGGCCCTACAAGCTAGCACACTGGTGGGGACCCACAGGAAATCAGACATTGCAGTCTGGAGTCTTACTTGGCAGGAGCAGAAATATTTCAACTCCAGAAGAGCAAATGTTTTGCAGCACCTTTACACAGTATTGATGATTCTGAGTTTGAAGTCTAAGGTAGGAACCCAATCCAAATAACGTATGGAACTCTGATTCTGCTCTTGGTTCATGCTCTGTTAAATAATAATAAAAAAAAATAGTAGAACTAGGAAAAGTCAGTACACAACAGGGACTTGCTTTCAGAATCCAGAAAATGGAACAGAGACAGCATTGTTCAGAAAATATTTACAAACAAATGCAGGCATGGCTTATACAGAGGACAAAAAAAATGATCTTTCTTTATATTGAATTATTTCTTACTTGAAAAGTGCCTTTCTTATGGCCAATATATGGAAGAACTGGAAGCTTTTACTATATAGGTGAATATTGCTGAAGATGACAAATGTGCTTTAACTTAAACGTCCAACTTTGGTAAACATTCATAGAATCATAGAATGGTTTGAGTTGGAAGGGACCTTAAAGCTCATCCAGTTCCAACCCCCTGCATGGGCAGGGACACCTCTCACCAGCCCAGGTTGCTCCAAGCCCCATCCCACATGGCCTGAGACACTGCCAGGGATGGGGCAGCCACAACTTCCCTGGGCGACCTGTGCCAGTGTCTCACAACCTTCACAGGAAATAATTGTTTCCTAATATCTAACCTAAATCTCCCCTCTTCAAGTTTTAAATAATTTCCTCTTGTCCTCTCACTACACACCTGGATAAAAAGCCCCACCTCATCTTTCTTGTAGGCCCCTTCAGGTGTTAGAAAGCCACTATAAGGTCACCTCAGAGCCTCCTCTCCAGGCTGAACAACACCAATTTCATCAGCCTGTCTTCACAGGAGAGCTGCTTCAGTCCTCTGATCATTTTTGTGGACACACAAATCATCTTCTGGACACACTCAAGGAGCTCCATGGCCTTCTTATGTTGGGGGCTCCAGAACTGGACACAGTACTCCAGTCTCACAAGAGCAGAGTAGAGGGGGAGAATCCCCTCCCTTGACTGGCTGTCCATGCTGCTTTTGATGCAGCCCAGGGCCTGGTTGGCTTTCTGGGCAGCAAGCTCACATTGATGGCTTGCCTTCTGGTGCACCATCACCCCCAAGTCCTGCTCCTCAGGGCTGTCCTCAATCCTTTCTCCTCCCAACCTCTATTCATGCATCGGGTTGTGTCGACCCAGGTGCAGGACCTTGCACTTGGCCTTGCTGAACTCCATGCAGTTTGTATGAGCCCACTTCTCAAGCCTGTCCAGGTCCCTCTGGATGCCATCCCTTCCCTCCAGCCTGGTGACCTCACCACACACTTTGGTGTCATCAGCCAGCTTGCTGAGGGTGCACTCCAGTCCGCTGTCCGTGTCCCTGACAAAGATGTCACATAGCACTGGTGTGAGTACTGACCCTTGAGGAACACCACTCCTCACTTATGTTCTCTTTGTTCTTGTAAGTCCATGCAGTTTGTTCATTTTGTGCATCTTATTCCCTTATTTTTCATTATCTTGTGGTTTTCCTATTTACCACCACCATTTTAGCATGTCTGCTTAATATAAATAATTCGTGGAGTTTATAACTGCTTCCTGTTTCTTCTGCAGCTGGTTTTAAGCTGTGCTTACAGACTTCTGATTTCCTTGGCTATTAATGTGTGGCTATGCCAACCACAGCTGTAACTTCTCTTGCAGAGAGGTAACACCTTTATCCCTCACTGAAATCATCAGTTTGGCTTCACTTCACAAGAGGTTTTGTAATGAGACATCTTTTACTTTTGTCATCTGGTTTTGAACTTCAGTTTGCTGAAGAGGACTTTCATTTTAAATGAAAGAGGATGTTCCTGGGGCTGCATTTGATTTCAAGAGCTGTGGTGTTTGTGGGAAGAATTTTATAAAACTTGATGGAAAAATGAGTGTTGGCAGCTCTGATTACAGCTAAAAAGTACTTCTGAAAGATGTAAAGAACCAAATGCTGGTTAACTGAGTCTCTACTCCCTCTACTTCTATTTTGTTTTTTTAAATTTTTCCAGATATTTCCTGGCAGGAACGTTCATGGGACAAGTAAGCTCTAAGTTCAGTGAATTAATGTGGAAAATGAATTTGGAATTGATCAGTAGCTAGTATTGCTGTAAGAAAGCTGACTGTGAGAGGTAGTCAATAAGCAAATCATCACACTGCCATGTGGTTTGCATTTAGTCTAAACAGTGTAGCACAAATCTGAAGGCCTCTTATTCAGCCATTGATAAATTATAAATTAAGAGCTGGTAGACATCAATGTGAAAGTAATTGTTATTGAATTAGGAAAATCAATAATATTTTATGCTACACACAGGACAAAAAGCTGCCTTTGCCAAATAATTTCCTATTATGTATTTGCTACTCTCTAGTATGAAAGTATTTTGAAAACAAATGTTTAATACAACAAACCCATCTATGTCCAATTTCCATGTTTACTTCATTAACAAAGCTGAAAGGATGAATAAGCTGGAGCTCAGCTGTATATTCAGGGGGGTATTTTCTGTTGATTCGCAATATCAGCTGGATAATAGAAAGCAGACTTCTCCCTCCTGCCACAGGGGATGCCCAGGTTTTATCATGGTTTCATTTTAGGCCTCTCCTTTCACATCAGCCACAAACACAGACACTGCACCTTTTATTACCCTCACTTATTTCCAACATACCCCCTGGTCCAGATCCCTGTTTGTCTGCTTGTGCACCACCCACTAACATTTTCCATTGATTCTACTGGTTCTTTCTTTGGTTTCATGCTTTTAGATATTGACTAGAAATTGATTCATTCTTGATTTCAAATAACCATGAGCTTGCAGCATGATGTGCACCTTGACGTAGGAGAAGGTGGAATTCAGAGCAGGACCAAAGGTGTTTGGTGGAATAAATCAGAAGGTATTCCTAGGGCTGGGTATAAATGCAGAAGGCTGTGAGTCTTCATGGATATGCAGTCTTGTGAATCACACTAAATTATTCCAAATATTGACCAATGGGAGAACACAATGTTCGGGGTTGGTGTTTGGTTTTTTGGTTTTTTGTTTCGTTTTGTGGTTTTGGGTTGGGGTTTTTTTGGTGTTTTTTTTAATTTTGTATGTTTGTACTGATGTAAGAATGATGTCAAAATTATTTTGTGTTTATCTGATGAAAAAAGAAAAGCAGCAGAAGCTGGTGTAACATGACTCTTCTGAGATGATGAAGTCATGGTATAGCAAGTTATATTTCCATATAAATTTGTGATTTTTTTCCTTATGAAACTTCCATTAAAATCCAGCTGCATTATCAGTTTGTTATGAACATTGAAATCTTCCAAACTTAATGCATTCTAACCTAATGATGTATCTGCTCATAGGTTTGAGATAGACTTTTGCCTGGCACTTTCTATGCCCGGCCTCAGCTATGATTTCCAGTCTCCAGAAACATTGAAGTAAATTATGCTTAGATGTTTGGAACTTAGAGTGAAGGAAAGTTTTGATCTTCATGTACTCCAAATGACACTTCTGTGCTTTTGTAACTCTCACAGCTGTTGTTATAAATCTTGAAGCAGGATTGTTCCAGAGTTCTCAAACTGGAGTGAAAAACAAGATGAAATTCAGAAATACGGGCTCATTATTTTAAAACTTGACATTTGCAAATGAACAATTGAATGTTTTTTTTTCTTTTTTTTTCTTCTTAACAGAATAATTTAACATCTTACACAGCATCAAATAACATTAATAAAAACCATCTGAGGTATACAAATTAATCCAAGTAGAGATTTATCAGGACTTTAATTCAACATTCTTAAACTGTGTGTTTTAACTAAGGTATGTTAATTGAAAATGAGTTTTAAAAAGGGAATACTCTGTGGGGAAAAAAAGTGGTGTTAGATCCCTGTCTAATGTAACAGCAAACAGCAGTGAGACTGGCCAAAGTTATACTTACAGTTCTGAAGAAAATTGGAGAGGATTGTTAAAAAGAAAAAAGTTCAAAATTTACCCAGGTTCTGGGGCTGGGTCTGCATGGGAGAGCTGAGGAAGCTGCCTTGGCTGAGCTCATCTGGCATGCAGGGCACATTGCTGCAGAGGAACTTGGGGACTTTTAATGACTCTGAAACCTCCTCATCACCTGAGGAAGGAATATACCAGAGTTTGCCTTCAGCTTGACAAGGTGCTGGGAGGGATAGATTCCCCTTACATCAAAACTCTTGTCAATTGTATCCGATTTGGCAAGACAAGCACCAATGTCACCTTGAGAAAAATGTAACTCAGGTGACATTCAGTGTGGATGTGTACACCACGTGTTATGACACAGCCTAATTTCATGGGATGTATGCAAATACACTCTAATTTGTGTTTTTCTGTTTCCACGGTGCTCTCTCAGAGCTTTTGACTGATTAAAAGCAAGGTGCAGTTTCTTCTCAGTTCCTGGTTTAAATAAGAAAGAAGGAGAATTTTCTGTGTGGTGCTGTACAACTTGTGAATGCTGCTGGTTCATGTAAGGGACTGGAGAATTCTTTGACATGTCATTCAGGTTAGCTATAAAAAAATCACTAAGAACCTGGATGCTGTCAGCCAACATTTTTTGTGGTGTTTCAAGATTCAGTTTATATTCTTATAGCCAGCAAGTCTTGCTTCAAAGCATTATAATTAAATATCAGGCAATTATCTGCCCTTGTGAGCAAACTATCATAAGGTTCCTGGTACTTGAAAGCTGACCTAACCAGGGCTAGGAGCCACACTCTTCACCGGTGCAACAGACCTTGAACAAGGTGGATCCTTTAGCCAACTATTGCATTCCTGTTTAGAATTTCCTGGCAAAAAAGTGGATGCAAAATTCACTTGCTTAAAAAAGAAATGGGATGTATAAAATAGTTTGAGTTTCCATCTCAGAACTGGGCCCTTCCTGATCAGTGATGCTGAAATGCACTTTACACTGCTGATTTTAGTTGATTTTTTTTTCTCCAATTTTGTTTTTTAATGTATTGGGAGTCTAATTTATTTGTCATTAAAATTATGTGGGGTTTTTTTACCACCACTTGTTTCTTTACTTTTGTGGGTTAAACTCAAAATCTATGTTAATAGACCTGTGCTGATCATTTGTAGCCTCATTGCAAGGAACTGCAGTTGGCAAATGCTTGATGTCTGCCTGATACCTTTCTCAGTTGGAGCAACAAAGAGATGAACATCTCCTGGAGTTCATGGGTTAAGACTCTTGAAAGGAAAAGCGTGGCTAAGTTGCCAGTTTACAGGGCATAAACTCTTTCTCTTCCTACCTTTCATCTGACTCCTGCAGACTGAGGATGCTCATGGCTTCATGTCTGAGAAATCTTCTGCTACTGACATATTTTCTTAAGAGAGCTGCAATGGAAGTGCTTGTGCCCTGGCAGCTGATGGACAGAGTGTTTTAATTGCCTCCTAAGACCTTGCAAATAGGACTGAATAGAGATGATCCTTGTCTTTGCCTGGCCTTGTTCTTCTGGAAGACAATCTGAGTACTTTTGAGGTGAAAGTGACTCCCCCAGTACTGCAAAGCTCTGTAGTTTGCCATCCAGAGGTGAATATAGAAATTCCCATTTGGAGATGATATCAAGAAATAAAAAATTAAAACAATAATTCTGCTGCTCTTTAAGAATGCTGTGTTGTTTTGAATCTGGATGAGGAAGCAGTGCATAGTAAGCCAAGGTGTGAATTTATATAGCACAAGCTTTATAAATCCCTTTCAGAACTTGCTGTCTGGGTATTGGTATCCAGTGATTACACAAATTAGATTACTACAGCCATTCGGAGACTGGAAATTTTTACTCAGTAGGAGAAAACCAATGTATTTGGAATGACTGTGATAATTCTCATCCTTGACTAGAAAATCTTAATTTGAAAGTCATCATCAATGTTTTTGTTTCCTTGCTGTGGTTGCATGTCAAGCAATTCTGATAGGAGAAGTCATTAAAACTGGCAGTAAGTTTATTAGTTCCCATGTTTTTAGGGATTAGATTGTTATTTAATAAGGTTGTTAGGAGAAAGCTCTATGGTAGACGAGGCTGTTCTGTCATTTAGGAAAGACTGCAAAAGCTACAGGATGCTGGAAAGGTCTTTATTACAGTGCTGCTGTCTTGCCAAGCTTGAAAATGAGACATATTTACTCAGAGGACTGGAGTTTATCATGCAGAAAGAGTAATTAACTTTTAATTGTCTGTCAACTACCTTAAAATAAAGAGAAGTTAATGAATTTTTGCTCCTAGGAGAATGAAGAAGGAAATTATAGTTAACCCAGCAAAATACAGATGTAATGAAATCAAACCAGATTCCTAATGGTCCTATTTTCAATAAGGCTTCTGCTTTCAAGGATGCTAAAGAAGTACAGAAGATGTCCCAAGCAGGGGATCTGAGTACTTTTGGTCATCCTGAGCTAAGTCACTGACAAAAAAAAAACTTCCTAATTGCTGTCATCTGGTTTAAAAACCAGCTTATCAGAGGTTCTGGTGAGACTTTTTTCTCATTACTAGAACAGGTGTTCTGTATATTTGTCATCTCCAAAAATCAGGCCTCTGGAAATTTTGCCAAAGCATAGAGCACATTTTAAGCAGGCTGGCAGGAACTCTTAATTAAAATGTATGTAGAAGATTTAAGAAAGGAATCCCTGAAAATAAATATGGTAAGAAATTTTATTCAAGTCTTGAAAATTTTTCAGTCTGAAGAGAAAATAATAATTTACACATTTCCATATTTCTTTTTTAATTATTAATTCCCTTATGTCACTTGTAAAATTAAAATAGCTTCCTGTCTGAACTTACATTTGATTAGGTATCTAGAATGCTATTTGATTTGGAATTGTTATAATTGATTCTGGAATTGTTGTGAAGGGAGAACTAATAAGTTGTATGTTCAAGCAAACTATTAATTTTCTGATCCAAAATTCAAAACATGAGAAAAGCCAAGAAAGTCTTTTACTATGGATCATTTCTATTATTTCATGGCTGTAGACTGAACCAAGTTCACAGTTCATGGAGTGACACAACATTTGCAAATAGTTTAGTTATTTTTTCCACTTTAAGTAATTTAGATTAAGCTTGAGAAATTAATTCCTCAGAGGTAACATTCTTATTCAAAATAATTTGAATTCTTATTCAAAATAAGAATGACCAAAACTGACCAAAGAGAATATTCCATCCCATACACCTCATACTCAGTATTGAGGGATCATGGGGGTCAAACCCCTTCCCTTCCTCCTCTTCTTCCCCTGTCCCTGTTTCCTTCAGCATCCTGGGAGGATTCCATCCATTCCTCTGCCTGTGCTCCTGATCCATCCCATCCTGAATCCCTGTTCCTGCCTCCAGCTCTCAACTGCTGCTGACCCCAGGAGTCCAACCTGGACTGTCCCAGGGCTGCCCTGCAGCCTCAGTGCTGACATGAGAGTTACTGGGGGGAAGAGGGAGGAAACTGGTATCAATTTTCCTGTATATTTGTATATATTAATTTTTCCTTTTTATCATTACTGTTTCATGGCTCTCTCCCTTATTCTCTCTCCTTTCTCTATCAGAGAGGGAGGGGGATTAATAGAGAGCATCTGTTATTCAGTTAATTACTGGCCCAGTGTTAAACCCTGACAGAAGTAGTGCAGTTTCCAGCCCAGCAGTGTAAGCACAAGTCTTTTACAGCTTTCATGTATTTAAAAGTTATTTAAGTATATAAACATTTTCTAAAGAAAATCCATTAGCCAAACTCAAAACATTCCAAGCAAAGGCTTCCCCAAAAGGCAACTCCTTGATCTTTCCCCAGCCCCATTTTCCCTCCCAGGAGAAACATTTCATTTACCACTACATTTTCTTTTAAGCCACTGCATTGCCCCTGCCTCCAGCTGAAGGTGCTGCCTGGGCTCAGGATGCACCATGGGAGGAGCACTTCTGGTAAATCTAATTAGATTGCCTAAGAGCATGTTCTTTCCTCTTCAAATATTACTGTTTTGTTAATGCTGTGTTTTTGTTATGTTCCTGAAAAACAGGGCTTAATTCCTCAATTGCCTGGTCTTTTCAACCTGCAATTCTTTTGGTGGGCAATGTATTGAAAGGGAAAATGTAGCAGCCTTATGGAATATAAAAAGCTCACAATCTTATTGCTCTGCTGGGAAAAAAAAAAAAAAAAAAAGAAAAATAAAAGAAGAAAAAAAAAAAGTGTATCTCTTTTGTGATCTATGCAGTTTTACAGCTGATTTGTGTAAAAGTAGCCTTGAAATTAGACACAGAGCTTTCAGAGTGGCAGAAAGTAAAAGGATAATGTGCTTTAAACAATGGGAATCCTCTGTTTGCACCTGAGAGGTCAGAAGAATATAGCATGGGAATGGTTCTCATTTTCTGTGGTGTTGCCTGTTGGGCTGTGCCATCCCTTCAGACTTCCAATTCTTGGTTGAAAAGGAGAGGAAAGAGGCTACATGGCCTCAGAGAGAAGGGGAATAGAACCCTTAATTTGAAATGAGGTTTCTTTAAGGCCTTGCAGAATAAAGCTGACTTTCCTGTGGGCTGCAAGCAGAGGAACATATTTTTGTTGGATGATGATTGAGGAGGTTTATAGAAGTAGTGCTTCTGCATCTCTTGCATGCAGATGTGTTGTATTAATAGTACAGATGCATTGAGGACAAAATATCAGCACTACAGTACTAATTTTCATGTGTGCTGGTGTGGGTTTTAGCATGCACATGGACATACCCATGTGTTTTCCATATGTCAACTGTGGCCTTCATCATCTTACAAGTATGGTTCAAAATGTTGCTAAATTTCATGCACTTATAAAGAACAAAGCATTAAAGGAAATAATTTCATGCTTTGTACAGTATAAACAAAAAACCCAGATTTTTCCAGGCAAGGGAAGTGAGTGTGTCAAATTAATCTATAAAACTCAGACAAAAAGACTTTGCTTGGAAAAGAAATGCAGAGTGGTTTTAATTAACATTTTGCTTCAGGTCATGCCATGTTCTTTCAATTAGGACTTTGGTGCAAGAAAGACTGTCTCTTCTCAAATGTTTTTAGTCCTTTAAAGGGAAAGACTTGGTCAGTTTCCAGATATGGGGGATTGGGATATTTTCTCTTGTCCATACTATGGGGGAGTTTGAACTGTGATTTTTCTCCATTCTGGTTGTAACTGAGAAGAGTCAGGATCAAGTAAATTCACATGCCATTTGTAAACTTTTGTCTTTCAGTTCTGCTCTCTTTGTTTTCTTCAGAATATTTTTCCATTGCAAAACCCTGGCATAAATAATTTCCCTTGATGCTTTAATCACTGCTTTTCTGTAAGATTCAGTATATCTACTTGGTGGAATCAGAATAACTTTCTGGGGGTTGTCTTTCAGTGTATATCCTAAAGTACTTGTTTAGAGTTTGAGTTTTCAAACACTTTGCTCCTTTCTCAGTATGTCAACTTCTTTTTTTAACCATAAAGTGTCTCCACTGAATGTGTGTGTGTCCTGCCACAGGCCTTTTTGTTTCCAACCTCCTAATTCTGGGTGGAATAAAGTACTGAAGCAAACAAAGCTTGCTGAGGAACATTCCAAGATTCCATGCCAGTTTCCCCTTTGCTCCAAGCTTTAGCCCACTTCCAGCTGGTGCACACAGAGTGAGCTAAACCAAAAGCCAAACGAGGAAGGAGAAACCAATGTATCTCCATATCTAACAAAGACCTACTAGAGAGCTGTACAAATCTTATTGATGAATATTTTCTCTCTTCCACATGCAGTTTTTCAATACCCTAACAAACTGTCTGATGCTGCCAATCTGTGAGCATGGCCATCCCTTGTTTTAGTAAGGCCCATGTTTGTGGAAAAGTAACTTCTAAACAGGATAATGCTGCATGACCTCAGTTATGGGGTCCCATAAATATCAACCTAGGTCTTTAGCTACATACAGCCTATATTAAATAGTTATGCCTACCTTAGTACTAAATTTTTGTACTAATAGAATAGTGCTGGTGGACCTAAAATGATAGAGCACACAGATTAGCAGCAGCCTATTTTTTTTTAGTAGTACTTCATTTTCAAACTCCATCCTGGAAAGTTAGGAATGCTGGTTCACAACTCCCCTTGCTATCTTAATTTACCACTTTTTATATCAATTCTACTTTCCTTGAAGAGAGAATTTGTGTGTAGTCCTCTAATTGGACAGTATTATAACATATTTCTATAAGGACATATAAGTAATTGTAAATTCACTTTTGCCCAGATTTTGCCTTAGCCTCCAAAAGAACAAAAATTATTTTTAGAAATTGTCTTTGAGCTGGAAGGTGCTTTAGAAGAGGGGGGGGAGCAAAATCCTTGACAGGCTGCAGCTGCCCCACCAGTGGGGTGAGTCCAGCTCCTTAACGTAATTAGGGCCATCTTTTTCTTTTGAGAGGTTGCCAGCATCATTTTGAGGAGTGCATGTGTAGCAGAGATCATCATTTTAGGCACAGTGATCATCTCCAAAAATGGTGCCTTCTACTCATCCTTTGCAAACAATTTCAAGTGCTTAATGAAAATAATGTTGGACCTTAACAGGCAGAGGTCAGAGGAAGCTTTTAAGTCTGAACAATTTAGCCTGAATATAGGGGTTGCTATGACAGCCCAAAATAACACAAAAGAAAATAATTTTGGAAGTCTTACACAATAGAATGTACCTTTGAATGTGTTGACTTGAGCTTTGGTACTGGACATAAAGTTTGCTAAATACTTATTTACAATGGGAAGTAGAGGTTTGGTTTTCGTGAAAAGATACTGCCTATGAGAATATAAATGATGGGAGCTCCTGCAATCTATAGGTTCAGTTTTTAGAGCCTCACATAATCTACAGTGCATGTTATAATAGTTTATACTGTGTAGTGTAACGAGGCAACCAGGTGCCACTAATTGCCAGGGAGTGAGCATGAGCTTGTGTCAAGCCCACCTGTGCCTAATTAGGGTGGGCCCCCACTGCGCATGAGCAGGACCAGGGGGCCAATAAAAGGTGAGGCCTAAGACACAGGTGGGGCTCAGTCCTGGGCTAGCCAGCAGAGAGGCCAGTCGCTCTTGGAGCAATAGCACCTATCTGGGCTAGTCAACTCTGAGAGCCATAGGCTTAGAGCATTGCTCGTGAGTCTCTGCTGGAAAACCTGGTTGGATCTTGAAGCGCCGTTCCCTAAGAGAGGTTTGTCTTGCTACAATACTGTTCTATTTACTTATGGCATAGTTTGATTTTTTTAAAAGTACCGTATAGAAGTGCCTGTATTTTTCACAGTACTGAACCAGAATTGTTAATGCCCATTTAATAGCTGTGAGCTCCCTAATGAAGCTTCCTTGTGTGTTTCATTCAGGTATATTTGTTGTATATAGCCAGCAATGAGCAGAACTATTACCTTGTTTTTCTCTGAGGTTTTGTTGTTTGGGGTTTTTTTCTATTGATTTTTTGGCTGTTTACAGGCATTCGCCATCTAGGTTAGATCCTATTTAATTTTTGCCACTCAACTATAGAATATTGTACTTAATTGTAAATGAGACTCAGGCAATAACTCAATCTGTTGAGAGTACTTCATACCTTCTGGCACTTAAAAAATGCAATATATAATTGGTATCATGTTGTGTAGCTAGGCTGAGGCAAGTACATTGAATCAATTCCAAGAAGGAAAATGAGTGTTAACAGTGCACAGTGTTAGGGTTTAAAATACCTTTACATTTTCTTCTTTCCGATCCCTTTCCTGCCAGAGGCAGCTGGTTTGTCTGGGCTGTAGGAGACACAGGTTTATCAAGCTTTGATGAGTTGTATTTCGCTTTACAGTCTGCATACACTTGAGTGTGTGTGTGTGTCTACAGAAGAAAATGTGTTTGGGTCCCTTTAATTCTCACTTAAGAAGCACCTGGAGAGTTACAATTGCCTTTAGGTTTCTTATGTTAACAAGGCTGGAAAATGGATGTGGAAACCCACCTGTGGGTAACCACAGAGCCCTACAGGTGCTTTGGAACTGCAGGGCCCCATCAGGACAGGGTGAAAAAGCAGCCAGGGGGATGCTTTCCTTCTCTGCACTGATAGTTTCCAGATTCAGGCTGAAGAGTGGTAGGCTGCAGAGTTTAACTTGTTGGAAGGAAGTCAGATGAAATGTACCACTGAGGACAAGAACTCTCAAAAGAAAGCTGAGGGGGGAGATGGCAAGAAACTTGGCCCAAATCAGTCCCACCGCAGCAAGAGCTTTGGACTGCAGAGAAGTTTAGCCCTGGAGATGTTGGCATTGCATAAAAAACACTTTGAACCCAAGTCAGAACAGAGAATCTGCACAGCTCTAATTGAAAGAGTCTTTTTTTGTAAGGAAAAGCACACCATTGGCTTGCTAGTGTTATGCAAAGAACACTCTGCACTCAACAGTCCATTTGACATTTAGTCGAACGTTGCAGTAAATGATGTAATGTGCTGCTGGGAGCTTCTCCAGATGGTTACTGTTTTATCTGTTTATTAGTAAAGCATGTTTCACAGTGCAATATATATTTTTTTAATTTATAGATTCTGCATTTTTCTCAAAAATGTTTTACTTAGGCTTTTGCTTAAAGACATGCTACTAAAATAATTGGGTTGCTTAATATCCTCAGATCATGGATTTGGATCCTCTTGACATGTAATAGTTTTCCACATTCATTAAAAGCACAGCTCTTCAGCTTTAGTAATTGTTTCCAGACTCCTTAGAAATGAGTAAATGCTGGACTCTTCCATCTGACACATTAATACATCCTTTACTGTGAGCTGTAAACCTCACTGTTCTCTTTGGTCTTCTGCTTCTATCATCCTAAATACTTTTTGGTCTCCCGTTTTATGACACAATAAATTAGCTCTATTATGCACCTGAACTTTGACCTTATAAAGGGTTTCCATCTGATCTGTTTATAAAGGTATTTAGGATCATTTGTGGCTTTTGGAAACAATTAGGAAACTCTGCTCCTTCAAGTTACATACAAACATTTGAATGCATAGGCTTGTTTCTGTGTAAGAAATCTGCTCGCTAGTTCTTCAGAAGAAAAGGTTAGATGCATCAGAAACACTTCAGAAAATCTGTTCCAAATTTCCCTTTTGTTTCTGCAGTTTTTAACAAAAGAAATTATTTTCTTACACAAAACCACAGGTCGAGCTAACTGGAATTTAGGGATAGATTTCACTGCTCCTTCTCTTGTACTTCAACATGTCCAGCTTAACCATGACCTATTTGTCTTTTATTGAGACGTTTTGCTTTAGAAAAAAAAAATCAGTCTTCATGTTCTAGATTTTATTAAATGCTGTGTGAATAGAAGAAGTAGCCAGGCTTTAAGTCATGCCTGATCATGTTTTGTCAGTGTACAAGCTGGTACCAGCAGCTGAACTTACAGACAGGGCTCTTGCAGCAGTTTATGTATTTATTTAATTTATGGATTACCCGACCTCTCCCAGCTTCAGAGATTTTCCAGAGCTTTGCTAATCCTTTTCAGCCTCCCTGTATGTCCTGAAGACACCAGCAAGAGAGAGTGGGGCTGCAGGAAGCAAATGTGGAGATATGAAGCCAAGGGTTATATTGTGAGGATGCAGTATTTTGCAGTGTACCTGCAATTGGCAGGGTACTGGCATCCCTGTATGTCCTCTTCAGCACAAGAAAATAAAGTCTAAATGTGGTACATCAGCTCTTCCTTTAAGCTTCTTAAACCCATGATAGCTGCAGAAATATTCGAAGCAGAAAGGATTTTCAGGAATATCTTCAATTTCCATTTGAGTTTAGGTTCTAATATCTAAGATGCTGTTGCCAGAAGAAGGTGTACTTGGTCTGGGTGTTTTTGTGATAATCTGGTGAGAATTTTACAAAATCCATGGGCAACTCAATTAGAGGTCTTAAATGTAGAAAGTTGAGTTGAGCCACAAAAGTTTTGTCTTGATAAGTATCTAATGATGTAAAAGATGAGCTGTGTCTAAAAATGTTGGCTCACACATGCAAAAAAATCCTTGTCTTCATTGTAATGCATGGAGCTTTTTACAGTATTTGCACTCTGCTGGAACAGGTTGGATCACTACCAAGGGTGGGCTCCTTGCTTACACAAGCAGGGGTGATCCCTGGGAAGACTTGGGTTGGAAAAAGGAATGTGAAGGATTTTTACTACTGATGTCTCCTGGTAGTGTGACAATGTAGCACCTCTGTTTCTTGACCAATGTCCGTGCCCTGTTCCTCTGTTGTTCCTTTTGTCTGACGCAAGGTTTGTATCAATACTGTTTTGTTGAAACTATTGCTGCAAAAAGGGACTTTTCATGCTGGGCAATAACAGCAGAAGTGGACTGAGCAAGGCAGGACAGGTATCCTCTTGGAGCTAAATGTGGTCACATCTTGAATAGAACAATGTGTCAGGTTGGGGGGTTTGCACCTCAGGGAGAAGTTGGCCTGTTGGAAGGGTTCCAGAAGAGGACAACAAAAATGATCACAAGTCTAGAAACCAGGAAATAAAACAAAAACCCCTCTAAGGAATTACACTTTTAGTCTTGAGAACACTGTTATCACCAGTGTAGTTACACTGTCTCTTAAAAGGCTACTGCAATGACAGAGGGTGACTTTTCCCCATGTCTGAGTGGGTTAAGAGGACAATAAATCCTATGGGCTGAAACAGCAGCAAAGACAACCAGGATTAGACTTTAGGAAACCTCACAGAGTGGTGAATCACTGGAGCAGACAGCAGTCCAGACTCTGAGAACAGATGAAGCAACTGCTGGGCAGGAGTGACGTGGGTACAGTGGATGTTGCCTTAAGGCAAACAAGCAGTCCAGAGGAGTTTTTAGAGGCCCTTTTTAATCCTGTGACTTTTCTAAAGAGCCAATTATACTAAATGGCAGGTAGTTTTCATGAGTGACAAATTGAACACTGGCCCTTATTGTTTGCACATTTGGTTTGGTTTTAGATACTGGAGTTTTCCAGGAAAATGCAGCTGGCAGTGCTTCCCTCCTGGCCTGCCAGGGAGATGCTGCTGACCAAAGAGAACTGGAGATCATCTCCTTCCCTGCTTGTGTGCTGCCATAACACCCCAGGCTTCAAAGGAGAAGGAAGCTGGAACCCTCTGTGTTCAGATTTTAATATTGCAGCCTAATAAAAATTGACTGGGAACACACTTCAGAGAGTTCAAACTCTTCCACTGGAAGTCGTGGTTATCAAAGCATCAGTTTGACGCTTGCCCAGCTAAAATGTGTCTGCTTTAGCTTATCTGACTTTAAGTCTTTTCACAGAACACTGTTTCTCAACCTTTTTAGTATTAATGCTTTTTTTTCTTCCCAAATAAGGAAGGTTTAACCACAGTGTGTGCCTGCCAAACTTCAGCTTTTTGGAGCTGCAAATATGAAGCAGGATACTATCTGTTTTTATGAGGTCTTTCTGTTATTTCTATAATCCTCAGCCATCCAAGAACCCCTTATTTATCCTCCTGTTTTAATCCTGATGTGTAAACAAAAGGCCGACACAGTCTTGGTTCCAACTCAGCAAAAATCAAAGAAACTCAATGTATAAAAGAAATGTACAGATGGACTTTGTGGAAGCGTGTATTTTTCTTTAAAGGAGTTGTATTGCTGTCCTCTACTGTTTTGGAACACCCAAAGAAATGTTCCTTTCTCTAATAAATTTTAATTTGTTCTACAGTAGAGCCCAGAGACCTCACTTAAAACGAGGGTTTCATCACACCAGATGCTGAGCAGAGTCTGTGCTGAAGAATGTGTTTACTTTAAAAGCAGATGAAGAGTAGTCTAAGAAACACGGAGTTTGACAGTTAAAAGACCATGGCTATGTACATAAACACTTACTTGAAATGGAGTGAAATAATATTTGTAAAAACTTAAAAAAAAACAAAACCCAAAAAACCCCACATGAAAGGATCTTGACATTACTAAACCTCTGATTTTTTTGTTGTGCCTCACTCTATGTATTTAAAGCATAAGAAGCACCCCAGCATTAATTCCTGTGAAGTGAATGAGCACAAAGGCAGTTGTAAATATCTCATTTTTCAAGTGAAAATCCCTGTGCTATTCTAAAGGCTGCTGCTTTCCCTGATTTGTCAGCAGGCTTGAAAGTAGGGCTTCTAAAAATGTTTAATAACTCTATGGCAAAAATTATAAAGTGTTTAGTTTTCTCAAGATTATCTTTCATACATAAAAAGGTTTTGGTTCTTTCTCAGGCCCTGAAACGTTCCAAATACTAAGATGAAAATCTGACCAGTCAAAGGTAAAATTTCTATTAACTTCATGGGGGATTCTGATCTTACTTAAGAAAATTAGGCCTTCCTTTTTTTGCAGTGAATCTATCTGTGAAGTACCAAGAAAGTTTCTAAGAAAACCTGCCTAGCTGCAGGCTGTAATTTGTGTGTTATAAATTAGATGTGCTTACAAAGTGTATGAAGAGCAGGCAAAAATAATTTTTAAGTCTTGGTTACGCATTTATAGTGTACTGTTGTGGTTTCCTCTGTTGCTTGAGTGAATTTAAAGTATCATATCTTTTTGTAGGCATTTAATATAGTAGAAGGGTAGCATTGGGTTTGGTTTGCTTTAATCTACATCACATTCATACTCACTTGTAGATTAAAGTAATGGCGCATTCATGCTCACATAAAAACTTCAAATTGCAAAGCATCTTGTTACTGTAAATTTATAAATAACCAGTTAGGTATAGCTGCACAACCCTGCAGTTCAGTTTTATATGAAAAATGTGAAGTGATATAATACTTGAAGAAGCATCCTGGAAAAAGATCATAAAAGTAACCGAAGTCTTACAATTGAGGTTGATCCTTATTTCAAGGGAAAAAAGAAACCAAACAGTTTTAAGATTGGTATCTTAATTATTTCAAGCCAGACAGACCACCACACTAACAATGAAAGTAACCATATAATCTTTAGAATTATCCAAAATCAACAGAAGTAATCAACATGTGAGAAACTTGGAAGCATGACATAGTATTTGTTAGTGATCAGTAAATCCATTTAGTACTTTGGTTTTGATGGCCTTCCAGAAGCTGCACAATTTCAATAGTCTCTGAAGTCTTGGTAACAAATATTTTCATTGGATTTGTTTTCTGTGTTCAGGGAGACTTTTAAATGAGCAGCAGTTTAGACTTAAATACATTTATTTAGTATCCTTTCATCTTAAAGGCAAAGAAATTAATCTTTGGCTGCAGTAGAGCAAAATTTCATTTTAACATCATAAATTCTGTCAGTTGATGTCTGCAAAGGACTTGAAAATTCATGATAATATTTTTCTAAATATATAAAAATAGTTTTAAAACATTGTCAAACAAGAACAGTAGACTGAAGTCCACAAGAAGAACAAAAGGTGGTTTGGAGATAGTTTGCTACCAAACTACTTACATTCAGAAATTAGCAGAAAGTACACAGATCCTACCTTAATATGTGAGCCAAAGCAAATAAAAAAATACAACTACTCCCCACAAAAAACTAAACAAAACAAACAAATAAACAAAACTTAAAAAAACCCCAAACCAAAAAAGCTACCACCAAGCAATGAAACACTAGAAAAAGAAAAAGCTGTCTAGATCAAGCTGCTGGCTAAATAGTAAGAGAACCTGCCTTTTAAGAGCTGGCCTAATTGCATCTATTCCTTGAGCAAAATGGAACTTGACTGTGAAAATGCAAAGATTGACAAAAAATAGGACAAAATGAATCTAAAATATCAATAAAGCTATTAAGAGCCATGTGAGAGAGCAGTCGATAGAGCAGGCAGGAGGGCACAGCTGCTGAACAGCCCACTTTAATGCCTTCAATAGCCCATGGGAAAAACTCAGCCTCTTGGTTTGGGAGCATGAAACCAAGCCTCACCAGAAGAGGGGAGAAAAAAGAAACCAAGTAAATTGTAAATTTGTTGGTTTTAGGGGAAAGTAGTTTTATTACTTGCAAGAATTTAATTTGTTATGGTTTAGGAGAGGCATCTGGTGCTTATTTAAGAGATATGTTTATCATCTGCACTGAAACTGATAAAGGGAATTATGGCGATCTTAAGGTAAACTGTTCAGAAATCAAATGGCTGACTTGTGGTCCTTTCAGTGGCAAAAATTCAAAAACTGCAGTCAAAGAAGCAGTGGAGCAATGCTCAGCTCTACAGAGTTTCTTAACCCTTTCTAAAAATGTAGCTGTCATACAGCAATGCTGGCTTCTTTGCTGAAGTACTCGCAGCAAATTTCAAGGGATCAGAATGCAGAGCTGTGAATTTATTTGAAAATCTTTGCAGAAGTAATAGTGGAGGCAAATGCAGTTATAGAGCTGGGGGGACACTTGTCAAATAACATTAAAGTCGAGGAGAAGGGGCCTTTATAAACACTGTGTGATTCAAATGTGCCTCTCTTTATCTGGACAATTGCTTCAGAAGTGTCCTCCTTTGTAGTTCCATGGGCACCCAACCAAAACCTTTCCCCCACCTGTGAGCAGCCACATTTTAGAGAATGCCTGTGGTGATTCTGTGCTCATAATGGTGCAGCTCACCACAGCTTTTCCTTCCTGCCCAGTGAGCTATGAAAGCCACAGGTGAGCTTGAATATTGAATATATATATGGATAGCATCCTTACGGATGTAACAGAACACTTGTGTGAAGTGACCAGCAAAGGTGTAAATCACTGTTTCACGTGGGCTATTCTGCAGTTTATAACTTTAATCTAGTAGTAGTGGTTTGAAGAAGTCCTTCACTTGCTGGCTGCCAAAGGCTTTATCTTTCTGGGGGTGTCACTTTCTGTTGTGAGCTCTATTACTGCTGGAGTTAAGGCATTACTGGTGCCAGATGCAAAGTTCTCTCTGTGCAAACTGTAGGTTTAGGAGCAGCCACTGTGCATCCTTGCAGCTTTCATTATTACTGTGTCAAAGATCTTCCAACATCTGGTTTTGGCCTCAATAATTAACTGCTCTGATATAGTAAAAGGTGGTTGCTTGAATTTCCATACCTGTGCCACTGAGCAGGAGCCAAAGTCAGCTTTCAGAAAAAGCAGTCTACAAAACTAAGTCTGCCTGATTGCTGTGTTCACTGTAGTGATGTCAAGTTCCTGAAAATCTTATTTCTAGGTAATGAGATAAGCACTCTGTGGTTTCAGTGTGACCTCTGTTCTTTCACCTCTTAGTAATGCTGTTTATTTTGATTCTGCACCTCTCCTGCTTATTTTCTCATATCCTTCAACTACACCTGCTTGTATCTCAGTCCCATTGGCTAGCATGTGATGGCTACACCTGGGATATATGCTTTTGACCTGATGTAGTTCCACTGTCTTCTTGGCCAAAATCCTGCAGTTGCCGATTTGGGTAGTGTAACTTTGTTATCATAAAACATAAAATTTGGTGATCTTTTCCCTCTATTGCAATGAAATGCTTGGGAAAGACCAATTTGTGTCATCTCTGCAATGAGATAGTTACTACAAAGGCTCTGCTCTTGCCTTTGCATTATTCTAACCTGACCTTCATGGATTGTTTAACACTGTGTGAAAGTGTAACAACAGCATTATCATTTAGGTTGGATATTAGAAAGAATTTCTTTACAGAGAGGGTGATCAGACATTGGAATGGGCTGTCCAGGGAAGTAGTGGATTCTCCATCCTGGAGATATTTAAAAAGAGACTGGATGTGGCACTCAGTGCCATGGGCTGGGAACTGCAGCAGTAGTGGATCAAGGGTTGGACCTGATGATCTCTGAGGTCCCTTCCAACCCAGCCAATTCTATGATTCTATGATCATCAAAGTGTTGTCTTCCAGGTCAGCAGTTTATCCCTAAATGTAGGTTTGGTTTGTTGGTTTTTTTTTCCTTTTACCTTTAAATTCCATCATGATGATTCTTGTCACTTCACTATAGTGTGGTGTAACCCCAGATACTGTTTGATTTTCATTCTGAGCTTCATTTGGCTTTTTGGTTTTGTTGTTTGTTTTCTCCCTCACATGAATATCTCAATACATCTCACACTTGGATTGCTCCTCAGCAATTGTATTCCAGTGGAGGGAGGGTTATGTTTTCTCCATATGTTTTCCCCACAAGTTATGAGTTGTCTGCTGCATCTCTGGTTGGCACCTGGATGGGAGCCTTTCTGACAGCTTTGAATGTGTCTTAAAAGTTAATGCAGAACAGAGATGACTGCCCAGTATCTTAAACCTCCATCTGCCTCTTTGCTGTGTCATGATTTAGTTTTAAGTCTTTTATTTGTTCTGAGCAGAACTGTATATTACTGTTTAATTTATTCTGAATTTCACTTTAATAGTAATACTTTTATTCATGTTCCAGTGGCAATCAGCATAATCTAGCACAGAGTTCTGGTTTTTAACCACAGAAAGAATTACTATATTGGACAGCTAGTTTTTTATTGTTCCTTTGCGTAGTGTTGCTTATTTATTGTCTCTCTTAGAAAAAATACCCAAGTTCTTTGGCTCCTTTATTTCCCAATATGTAGAAGCAACATATTTAAAAAATAGTTTTTCAGAATGTTTTCTTTTTTTTTTTTTTTTTAAATCTACTGCATGCATTGTTATGATAAATCCTCAACTGTGACGGAGGCAAAGGTCTCCAAACTTTTGGAAATGGGATCTAGAGAAGAATAGTTTCAAGTTACTCTATTTTTTTCATTTTGTACCGAAATTTATTTTACTTTAATAAATCCGAAATAGTTTTTTTCAAAATGAAAAAATCTAAGTTCTATGAATATCTGACCAAAGCACCCCTGAAATTCATCTATGTCATCAAAACTCGGATTTTTTGTATTTGTTAACATTTTGAAAAACTAGAACTTGCAAAAATAGAACTTGCTGACCAAATACAATTTGAAATTTTCTACTAACAGAAACCAACAAAAGAAAGAGCTGCAGCTATTTTTTTAGCTTGTATCTGATTCCTATTGGTTTTATATATATGTGTGTATTTTATTAGAGGTATTTACCTAGGTAATCAGATGTCAACAGCTGACAGGTGTAGAGGTATGAACAGATCTGGGTGCAAATCACCCTGGCCTGTCAGATAATATCCCACTTATGGTTTTGTTTCAGTGCCTGTAGGTTTAAAGAAAATTTGTTTCATTGGATACCTTAAGGTGCTTTTGTTTTAAATTAGTTTGTATTTCTGTACCTACTAGTGCAAAATTTACTTTTCCAGGACAGCTTTTCTGTAGAGAAAACTAGTGCTTCTCTCTTGTTTTGCCTTTTAAATTTGGGTTCAGGGTTCTCTGTTCTGCTAAAGTTCATTTCCCACAACTTGGAAGCAGCAAGTCCCTCAGGACTTTATGGCAACATCAGTAAAAGGATGAACTCAGTTTCTCACTACCCAAGTACTACAGCAAGTTCTATGCATCTCACCTCCCTCCAACAGTTCCTTATTTACCCCACAGGAATTTTAAACCTCCCTCCCACCTCCCCATTTTCCTGAGGTCACCTAGACCTGTGTGTGGCTGTAATGTTAACCAGATATCCAGCTCCAGCTAAAGGCTGAAGCATTTTGTGCTGACAGGACCCCTGAAGTGTCCCAGGGCAGCTTTGGTGGCTCTGCTGGCAGAAGCTGCTAAACATAGCCCAGGGGATAGGGGCATTCCCGTGCCAGGCACCTCAGCCCTGCCATTCCTTACTCTCCTTTGCAGGGACTGACCTGGCTTGCCTGGCTTTAGCATCTAAAATCAATTTTGGGAAAAAAAAAAAAAAAAGAAAAATCTGCCGTGCAGCTTCTTGCAGTTTCTTGGCCTGCTAGCTGCTGAATTTTCTGTGTGCTCATTGCTCAGATGATGCCACTGCAAGGAAAGAGCCAAAGCAGGGCCGGGATAACTCGGATTTGTAGACTTAGTGTGAAGCTGGATGGCTGCAGAGCGGGGTTTGTGTCCCTGTGCCCTGCTGTCACTGCTCAAGCCAATATTAACCCTGAAACAGAAGGTCCTGCTGCATGCTGAAACCAACTGCAAACCTGGGGAGAGCCAGAAGCCTTGAAAGATGATAAACACCTCCATTTCCTATTTAAATTAAAAAAGGAATTGAAGGTAATTAAGGATCACAACAGAATCAGTGCCCTGTGAGTGACAGCCCCTGAATGCCAAACCAAAAGCAAAACGAACACACTCATAGAAGTTTTTTTAAATAACATTAGGAGTCTTGGACACACAAGGAGGTACTTTTACACCTTTGCTTCAGTGAATTCAGTGCTGAATTGGCACTTTCCAAAGGCCTGGGCAGTACAAATGGCAGTGGCTGCTGTTGCCTGGGGCATATCCTGAGGCCACGGGAACACCCGGCCCGAGGGGCTGAAATGAAGTGGGCTGAGAGCTGGGTGAGGGCTGCAGGGAACAGCTCTGGAGAGCAGACCTGTGACAGAGGTTTCTCAAACAGGCTTGAAGAAAACCTGTGCAAGTCAGACCTGACCTCTTTCATTTTAATCTTGAATCGTAATGACAAGGAAATATTATCCCATGGGGTTATTTCTTTTCAGGGTGGTTCTTGCTTTTCCTGGGTTCATAAATAGCACGAAGACAGCCCAGCTGAAAAGCAGACGTGTGCATGTTTGAGCACTTGTTCACTGAAAGCAACACATCCCACTGCAAATAGTGTTTGCAAGGACTGAATTGACCAGATGTACTGTTGTGAAGTTTCTCATACATCTCTGCTGGAATTCAGACACTTAAATAAGCTTTTAATTATTATTAGTTTGCTGGTTTGGGTTTTTTGTTAATTTTTTCCTGGGTTTTTTTGTTGTTGTTGTTGTTGTTGTTGGTTTCTAGGGTTTGTTTGTTTTTTGAGAAGGGGGCTGTGGGGGGGTTTTGGATTTTTGTTTGTTTTAATCTGATAAACTAAATTTATATGGGCTTCTTCTGGATGTAGTTTGTCCTTTAGGGATAAAAATGCGGAGAAAACTCTCATTATTATAGCCACCTCCTTCTCCTGAGAGAATCCATGCTTCACTGAAAGAGGCCATAGATTTACATAGAAGACAAGAGAACCGAAGAGGATTAGTCAATATCTAAATCTGACTTGACTCTATTCAGCTTCTCAGCAGAGAGGAGCTGCAGAGAGGAGGTGAATGCCCTCTCCTGGGAAAGGGACTTGGCTGCCTCTCGCACAGGGCTGGCTCCTCTCTAGCCACAGGAGAGGTCCTGGTGCCAGCTACAAAGGTCACTGCTCATTTGCCCTCTGGCTTGAAATAGAAAAAAGGAAACTAAGCCAGAGAGAAAGACAAAAAATATGCAAAGGAAAGGAGGCAGTGCAAGGCCAAAAATGTGGTTTGCTAAGGGTATACTGGAGAGGAAAATAGAAAGAAATGGGACACATGGGGTAAATGAACTGAATATTTTTGGGCAGAATCAATGATCCTGGCAACCAGGACCTGGACAAGTCCTAGAAACGATTGGGGGGGGAGTGGGCAGAGACCAGGGAAAGGGGAGGGAAAACAAGGACAATGGAATCTTGTTTTTTGGTGATTAACCATCAATGTGTAGCAATGTGAACAGCATTGCTAGAGAGGGAATGTAATATTGTTTCTGGGTCTCTCAATACAATATGGCATCCTTAGGCTGTTCTAGTCTTGGCAAGAGAGGTTTCATTGAAACCAAGCTGCAAAAAGTTTGTTGTTTTGGAAAACAAGAGACATCTAAATTTATTGTTTAATGAATCTCAAGAAATTGTTGTTGAGGCAATAAGATTGTGGAATGCTCTGTGGTCTTGGAGAGCCACTTAATACAGGCTCTGGTACCTAGCTTTGAGTAAAAATGGGTTGCTCTGAAGAAGCAAGAAAGTCAGAAAGCAGTGATTAACAGCAAGAGGAGTGAGATGGACAGATGAGTATTTGGGTACTTGGAGGACTTGGCCAAATACCACAATTGAGTTCAGATCATGCTTTGTCATGTTTGCTATGAAAAAAAAAGAAAAGCAGAACAAAGATTATTAGTATGGGCTGGATATCTACCTAGGGATGAGTTGGACTGCATGGAGCAGTGCTGGTTCCTTCTGTTGACTCCCAAAGGAAACAAGGTGACCAGCTTGGATGTGACTTTCCTTCACTGTAGATGTTTCTATATATGCTCATATGTCCCGTGACTTATACGCAGCATATTAGAATATGCTTGAATGTTCTGGTATGCAGCCAAATCACTACATATGGCTATGCATAGCAAAATTCATAGGTAACTGATTAAAAATGCATGTGTATAATCAGGAATGGCTAGGAAAAAAGGGATGGATGTGGGGAGAAACTTGCATACCTTTTAGTTTGTCTTTGCTGTTGGTAGAGTGTCTTCCTGTGGCATAAAAATGAAAAATGAACAACTTTTAAGAACATTTAAAAACTGCTTTTCTTTGAAATTAAACCTCTGAAGAGACTTCAGGTTTGAGTGGGGTGCTTTTAAGGGGTTTATTCTGGTTTTTTGTTTGTTTGTCACCTTCACTGTTTCCATAGTGAGGAAAGGACTTGTAGGCAGAGGTAATGACTTCTTTAAAAAAACAAAAAAAAAACCTATGTGGCAGGACTGAGCAGTTAAGGAAAATTATAAGATTTTGGCTATGCCATGCTGAAATGAAAGCAAAGAAAGTGAGGGGGGAGAGCTTTTGTCAGGCTGATTTCTGTAAGAGAAATACTGGTGATTACTAATGATCCTTTTTCTCATTTTTTATAATCCTGTCAGTTCTGCCCATGTGGCTGTGCTGTGAATCAGGTCAGGGAACAGAACTAATTTTAAAGTAAGATTTATGGGGGAGTGGAACTGCAGAAATGTTATGTATTGCTATCAAGATATGTATCAGGTCTCCAAATTGGCTTATAAAATGGCCACCCAAGTAGCTCTGCAGTGCTGGTTGGTGGTTTTGGGAGACAGCTGGGAGAGGAGAGAGTGGGATGGGCAGGGCAAGAGTCTCTTCAGTTGATATTGCTGGCCAGAATATGTATCATGAATCCCAATCCTAACTCAAATGCACTTATTTAGAGGCAAGACTGGCTTAAAAAGTACTTCAAAGAACCTCATCTACTTCCCAAGCATCTTTCCTGCCCCCAGTCTGTCTCTGCTGTTGTTGATGTTAATAAAGCCACACGTGAAACAGATGCAAACTGACTGAAAAATATTCTTTCTGTAAAAATGAAATTAACTGAGTTCTAGGCAATGAATAGAAACAGGAACTTGTGCTAGACCTCACACAGACACATCTGCACTAGAGACAGCTGAAAGTTAGTAAGCTGAACTCTACCTGTCATATTTGTTGCCCAACCTGGAGTCATGAATCCACTATGAAGGTACCCAGAGGGACAGAAGAGGAAGAACTGCAGAACAAGGAGTAGAAATGGAGGTTACTCCTCTCGTAGAGATCTCTGCACATAGGTTACTCAATCCTTGCTGTGCAGATATACTAAAGATGATCTTTGAGAGAGCCCTGAAGGGAAGAGATAAAATACAAGAGATATTCTGAGACATGGTATGAACCAAAACAGTTTCTTTCCTTTGTGATGTAGATAAAAGCCAGAGGCAATATTGACTACAGAAATGTTACCTAGTGAGCATGGTTCAAGATTTTGCTTTCTGTAGCAGTTTATCATTGCAGCAGACCTTGGAAAATTATTGCCTGGAATTAAACTTCAGGGTGAAAAATTGATGACACTACACTATGCTGTAAGGCATCTTGAGTGTGCCTTTCAGAGCTGGATGTGTTTCTTAAACCAGCAATCTTAACTAGAAGGATGAGAAGGAACTTTCATCTCTGCTTCAGTGCATTGGCTTATGTTAATGGTTGTAAAATATTTGAATTATCATCAAATCTATGAATAAAGGGTCTGCCCTTTAGAGAGAAAAGTTAACCTGCAAATATTGAAACTTTCTCCAAGCCTACAGCTGCAGACTTATCTGAATATCAGCTGTGATGTGTTGTTTACTTAGTGCATTTTATTGCTAATCAGCTCTTGTGAAAAAAATTACCTCCCCTGTCAGCCCAGCAAAGAGACAAATATCAGCCATGGGAGTGGGTAGGAATGCATCTTGTATAGCAAGCTGCCTGGTGATGGCAAAGCCTTGATTTATGTCCAGAGTGAAGGAAAGGAGGGCATTCTCTTTAATTGGGAAGCAAGCACTTTGCATAGCTTACTAACATGACTTTAAAACCTGCCACTTGCTCTTTAGTGTCCCTGAGATTCACCCTGTGATCTCAAGTGAGTCAGCAGACTTTTCATCCTGCCTCAGTTTGCTTGTCTTGTGAAGGAGTCTATTAATTCCTCCTAAATACTAAAAAGATCTTTTTTTTTCTTCTTGTTTCACAAGCTTTGTCTTTGCTACCACTTTTCTGATTTTTGGCATTCTCAATGTAAGTTTAAAATGTCGAATTGAAAACAGAGTTTGTTTTTAGTTGTGGAGCTTTTCAATGCATAGATTTATAATGAAAATTTAAAGATCAGATAATTTCATGATTTCTGAAGGATATATTTCATTGCTGCTTCCAGCTGGAAAAGCTTGAGCCTCAGTGCACTTCCAATATTTCTGTTTCAGAAAGACTGAGTGTAGGTGCAAATTGAGATTGCTGTGCTCCCTTGTCTTGCTTAGAAATATGCAGCTTTTTTTGGATGAAGATATGAAATATTGAACCTTAAGTGAAATTTAGAACTCCTAAATGGTGAATTTTTTTTTTTTGCAAAGGTGTCCAAATGCTCAGAAAAATACCCCTGCTAATTTAGAGGCAGCTTGCTGTATGTCCCTTCAACTGCACATCATGCAATAACCATTCCACAACTCTCTGCCTGGTTGTTGTAGTAAAGACATAATCCACTTATAATTTTCAGTTTTTAGCTTTCAGTCTGAGCCTATTTTCTTCAGGCTGTGCTTTTATGTGGTGGCACAAGTGCAGTGTCTCCCCACCTACTCACCACCTCCCCAAAGGTGTATTATTGGTGTATTTCTGGTGTGCATTTACCAGTGTTCATGTGAGCTCCAGTACTCCTCATCCCAACGTAGAAAAAACTATCTTAAGTTTATAAACTTTACACTGACAAAGAATCTTTCCCATGGAAGAATCTATTTTATTAAAACCCCAGATCAGTGCTGTGAATTTGCTGAAGCTTACTTTGAACTTGGAGAATGTGAATCCTGAAGTCTTAATGAAACATTTGAAGTATTTGCCTAACTCAGACTTGTGAGTTAATCATCTTTTTGCTTCATGAGGATACTCCTTTGCTTAAAGGTAGGCACAGGGCTTTAATTCTTGCTAGGTTGTGTCTCTAGTAAACCATGTTCCAGCCGCTCTTATTTATGAGTACGTGTAACTCAGTAACATTCTTTTTCCTTTAGGGGAATACTTATGAAAGCCAAATGCACTGGCTTCAATTCCTGCCCATTAAAGAGAACTTTAAAGTAGAATGTGGTGATTTTTTCTCATTTTATTTTTTTATGGTGATAAGGTAGCATCATCCTTTATCTGACCTGGCTAGATATAAACATCAAAGCTCTATCGAGGTAAGGAATGTGATGCTCAGATTATGCTAAGAGAATGTCTGCAATAAACCAAATTATCCAGTGAAGTCACTCCATTAAATTGATGCAATCTATCTGTTAATAAACCCCCTAAACCACCCAATATCCTACCAGTTCTCATATCCTACAGCATACACTGCTATTAATGTTATGATAATCAGTAAAAATCACCATTTTTTTTTCATTAACTTGACAAAACCAAGTTAAGTTAGTTCTAACAGCTTTGCATTGCTGTTTTTATTTTGAAACATGTCAAAGTTTTTTTCCTTATACTTTCAGAACAAACACTTTTATGTGTTTGTGGGGCCAAGGAAGGCTCTCACTGCTCCCTTCCACTGCCTGATGGAAAGGTACAGAGACAGCAGAGTCAGTCTCTTGCTGATACTGACAGTGAAAAGAAGTGTTAACCTGTCATATCAAGAAAAATCCTGATTGTGCTCTGCTTCATGACCATTATAGCAGTCCGTAATGTCAAAAAGAAAAAAAAGAAAAAAAAAAAAGTGCTTCCAGGTGGGTTTGTTTTGAGCAGAGTTCATAGTGGAACTTATAAATCTAGGTTTGAACATCCCAGTTGAACTGTTGTATGTCATGGAGAAAAATCTAAGCCTGCTTTTTACTCTAAGCTGTGTGAGCAACACTGGGGAGGGGGAAACAAGGCTAAAGAAAGCCACAGCATTGAATCCTGAGTGTTCTGGCATCACTGAATAATTTTAAAACCTTGAAAACTGGTCTGTTGTGGTGTGACAAGGGGAAACAGCTCACATTCAAAACATAAGGCTCACATTCATAACATAAGAGTCATTTGACTCTGAGCTTTAAAAAACTTGTTCCTCATCCCTTTGTGCTCTAAGGCCAGTGAAGCTGCTCTAAATGGGAACCATGTGTACAAGGTTAAGAAGGTGGCTTCTGCTCTGACAAGTTGATTTGTAGGTGTGTGATGTTGTCTGATGTCAGCCAAAGTTGCCCACATGTATCTCAGAGAGAAAATAGATTGAGTTTTGTTCCCTCCTCACTCTGGGCTTCAGGAAACAGTTTGTGTTGTTGCTTGCTGTACAAAATGATGTGTTTGGGGAACAAGATGGTTCTTTTTGCCATTCCACATATGTCCCAATACCTGGAGAAATCTTGGCATGCTCTTTGCCTTATGCTAGAGATAGAACTCTGAGGTTCTTTGGCACAAAGAAAATTAGGGCTCTTGGTTTCGACTCATTACTTAAGATTCCTGAAGTTGCACACCTTGGCTTCCCTTGGTGTTTGCCTTGATTAGGGGGCCAGACATAGCACAGCACTATGCAAGTAGATCTGGACATTGCCTAAAACTTGATTTCTGTATGTGCCTGATATTTAACATTTTTAAAATTCTTTTAAACAAGCACCAAAATGTGACAGTCAGTTGGTGACTGATTGAAGCACTGCTGCCCCCAGGGGGAAACGGGAGAGCACTTCTTCATGTAAGGGGCATGAGTATGGGGTTATCCCTCCGTGTGTTAAGGACATTAAACAGAATGCAATTGACTCTTGGCTGAAGCATAATCTCGAAGTATTTGTTTTCACTGGCTCTCCACTCATTTTGACTGCCAGCTATGGAAGGTCGATTGATTTCCCTGTGAAGTTTATAGCCAGCTGCTTGAGAGGAGAACAGTTTTTAAAGCCTTAACAATACTAATGGGGATTCACTCCTCAGCTCTGAGAGAAGAAAATGTCAGCTGGGGCAAAATGTTCTGTTGTGGAGCTGCATTTTCCCAGGCAGAATCTGTAGTAAGATTATGGCCTTAACTCATAAGGTTACCAGTGAGAATTACTGGTAGTGCTCGACTGCACAACTGCAGTGTTACCATTTTATTGCTCTGCTTGCTGCAATAAGGCAGGTTAAGGGGCACTGCTCCAGCAGTTTGAGTCCTACAACCATCTGTGTAATGGTAACATCCCGCAAGTAGGTTATGGAGTTACTAATAGCTACTTGGATGTCTATAGCATAGATAACCTGGAAAACCCAAAATACAACTTGAAATACCCACATCATGATTTTAGTGGTTTGGGGTTTTTTTAGCACACCTTTTGAACTTAGTAGCCATCTTTTAAATGTCTACATTTGTGCTGTAGTGCATGGAGAAGCAGTCTCAGAAAAACATAGTTGATTGTTATTAAAGGTACAGTTGTCTTTGAAATCATGTGTGGGTCAGAACCTTTGTAATCCTGAAGAAAATTTAAGCATTTCTAGTAAAAGGATAATTGATTATTTGCCAAAAAAACGTAACACACAGGATTAGACGACCAACTAGACAGTTTAAAGTCTTGTTTGCTATTTTAGTAGGAATATTGTCAGAGGCAGAATTAGATGGAAGTGATACCTGGAAGTGATGGTGCCCCTGTACTTGGCATTGGTGAGACCTCGGGTGCTGTGTTCAGGTCTGGACCCCTCAGCACAAGAAGGACATTGAGGAGCTGGAGTGAGTTCAGAGAAGGGCAACTAAGGTGAGGAAGGGTTTGGAGAACAAGACTGTGAGGAGAGGCTGAGGGAAATGGAATGTTTGGCTTGGAGAAGAGAAGGCTGAGAGGAGACCTTATTGGTCTCCTTAATTGCCTGAAAGGAGGGCGTAGAGAGGTGGGTGCTGGCTTCTTCTCAAGTGAATGATGACAGAACCAGAAGAAATGGCCTGAAGTTGCACCACGTGAGATTTAGACTAGATCTGAGGTAGAAATTACTTACTGAGAGAGTAGTCAGGCATTGGAATGGACTGCCCAGGGAGGTGGTGGAATCACCATCCCTGGAGTTATTTAAAAAGTGTGCAGATGAGGCACTTTGGGACATGCTCTACTGGTTGATACAAATACTGATGCATATATTTTATTTGGGAGGGATGTTGACATTTGGATGTGATGATCTTAGAGGTCTTTTCCAACTGTGGCAACTCTGTGATTAACACTCAGAGCTATGAGTTATATGAACAGTTCTTACTTTCAGCTGGGTTGCTGCATTCACTGTTTGTTTATCTTGTGATAAGGCCTAGAGACAGTGTGTATGGGACACATGGAAGTATGTCCCCACCCTTAGGATTAGGAAGGAATGAGAAATAACAGATGTCCAAGACAAATATGTATGTCAGAATACAGAATAATGTCAAAATAAGAAAAACACTGTGATCTACAGCATCTTACTGTGTCAGGCTGAAACATCACAGCTTGGCCCTTGCCATGTAAAGGCTCCAGATAATTGTGTTCCTAATACAAGTTACAAGATGGGGTTTGAAAGAGAACATAAGCAACTTTGGAGCGTGGGCTGTAGTAAAAGTGCCATGAGAGAAGACATGAGCATGCTTCTTGGATGGATTTTTAACACTGCTGATTAACCTCAGTCAGGTGTCACAGCACAATTTGCCACCTGGGTCTGAAAGGATATTTACCTTCTGGTATCTTGGTCTAGACTGCCTGATATTCCTAATGTTTTACTAATAGCATTTTATACCCGCTTTAAAAAGATGATCTCATGCATACAGTTTATTTTCATAGCTTAAAGTTATATGGAAAGAAAGAAAAAAGGCCAGTAGGCTCTCAATCAGTTCTTGTTCTTCTTGTGAGAGGGAAAAATAGAAAAGCACCATAAATACCTGCACAGTGAGACCAAGGAAAAATGATCTCTTGGCAGCTAGAGTTTTTGTGTGTTTGAGGGGTGGTTCTTTTATTCTCACTGAAGTTAACAGATCTTTTTCCTCTTGTAGTTATGCCAACCACCTAGAAATACTCCTTTCAAAGGCTGATAGTTCTTTTAAATTCAGATTTTGTTCTGTTTAAATAGGCTACTGGCACAATTCTCTTCTGTCCTTTCAATATATCTGCTGCTGATACGGAACAAAGGAAGAATATTCCATTTCTGTATCCCTAAAAAGCAATGCCAAAGAAGAAAAGCAAGATGAAAAGAGAAATAAATCTTGGTCTCCAACACTTCCTCTTCAGTGAGATCAAGATACTTGAACTGAGTTATCAAAGTGCTGAGACAGGCATGTGCTCTGCATTAAGTCCTGCAGGAGATGGTGCAAATTGAAATGCAGAATTGGCTTGCTTGGATTTTTCTGCTTTTTATGAAACAGTTGATGTATATTGTTTATTCCTTTTGCTAGTTTTCAGGTAAACATCTCTGTGTAAGGTATTTGGTTGTTTCCTCTATCTAGGAAGATTTGATTTATGCTTCCTTTCCTTTTGCCATTGTGTTTATATTAGAATAGTACTATGGGGAAAATTGCAAACTGAAAATTGCAGGAGTAGAACTTTTATACATTTAACACAGTGGTCTTTCCCTGTGGAGTTTCGTGTTAAGGTAGTTACCCTGATAGATGGAGTATGACTGAACAGCCTGTTTGAGATTTGTCCTTAACTGTGTGGCAAAAGCAAGACTTCAGTTTAATCTCATCCTTTTTTTTTTTTTTTCTGTTTTTGTTCTAAAAAAAAAAAAAAAAGCCTGAATTTTACTGGTTAGGTTCCTTTGAATAGTCCTTCACTTGCCCAACTAAATAAGAATCTTTGGTAGCAGTGATGAGGGGAGGTAACATCAGCTACAGAGCTGAATAGAGTGAGCAGAGAGACAACAGAACTGGGGATTCTCCTTACTCATCAGGTTCAGGTCCCCATTGCAGACACTGTAGTGTGAAGCCTGCCTGACATCTGAGCCAGAAGCAGTGCAATCCTATAGGTGCAAGCCTATAGGTGGCCTGCATTACTCCTACACTCTGTCAATCATCTTTGGGTGCAGGACATGGCTTCTAATCCGCTCGGACTAAGTGGAGCACTGGCTTTACCCTCCAACTTTTGGGGGCAGTTTTCTCACTGCTCAGCTGTTCTCTATGTGATGATTTGGTCTTAAAGACATTCATGTGATCACATTGATATATATTTTAAATCAGTTCTGTACACACTGAGTGGTACAGGCCCTCTGGGGATTTAAGTGCTCTTTACCTCTGACCACCCATGGACACATACACAAAGCACCTGCATGGCAGCCAAGGATTTCTTGGGTCAGAGGACAGTGCTCTGGTCAGAGCATAACAGTCCTAAGAAGGGAAATGGAGTCTGGTGCCCACCCAGCATTTGCATCCCAGCACTATCTGTTGTGCTCAAGGTTCTTGTAAGCAGCAATGCTTAAGTTCACTGTGCACATGTGAATTTTTTTGGTTGGATATCACAGGGATAATGAATATGGAGTTGGGAGAAGAATTTTTCTTCTCAGTGAAAAATAACAAATCTTCTCCTGGTTTATGCCTGTGCAATGATCACCACCCCAGTGAGGATGTCTGGAGTAAAGAAAGGCTGAATTTGATCCTAAGTATACAGCCTATATATGGGTAAATTGCTTGTGTGTGTTACAAATTGCTCAGCTTACCCTGTGGTATGAACTGACCATAATGCAGTCAGATTTTCAGGTATAGTAACTGCCAAGTGATTAAGTGGCTTCCATTAGCATAGATACTCAGCTTTTTGTACTGTTATCAGAAAACCTCTAACCACTTTGAGGCAGCTTCTGTGGCATTTAAAACTCTCACACAAATGGTTTATTCCCTTTTCCCACCTCTCTAATACACTGGTAAATGAGAATATTCTAATGCAATTGCTCTATGTGCTTGCTTGCTCTGATTCTCTCCATCAATAGCTTTAATTTTATAAATGCTACAATAATGAGCATTTTCTCCTTGATAAAGTTGTAGAAGTGAGTCTCAAGGAAGTGGGAAAATCAGTTTTCTCTTCCTGTATGTCCTACTGTTTTCTTAAAATGAAATGTGCCTATTTATACAAATAATGTCAGGGTCTGAGTGAAGGAGCAGTGCACAAATTTTGTTGTACACATTGTATTTCTCTTTGTATAACTACCATAAGGCTTTCTGTTGGTGTAAGCATTATATTCACTTCTAATCATTGCTTTCAGTCTAAGCTGTAAATTATTTACTAATATTATTCCTGCTAATATACATATGCAATCCTATGGGATGGTGCATCAGGAGCAAGTTCCAAATTGTGACCAGATTATGCAATAGGTAGAAAAGTGGGAATTATTGTATGAATGGTGACTTTGCTGTGTACTTCTATTTGTCCATATCAAACAAATAAACTAGATTGAAAGGTTTTGTAGTGAACAGTTGAAGGAAAGTATTGCAGTAATACAAAATACTCTTGAACACACTGACAAATTTATTTCATCTTTCCAAGGTATAGCCCATCCCCAGAATATTTATTTCATGGATTTTTGCATCCTGTCTGCAGATGAGTCTGAGAGAGACTTTTCTGTGACATGTGCTTGAATAATCAATTCCATAGAGACTCTGTATGAGGGCATGGTGCAAATTCATGCCTTTGTGCTGAAGATTAGTGTTGAAACTGTAATAAGGAACAATTATTCCTCTATGTTATACCCAGTCAGGGAAAGAGGAGCACTTTCAGAAACATTGCAAACTGGGATAAAGTGTGAATGGATGGAAAGAAATGTAGTGTTGGAAATAATACTATAGAAAGGGGGTAATGTAAACTAGGGAATGCCACATAGCTCCATCAATTCCAGAGCCACTCAGACCCCTAAATAACTTAGAAGAAATACATTTGCCTCCAAGGTTCACCTCTTAGGGCTAATAGTTACCAGTAAAGGTTCCATGTGCAGCCTTATAACCTCCTGCTGACATAAATGAAAATTTTCCCTGTGAGCAAAATTACCAAAGCATTCCCTCACTTATTGAATATGCATAGAAAGATGTTATTGAAATAAAGAAATTAAGAAAGAAAAACATTTCTGGAAGAATTTTGGGAAGTGTGGCTTGAAATTTGGCAGGGATTTGGAAAACATACCATATGGGACCTTAGAGGGATTGCTCCCAGAGGTAAAAATATGAATTTAGTGACTGGGCTTTCAGCCCAGAAAAGCAGCAAATGTTACATCTTGCTGTGCATTGTTAGCAGGGGAAGGGAAAAGGTGCACAACTGAGGGAGGGAGAGCATCACTAGCATGCAAAATGTGGCTGGCAGAAATGTGAGGGTGCCAGGTTGTGCTGTGACCCCTTCTACATGGAAGAAGGGTATAAAATGGAGGAAGTGTTACTGATCTTACCTTTTGCGTTCTTCTTTGCTTCAAAGGGAGATCTGTCATTTTCCCTTACATTGCTAAGCAAGAATAGGTATATATATTTTTTTTACTAGTGAGATTATAATTTTCATATTGAAAATTTCTGCCTAAATCCATCTAGCAATTCACTAATCTTAAAGGGACCTCATGAACTGATGTTTGGCTTAGTCAGGAATTCTATGATTTTGAATTCTATGACTTCTTTTAACAAAGAGGGCCTATTCTTCAACTTCCTAGCAAAGGTTCCTTAGCAGAGGCACCCAGCAAAAGGCCCTTCAAGGAGATTGTTTCCTCCCCACTCCCAAGCACATCAGACTGCATTCATGAGAGCGTTTCAAAGTGCAATCAGGAATAAAATACTGTTTTTTCAAAGAAACAAAACTGCATTTTATTAATTAGAAAAAACCATGACTAATGTGTATCCTCTCACTGAAGGGCTGATTTGCAAAATTTCTGTGGCTCACAACAGACCTGAAAGTCCCAATGTGCAGTTAGAGGGTTCTCTGAGGCAATATATCATTCAGAGCACTGATAAGAATGCTAGAAACTAGGCATCTGTTTTTAATCTTAAAAATCAATGGCACAGGATGACCCAAACATTAATTCTGAACACATTATTTTTTTCTTTAAGTGATGGACTTTTTCTACCACAAAACATGCAGAAATTGAAATGCATGTGTGAAAACATGCTTGTACCATATGTTGTGTGCATTAGTGCTTTTGGAAACAAGATGTTCTTCCCCTCATGTCAGATTTGTGAGCCTTGCCCCCTTGGCATGAGAAGTTCACTTCCTGTGCTTCTGGTCTCAGAGGGCACAAAGCTGGGTTTGTATTTATTTCCTTTTTGTAAGTAAGCCATAAGAAAATTGGTACCATGTGATGTAAAGACTTGTCAGAATGTTAAATACACTTATTTTTTAAAAATATCCTGAGAAGGGCTGAGGTTAACATTTGTTTCAGATTTCCAGCAATACCATCATTGCTGTGTAATAGCTGAAATGGTTCCATCCATCCCATTATGAAGTTACTTTATTTCTTTTCAAGAAGACATGAAGAACAAGGCAAACTGGGGGTAGGGAGAATCCAAACTGTGTGAATTGTTTAACCTTTCACCACAGTTCAACGAAGTTTGGGGGTTTTTTTATTTAAAAAAAAAAAAAAGGCCTTTGGCAAACTGCCTGGATTTTGTAAGGCTATTCATGCTTTGTAAGCCCCCAAAGATCACAGTGTTTCTGGCTCAAGACTGAAATCACATTGAGCCAAAGCTGAAGAAAACTTTTCAACCATGTTGAGTCAACAGTTCAAGAAACAGCTCTTGATCATGGTGCTCTTCAATGTTCTGTGTGAGCTGGGTGCCACAGCTCAGCTGAAATTGAGCAGGAATCAGAAATCTGTTGGTTAACTTCACACACTCCTAGAAAACATGGGAGTGCTCGGGGGTAGGCAGAATGTGTTGTTTCTGTTGAAACTGTGTGCTGGAAAGAAGAGCAAAATGATGAATTTGAAGAGGGGAAAAAACATTATTTCTCAAAGGGCTTCAGTGCCTAAAGTTTTGTATATTTTTTCCCATCTGTATTAATGTCACTAATGCAAAAATACCCTTCTTGCTGTGTCGCCTTCAGACCATCATAGCAGTGATGATATTTTAGCTCATACATTTATAAATTTAAAATTTTGTCCAGTATTTAGTGCTTGAGGGCAATTGAGACTGCTCAGTAACTCACTGTCAGATGAGTGCTTTAACATTTGTGCAGGGAACTCAGATACCATACTTCAAGATAGCAAGAAATGGATGATCAACAAGTTTCACAGGGGGTAGTGACACCTCAGACTCAGTAGCATGAACAAGCTTATAACTGGCTGGTGTTTTTTCCTATTGAGAGATATTTTTGACTCCTTCCAAGACCAGTAGTTGTCTGCTCCTTACTTTTTAATAAAACCTGAAATTAGTCCATCATATTTAATATCCAGCCTTGGATTACAGCCCACACCTAACCCAGCCCACATCTATTCTGGCTTTACTTTCAGTGTGGTCATTTTAAAACTGGTTTGATCCTCTTTGCTCTGGAAATCCCTGGAAATCCTAAAAAATTCTCTTTAATTAGAAAGACATCTTTTTCACGTAAGAAGGACTTTGTGTCAGATTAAAATCGAGAAGCATGGGGACTTGTTAACTTCTTGAACTTCAAAAAAGTTCATGTTTAGCTCACATTTGAGCATAATATCTGAGATGGCTTTAGTTCAACCCAATCTATATGAAGCTAGAACATTATGGACCCTTTCCCTTATAACTTGCACAAGGAATATAAAGTTGTAACATTGGGGCAATAACAATGAACAAGGAGAGAAGGGCTGAGCTGTTCTGCTTGGCAATGGAAGCACCTACTTGAATGTTTTGATTACTATGCTGATTTTTTTTCAGTGATGTATTTGATGGTGTAGCATCTATGTATCTTGGTACCAGGAGTATTTTGTCTTTAACTCAGCAAAGCACTCCCTAATTCTGCAGCTGTTACACTGTGGTGCATACCTTGTCATGTGCTTTTACTTCCAATCTGTGTCATGGAACAAATGTTTGCTATTAACAAAAGAGTTTTGCTATTAAAAAGAGTTTTACCATAATTTTTCTGGTCCACTCCAATTTAACAACAATGCCCTATTTTGCCCACAGGCTATAAAGCTGTTTGTGTCAAATATTCATATATTAGATGACATTGTCCAAAATTACAATTTTATTTTAAAAAGAACCTGGAAATTTAATGCATAAAGGAAAGCATAAATTATTTTGATGTTTTAAAAAATAACTCTAGTAAATAAATCCTTGATTTATACAGTATAAGTATAATGTAAACTTCAGTTTCAAAGCAAATACCTGAAGATGAACTTGACAAAGTGCCTTGTTTTTATATTAAGTTATTATGGTGGCCATCTCAAAGTTCTTAGCTGGATTTTAACTTATCTGTAGACTGCAGTTCAAGCTTGTTTTCCTGGATAGGCTCCATCCTATTCTGATTGCAGGCAATAATTCGGATACCCAATAGCATTAAAGGAAACTAAGGTTATGAAAATTGGTCATACATTAAATGTGCTGCCAAAGGTGTGCTGGATCACTCATTTTTACATAGAGTTTGCAGGCAAAATATGTTGTCTGTAACCAAGTATTAAAATGTCTTGAGTTCATATGGAATTGGTGACAAAACTGAAGTTTAGAGTGTGCAGCCTCTTCTGTCTCAAGTAGTATGGATTAAAACTTCTGATTCATGTACTCGGAAGACACGTAGGTTACAATGACGTATCAGTAAGTTTTGATCACTAGTGATTTAACATATGGACATAATTAAAGTTCAGGGCAGGTAAGATAATTAGTCTGGGGATGTTAATGTAATGGATGCAGTCTGGAAGGCCTTTTAAACTCCCTCTGTCCTCATTCCCATAACGATCTCTGACACATTTTAAGATTTTCTGTGTTTGGGCTTCTCATGTTTCATTTTTGAATGGAGAAAATGGAGCAAAGGGAATGTAAATGTGTTAACATGCTTATGTTCCTCCCACACACCCCCTCTTTTTATTGCATGTGTAGGAGGAATGAAGAAAAAGCAATTTCCTCTATTCCTCCCAATGTGGAGGCAGAGACTGTAAGAAAAACAAAGACCCCACAAAACAACCCAAACCCTCTTCACTGTTTGTTGGGATTTTATGGCCTAGTGGTTTGAGGTGTTTTGTTGTTGTTTTTTTTGGGTTTTCTTTCTTCCAGAAAGAAACTTATGAAATATTGCTGATGTAGGAAACACACCTAAATCAATCCTTCACTGGAGACATTCAAAACCCATCTAGACACGTTCCTATGTGATGTACTCTAGGTGGCCCTGCTCTGGCAGGGGGGGTTGGACTAGATGATCTTTCGAGGTCCCTTCCAACCCCTAGGATTCTGTGATTCCTTAGTCATCAAAACTTGGTGCAAAAATGTCTGCCTGGCACTGGGAACACTCTCAAATGTTTTGCTGAAAAGTTGCTTAATTATGGGCTGTGTGAATTTTGATACAAACCTCACTCTGTGTTTGGTCAGGCAGGCAGTCAAATTTATTTTCTGTAGACTCTTCATTCACCTGAAGATATAGCAAAAAAAAAAAAAAAGAGTAGTAACTGAAAAAGAGGCTATGAGTAGAGCTCAGGAGATGAGAGGAAGGCAGGCTGTGCTGTACCTGCCCCATTCCTGACAACCCTTCTCTCAGCTGTTCCTGGTGTCAGAAAGCCTAAAGCTTGTTAGGTAATCTGTTCCAGAGCTTCACTAACCATGCTGTTAAAAAGGAGGTGCTTTTTTGTTGTTGTTCATATGCCTTTGAAAATCCACTATTTCTTTTCTGTCTGCCATGGGAAAAGTGAACAAATTAATCTTCTTCTTTGTGACAGCATCTTGTCTGGTTTTGAAGATTGCTACCTTGTCATTGCTAGGTATGACCCTCACCTAGGTATTACCCTAGGTAAGACCCTCACTCAATACTGAAAACTTTCCAAGTGGTATTTTCAACAGTTCCCAAAGTTTTACAGTCTTGTCTTAATTTCTATCTTTGACTCTTCAGGAAGGATGATGTCTTCTTCTATACATATAAATCCAGAAAATGGGTTTTAAAAGCACTTTCACTAAGAAAAAGCAATCTAAGAAGACCTGTAATCCAAACAGTTGGGTATGCCAGCCAGCCAGCTGGCAGCCAGGAATGGCAGGGTCAGAACCCTAGGATAAAATGGTAACTGACTTCTGAAAAAGCCTGAAAAGCAAAAATAAGCTCTAGATAAACAATGTCAGTTTAAATAGAATTTAATTGTATGTAAAATCTTGTAAGAACTCGGCAACTACAGCTACCTACTTTAGAACATAAGTAAGCTATATAATAGAAAAATTAATCTGAGAATGTTTTTCTATATAGTAAAGGGAACTCAAACCATGCAAACTAATGCTGGGCCCTGAAACATTTGGCAAAGCTCCATCAGCAGTTAAAGGTATATTCATGCAATCATGCTGTAGCTAAAATGGCTGCCTCCAGTTGACTTTGCCTGAGTTTTTCATACAGTCTTTAATTCTAACCACCTTTGATAGATCTGGCAAGATGCTGAAGTACTGACATAATCTGAACCTTGTGGCTGATCCAGCTGAAGGCAGCTGAACTATTTATGGTCTCCATTCTGTAAAGAAAGCAACAAACAACAACCCCCCCTCCCCTCCCAACAACCTAGCAGATCTCTTCTTAGCATGAAAAATTAATGAAGGGGCCAATAACTTTCAAAATACAACTCTCTATCTTCTTTCTCCATAAAGATAATTTTTGTGGGAACTGCTCTTTCTTTCAAGTCTCATATTGAACAGTCTGCAGTGCAAATAACAAGCTTTCTTCTGGAAATTTGTTACCATTGCTGCATGGGCAGTCTTCCCAAACTCTTTCCTCATGGCCTTTGTTATTTCTGTCTATTTCTGACTCTGCCACACATGCAGTCAGTAAATATAGTTTTTAGTTTTCTATTCAGCTACAAGGGAAGAACAACACAGATCCAACCAATCAGCTCTTAAAACCTTGCCAGTTTGTGAGCACTACCTTCTGTTGTCTCCCCTATCTTTAAACACTGTAGGTATTTAGATGTCAAATCAAATAGTTTTAAATATGAATATCTGGTAAAATTGCATCTGAGTATTTTGAAGCCAGTGGCTAGCAAGCCAGCTGCTAGCAATGTTTTTTTCAGGTATGGGATGGTATAAATACGATGGAATAGATTGTGTTGTACCAACAGTCATCCTGGTGGTACCTACACCTTCACCAACCTTTTGCCTTTGCATTGCATGGTATTGTTGAGAGTAAGCAACATGTAATATAGGTTATACCTTGGTGTAATGAGATGCACTCATCCATGCACAGTCTTTCTAATTGACCATGTAGAAACTAATTCTTATTCCTTAGCTATTTGTGACTTAAAAGCAACCAAAATTTAATAATAATAATCATAAAATATTATTATCATAATAATAATCATAAAATAATAATAATCATAATAATAATCATAATCATTATGATTATTATATTAATAATCATAATAATCTGTCCTAAGCAACTTAAAGATAATACATATAAAACTCAGTCATTTAGGAGCTAAGACTGTCAGCTGAATTTAAAGTGTATGAGATTTCTCCTCAGAATCAGCATCTTCAGGCAGCATAAATCCCATGCCTACCTTCATCAGCCTTGCTTGAGCTCCAGGAGAGCTTAGGTCAGCTGTGTAGTAGAAACTCATAAAAAGAATGTGATAAACATTACTGTGTTTGGTATTAGTTCAGCCACTGTTAGAACACTGTGTTATGTATGCCCTGGAAGCCAAACTTCAAGAAGGATTTAAAAAAACTGGAAGTGGCTCAGGCAGAGAACACCAGTGTGGCTTGAAGGATTCTTGTAGCTTGGAAGAGAGGCTGGTAAGTGGTCCCATTCACTACTGGTTTTGTGTAGAACAGGACTAGGCAATCAAAGGCTCTCAGATTTATGTGATTTCTCCTGCTATTTTTTTTTTCTCACTAGTTATACTGGATTTGATCTACCAAGACTGTTTGGGTGCTTTTTGAAAGAATCCAGTCAGAGGCTATTTTTCGAAGACAGTGCCTACTTTTTGTAACTTACTTCCCCAAGCTTACCTTGTAAGACCCATCCTTGAGTCAAATTCACTTAATATTGCTTGTTTTGTGCATGCTTCTTTTGGAGAGCTGAAAAGTATCCAGAGAGAACTGCCTTGGCCTCCCTCACATGCTCATATTCTTCATCTGACACCATCACTTTGTTTTCCATTTTCCCCCCACAATTTTGCCTTAGTTTCAATTTCCAGCTTTGCATCTACTTTGGATAACTTGTGTTTGTCCTTCTTGTGCTACCCTATTCCTTCAGCACTTTTAGTTCTTCTCTGTTCCTATAAATTATGTTCTGACATCCAGGTTCCATTTTATTAGGTTAAATGAACTATTTTAACCTTCTTCATTATGCTCACCTTGGTTGTAAGGATGAAATATGTGGAAACACTTCGTTGCTACATGTAACAGCACTATTCCTAAAACAAAGCACTGGATGTATCTTGGGGAATTCCACACTGAACTCCCATGTGCTCAGTACAGTGTGACTGGCAAGCAGCTGGGGCAAAATAATCCTTTAGTGTACTTAATACATACAGAACACTTGACTTCCATGGGTTCAGGCTCTCTGAGAATTTTTTGGAGAGGGATTAAACATCAGTTTTTTTAAAAAAAAGTTGACCTTAAAAAGGGCATTTTTTTCTTTTTTTATTAAATGGTAAATTGCTGCAGCTGCCAAGAAGTTCTTCCTAATTGTGAGAGGAAGAGTGAAATAAGTGATATCTTTTCTTAGACTACCTTTTCTTTCTTCCTGTGTTCATTTGGGGCAATTCATGTTTTCATTTCCACTAATTCCTTTTTCAGACTTCTCTCATGTTTGAAACCAATCTTAGATCACCAGAAGTCAGGAGCAGCAGCCCAAGTCTTTCAATGTTTATGTAAAATAATATTGTGAAAGCATATTATCAGGGGACCTAAAAGATAACACAGCTGGGAAAGGGAACTGGTTCCACAACAAAGTGCTAGAAGAAACTGTGAAGTAAAATATCAATTCTTGCAGTAGACAATATTAAATCTGCCCTACTTCAGTGGCAAATCAGTCCAACTACAGAAGGTATTCTTACTGTGGATTTAATTCCATTGGCCTTGTGGAAATGCATGAAGCTGTTGTTGGCCTCTTCATTGCCTGTTCATACATGAGCACTCTCTTGGTAAGATCCATGTTCACTGGCACTGTGCTCATTTCCATCTGTATGTTTCAAAGCTTCCCAATTCAGAGGTATTTGAAAGTGTTTGGATCTTTTTACAAGAGGCTGTAAATCCTAGGATAAGCTGTGATGTGGAAGAAGTATTAATGGCTGCAGAGGAAAGCATATCTGCCTAACATGAAACTGTTTCTGTAATTTACAGAAAAATGTCGTATGCCCTATTTTTCCTCTTTATTAAGGTGTATATAGAGCATCATAAAGCATGTGAGACAAAGCTTCAGTTCCATCAGTAGTCTCCACTGCAATCTGTAGGAACTATGTTGATTTAGTCTAAATAAAAATAAAAATGCTTGTTTAACCTCAAAAATATCAAGAATATCAACTCATGACTTATCTGTTTTTACTGGAGATTCCTCTGGATGTGACTGGAAAAAGTTCTGAGTTAAAAAAAGATTAACATGGAGGAAAAGCCAAACTAATGCCAAAGGGCAGTTTAAAACTGTTGAGGACAGATGTTTGGTGTGTTCTCTGGGTCACTTTGGGGAAAAATATGTTGCTGTGACCCACTCAGAAATCCTGGTTTGCTTCTGGATAAACAGAAAAGCACCAGACTGGTTAACAGTAATAACAATATTTAAAATTTGTCTATTAAAAGCTTTTTACCTGGGCAGATGAAGCCCAGGTGGGGAGCAGGTGCCATGGAGGCAGTACATGGCCCAAATTGGACTGTAAAGATTCATCACATCAGTTATTAAAAATAAATAATAATTTACTGTTGAGAGGGAAATGCTGGCTCTGATACCTGGGGAGCCATCTGGGAATTACTGCTAACACCAGGAAGCACAGGTTAAAAGACAGACCCCAGTTAGCTATCCAGAGGGTATGGATAGATTCATCTGTATAACCATAGGCAGGAGTGCCACGAGTGCTGAAATGGAGAGAGCAGGGGGCATCCCCAGAACCATCACCAGCTTCTGTCCCACTTCTCCTGGCAGGCCTGAGGTCCCCCAGCCTCTGACTTTACATGTAGCAGTAGGATACTGGTCCTCCAGGAAAATATCAGCTGTTCTGAATCCTGCCACTGTGTCCTGAAAACCTTTCCTGATGTTAGCCTTTCCATGTTGGTTTGAAGCTACTTTCTTCCTAACAGTTTTTGGAAGGCAGGGGCAGAATTAATGCACTGAAGAGTTAAATGTTTTTGGACTGAGCTCCTGGCAATGTGGAAATGCATCTACTGCAATTGCATGTTCTAGACCAAACCTGTATCTGATCACAAGCCATAATGGAAACATAGGTGCAGCCACTATTCCAAAGCAATGGGTATCAAATCAACTGAGGGAAGGAAGCATTGCAGGCAACAGGTTTCTTATTGACAAAAAATTTGACAGCTTGCACAACAGCACATAGAGATAGCAAACCCCAAACAAACACCAATTAATTCTGGTGAAATAGAAGATGCAGCTATTCCCTGATGAAAACTGTACTACTTAATTATATACTTTAAGTGCGAGTTTTCCTTCTTAGTCTGAAAAATCCAAGATCTCCTACAGGGTGGTGTTGTATAACCTACATATCTTGGTTGCAAAACCCATCAGTACAGTCTTTAGGGCTGCCTATGTTGACTTAACCAGAAGTTCTTTTAGTTTTCCTCAGAGAAATGGCTCTTTGATTAACATGTCATCCTCAAATTGAGGCAAAGCACTTTCCAGACTGTTGTTGACTCCTGTAATATGAACTGCCTGATTAAATATCTTCTACTGTAGACAAGGAAATACAGACTCTGCATTAGAGTAGAAGACCCAAGGAGACTTGTTAACTTATTGATTTTACAATATAGGCTGCAGTTACCACATTTGTTATTAAATTTGGCACTCCAGATATCAACTATTATTAAGAAGAGAAGTAACTACAAGAAGCTGATATTGTCAGTGATCCTCAGCTCTGTTCAGCCAGCATCCTCCTTTCCCATGGAACACTGACCTCTGCAAAAGCAGCTCCCTCTTTGCTCCTATCTGAAATATCAGCTTCTTCTGGGTACCCAGCTCTGAATGTTATAGAAGAACAGTTCTGAGGTGAATCTGGAGAGAATGTGGTGTGTGAAAGAACACCCTCCTTTGTTAGTGTAGTCACTCTGATGTGGGGATGGCCTTTGGATGCCCCAGTAAGGTTTTCTTGCTGTTATTAGCAGCACAAAGTAACTTTCCTGCTGAGTAACATTTGAAAGTCCAGAAGTGTTCTCAGCTGTGGGAATGCTGTGGATTTCCCTTGACTCAATTAAATTCCAGGAAAAACTCCCTGAAAGCGATTGAGTTGTGTAACCTGCGAATATTGTTAAAAAGAGTAATGCTGCTCACAGCTGATACTTCTGCTCTCACCTGTGCTTAGTGCAGTGTCTGGTCTGGACAGCAAAGTTTATAAATAAATTCCCACTATCAGAAAGCATAACAAACTGCAGTCATATCAGTACTGCTGTGGTTTACTCCTTAACATGGTAGCTCAATTGTTTTTATCATTAAACAGACATTTTATTTGCAGTGTTGCACAGCTCTCCTCTGAGGGACCATCTGTACATTTCCGTAAAGGTTTTATGGCCTTAATTCAGAGCTGGTGATAAATAAAGCTATTCCCAAGCTTAGAAATACCAAGAGCCAAGAATCACAGTTTATCAAATCTCCAAAATAAATAAGGCATGTGTCAAACTTGCCTATCCATTGGCAAGGGGATGCCATGAACACTAGCATCTGGTTGGTGATAAGGGAATGTGGATATTCTCAAGTGTTGACTGATACAGCACTCCAGGGAATGGAAAAGAGAAAGTTGTGGAAGATGCAAAAATGTGTCAGCTGATATCCCAGTAGGAATTTGGGGTTTTTTCTGGCTCTGTGAACAAATCCTTCTGATGGGTTGTAGGGAAGAATAACTTTCAAACTTCTGGTAAATCCAGTTTTAGAAGTTTTATTCTAGTAGTTTTGTGGATTGCTGTGTGGTGATGGACAGTCTTGTGAGCAAGGTTTTTTTAAAAGTGCATGACAGGTCTAGTTCCCTTGGCTTTTATTTTTGTTCTTGTGGATGGTTTTTCCTTTTGAAAAAATACATCCTTTTTATTTTTATTAAAACATCCAAGGTTGATGTAACAGTCAATGGATGCTTTGGTCTGTGGCTTGCTCTTTACTCCTTTGCTCTACTACTTAAATGAGGACAATTGCAACAAAAAAGGGAGACTTCTTCCTTCTTGTTTTTGTTTTGGGTACCTCTGTATTTCAAGGGTTCTTTTCTCTTTTTTCTACTTCCTCTCCAAGACTTGTACTTCATGTTCTCATAGGGTATTTCAGCTACTCGTTCTGTTGCTAGTAAATCAGCCAGGATCATTTCCAGTAACCCAGTCCATGTGCTGTGATGCACTAGCACTGGTATCCTACAATTATAAATAGATTCTTGCATGAACCTCAGAAGGGTGAGTAGACGTTCTAAGATTGCTGCAGTCACATATAAGAATAACAACTCTAAAAACTGATGCCAGGACCCAGCATTCAGTTATTTAGAGGGCTGTTTTTTTCTTTCAAAGGACTCAGCTTGTGTAACTCTTCAGTGATTTTTTAATCTATTTTTTTTTAGTTTTATTTTATTTGCTTTCCTCTGGCATGTGGACAAGCTGCCACTGCGCAGTATGTGCTTTAGTGTTGTTGTTAGTTTTCTAGGAGAAAAAGGAAGTTTCACTGCTATGGTTATTCCTGGTTTTCATGTTATGTTGTTCCATGTATGCACAGCTCTGTGACCCGAGCGTAAGAAGCCTCCCTGTATTCAGTGTATAAGAAATCTGTTAGTTGAATTGATAGAAAATCTATTTAGTCAGGGGAACTCAGCAAGTATTTGAAAATATTTTTTTCTGGGCCTCCTTGATTGCAAGAGATTTGGCAGTATGTTAAGAACACATGTACTGCTTCAAAGAAAAGCAGTTGTGCAGTCAGAAAGCAGTACCAAGGGCTGTGAGGTAGATGCTAAGCTCAACTGAACAGAGTTGGTTGTGGATAGGCCTTGAATTATGTTTTGCAGTATATTTTTTTTTCAAATACATTGTACACTCTTCTCTGAAACTCTCCCTTCCCCCTCCCTGCCATCTTACAGGACAGAGCAAGCAGGAGGGCATCCAAAGAATTTCCCTGAGTTTATTTTGACTTTGGGATTTAAGAGACAACTTCTGGTGAACCTTGATGTAACACTTTACACTCTCTCCTCATCCTGCAGCTCTCTGATGCAGCTCTGCTGAAAGTTTCCACTTCTGAAGCTGCACCAAGGAAGCACTGGCATTTTAGCTGCTGTAATGGGAACCCCAGCATTTTAGCTTTAAACACCACTAAAAAAAAAAGTGTCTATCCCCATCTTGTAAACCAGAGTTGATGGTAATAAGTTTGGAAAGATGCAAACCATGGCTAGTAGAGATGTCATCTGTATTTCCCTTTCACTTAAGCCTTTGACAGGCTTTTTTTCTGGCACAAAACCAAAAGGAAGCAGAAGCCTCACTGGCTCTTCGGATGACAAATAAACAATGGCCTCTTGCTTACAAAAGAAGAGCTTGGTTTGGGGCAAAGATAATTCCTGTGTCACACTTTCCAAGGACTTGTTCCCATCTACTAATGGATGCGTGACATTGAATGAGTCCTCAAAAGGTTCTTGGCAATTTCATGCTATTTCCAGTTTTGCAAGGACAGTTCAAGTAGGACTACTTTTTAGCAGAACATAATTTCTTTTTAGAAATTCTAGGTTGACTTGCATGGATTTAGTGAAAATTCTGGGCTGCAAAATAGAGCACATTTTATTTGATTTCCTCACATAAGTTGTGTAAGTTTTGGAGAGCTAGAGCACCAAGTGGCAGCACTGTGCCTGTGTGTTTGCTCAGCCCACTTGTAGGGCTCTGGTTTCAGCTGATTATTATGTGCCAGGTTTTAACCCTTTGATCCCGGCATTTCCATGACGTGTTTACCCAGAGAGTGTCAGGATCAGGCTGAATGAAGCTTCCAGAAAGAGCAAAAATGATGCAGCTTTCAAAGATAGGAAAAGAGGAAAAATATGTATTTTGTCCGTGTGTTCAGAAAATACCTCGTTGCCACTTTAGCAAGTAGTACCTGATTTTTATTTTTATTTTTTTTCTTTAAATTGCTTATTGCATGTTAAGCTAGCACAGGGAAATCCTTTACACCACAACACTACCTTATTTTTTTCTGATCTGGGTGGGAAACTATGTATGCTGACCGGGGACTTGTTAGAATTTGTCATTTTAAATGAGCACTCCTGGCCCAAAAAAAAAAAAAAAAGAGGCTCCTTTAAAATCTGTCCCCTTGGTGTCTGTCCCCCACCTCTGCTGAAGTACACGGCGCCACTCATTTGTCTAACACACCTTTCCGTGCTACCCTTAGAGCAAATCGGGAAAACTTTCTCATCAAGAGCTTTCTTTAGGGACTGGTTTGGATGGGCCCTGTGGGCGGGGTGTCCCTGCGGGATGTCCCCGGGGGGGGTCCCTGGAGCAGCCGCCGCGTTCGGCCCCGCCGCCTGTGTGTGCCGCAGCGCGCCGCTAGGTGTCGCTGTTGCCCCGCGCCGGGGTCTCGCTCGGCAGCCTCGGGGGGGCGAGGGGGGAGCAGCACCCAGAACCCCCAGCAAACACCCCCGGAACCCCCAGCAAACACCCCCGGAACCCCCAACCACATCCCCACAACCGCTAACAAACACGCCCAGAACCCCCAACACCCCCACAACCCCCAACATCCCCACAGTCCCCAACACTGCCAGAACCCCAATACCCCCCCGACCCCCAAAATCCCCAGAACCCCCAACAACCCCAGAACCCCCATCCTGCCAGGGGCACACCCAAGGGCTTCCCTCCCCAGTTGTTATGGAAGGAGCGTTAAGGTTTTAACTCAGGGCAGGCAATGAAGTGAATCAGGGATGATCCTTATTAACCCATCTGCCACCGCAGAAAGGGAAAAGAGAGTAAGAGAGATGTATGGGTTGGAAACTAAACTATGTTAATGAAACCATCATGATGACAAAGAAAATAATGAAATGTGTACAAATATATACAAATATATACAAAACCACCATCATGCTACCCCTCCTTCCCCCTCTCTTCCCAGTAACACACACATTACCACTGAGGCTGCGGGGCAGCCCTGGCCAAGTCCCCGCTGCACAAAGAGAACTTGCTCCCTGATCCCTCAGCTTTATACTGATTGTGCCACTGGGATACTCTGATCAGTTTGGGTCACCTGTTCGGTCCACTCCTGCCCCCATGGGAGGGTCACAGGTGTGACAGTGCCCGCTTTCATTTCCAACACCTACAACAGTTTAGAAGACCCGAACAGGGACCTTGGTTCTGCATACAGTTCTACAGCAACAACTATAAACATCGAGTGTTATCAGTCCTAGAAGCGGACAGTGACTGAAAAACATGCGATTAATTTCACCAGGTTCAGATACTTAGTAGAGAGTTAACCAAAAAGTAAAATTACTGAACAGAAATTTGGTTCTGTCCTGCCTCGGACCAGGATGTATTTCAAAGTGCATCCAAAGAGCTAAGGTGACACATGGGCAGCTGATGTGTCTGACAAAGACACCTCTGTGTGCCTGCAGGGTGTCACTGGGTGGCAGGAGGTGTCCCAGGGTCCTGTTGCACCTGGGTTTGTTGTCCAGCACCCATGGCACCCCCTGAGATCTTTGTGCCTGAAGACAGTGGGTGGAAATACTAAACTTAGAATCATAGAATCATAGAACTGGCTGGGTTGGAAGGGACCTCAGAGATCATCGAGTCCAACCCTTGATCAACTACCGCCACAGTCACTAGACTATGGCACTGAGTGCCATATCGAGTCGCTTTTTAAATGTCTCCATGGACGAAGAGTCCACCACCTCCCCAGGCAGCCCGTTCCAATGTCTGATCACCCTTTCCGTGAAAAAATTCTTTCTAATAGCCAATCTGAACTTCCCCCGGCACAATTTAAGACCCTGCCCTCTTGTCTTACTGAGAGTTGCCTGGGAAAAGAGACAAACCCCCGCCTGGCTCCATCCTCCTTTCAGGGAGTTGTAGAGAGAAATGAGGTCTCCCCTGAGCCTCCTCTTCTTCAGGCTGAACTTGTTTGAGTCTGTTCTTGCTGGAATGCAGAATGATTATTTTTATGCCAGAAAATCAGTCAGTATTGTTTAATTAAGCAAATCTTGCATTTCCTCTTAGTCTGGCCCCTATCTTTTGTAAAACTTTGTGCTGCTTCTAAAAGTAACATGTCAGGTTACACTTCCCAAACTGGTACAAAGTGGATTATACTTTGATTCAGCTTCACTTCACTATAAATTCTTGAAAACTTCATAGATGAGCTTATGTATAGCATACTGTATTCAAAAATCTGGATTAACAAAGCAGTATTACAGCTGTGAAGTCATGCACATGTGTTAAATTTAGCATTGCCTCTGCATTCTTTGTTTTCCCCCTTCTACAGAAGTAGGAATACAGTGCTTATGCATGGAAACACACTGCTTAATTTTGTCAGCATGTTCTTTTATCTTCCCGGAGATGGTCTTTAATTAATCATCATTTAATACTTTGATTTATATTGATTGAAAAAATATGAGATACAATATTTGTATTCATTGATGATGACTGAATTAGTAATTTCTTTGTGGACACTTTTGTAATAGTTTGCATTTTCCATATAAAATGAAGCTGTGTTACTGGGCAACCTGGACAGTGTTGTGAGGTGAAGTTTAAACTTGCCAAACTGCTATTAATTTTGGTGGGCACAGTGAGATGTCTTGAAAATGCTTTTAGAGCACTCTGCATTTTTATACCATATTAGGTATTAAGAAAACCATTACAATGCATTAAACTTTGGCTGGAACTGGGAGTACTTAGCAAACTTGGCAGCTGTTTCACATGGAGCATGTAAGAAGTGAGAGAATCAGCAATCTGATGATTAGTTAATGTTTCTGTTTGGCATCCTGCTTTGGGTTACATACTAACACATGGAGGCAGACAAAGGATCTGTCTCCAGGTAGCATTCAACTGTCTTGACCCTAAGAATACTTTTTTTTTCTCCCTACGGTGATCTCCTTAATTTGCCATCTGTATTCTGCATTATTTAAAAAACAATCACCACCACCAAAACCAACAACAAAAAAAAAAAAGAAATGAGACAAAATGATAAGGACAATAATATTCTTGGCTGTGCCTTGGCTCTCCTATAGAGAGAAGAGTGCCATTTAATACTCCATCATAAACCTGTAGAAAGCAAATAATGCCACTGAGGATGTTACCTCAAACTGCATGACAGCTAAGGGTGGTGGTTAGGTTAATCTTGAATTCCTCATTGTTTGTTGACTTACAGCAACACAAAGAATATGGATATTTTACCTATAGTAGCCTTATAATAATTAGAAACTGATGAGTGGGGTAAGGTAATCTAAGGTGGTCTGATTTATTTGGTTTTATGCACCATGCCCAGTCTAACAACTTTGCCAATGCATTATCACACACTGTTATCATTTCAGGGGCTGGGGTGCTCAAGTATTTTGCCTTTGAAATGTCCTGGTGTTTATGAACACTTTCAGTAATTTCCATTTTAAAAAATCCTCTTTTGAACCAACTTTCAGCCTATGGAAGAATCACACAGAAGTTTTCTAGCTTTAGAAAAAAAATATATTTTTTTAAATAGGCCTGGAATTTTGGGTGTATAGGGGAAGGTGATAGCTGTGTTTGAGTTAGTATTAGTATTTCCCTTCTTTTGAAAGAGCACCTGGAGACCCCATTTGTGATTAGCTCCCCACTGTGTGTTGTTTATACACGTAATGGCCTCTGGTATGCAGGAGGTCAGACAAGAAGGTGTTCTGGTCCTGTCTGCCCTTACTCTATGAATAATAGAAGACATTTGCTGCCCAATGTTTACATTGAAAATAGACCTGGCAGATGGTGAGGAAATATGGAGGTGCTCTGAGTTCCCACTTTACAGCTGGATAACTGAGAAACAGATAGGCAATTTGCCCTGAGTCACAGAGAAAGTTGAGTTAGTACCAAGAATTAGCTTGAGTACCAAAAAAATAGCCACAAGCCTGGCCTTCCTTTTGCAGTTTCTAGTAGTAAGACTGATCAATGCACAGGCTTGATACCACTGCCAGCTCCTCTTTAGTTCCTTTTGAGAAAGTCATGGTGCTATGAAGCAGTCTTTGCCATCTCCTCCTGGAAAGGGTGAACCAAGACCCAGCCGCCTTTGGACTGACAAAGCGTTGAAGCAGAACTTTACTGTTCCTTTTCTACAGGCTTAATCAGGGCAGGACATAACCTCATGCTAAGCAAATATTTTCACTATAAGGGAGGTGGATTCAGAAGTGCATCTAGCAAACCAAATAAGCTCACTTTTTGCAGTGATGCTGGAGATGTAAATTCACATCACGGACGTATGGTTCACCTAGGTACCTGCCTTTTGGAATACCTGTGTCCAAACTGTAAATCTTCATAAGTCCCTGCTCAGCTGGACACTGGACTTGCCCAGATTCTGTGTGTGCCTGCATTCATTTACATCAGAAGTCCCTGGACATCTAAAGCTGTTTCAGACTCTGGTCTGAACTGCTGCAAACGGGACAGTACTGGAAAGACTCCTCTGTAAGGATTCTCACGATTCATGAAGCTGAGGTTTCTCTGCCTGGACCAACTCTGCACCCATTGTGAGTTTAGACCTGAGTCCCAAAAGAATATTCTAGTTGCTAAGCAAGAGCTCTCAGTGTTGGGGTCATGCTCCCTTCCCTTTATTTGCTACAAATACAGTGGGTTTCCTGCTTACTGTGCTGAGCTTTTAACTGGATCTCCTTCTGAAGCAGATACATTTCTGCATGTACCAACATGTGCAGCACAGCAGCATTTCACAGGAATGCCCAAGTACCTGCAGTCCCCATCACCTGCTCACTATCACTAAACTACCAGTAGCTTAACCTGCCCAAATTTGTACCTGCTTATGTGGAAACTGGTGACCTTATTTTTCTGCTTCTCATGAAGTTTCATTCTTGAGCAGTGAGGGGAAACTGGTGACCATGCTTAAAGACTTTCGAAGTGTCAGAGGGAGCACAGGGGGGAGCACTGATTCCCACTGGCTGCTGCAGGGAATTTCCCATGCCTTAGGTTTCAAAATGTTAACTGGAAACAATACACCCATGCAAAAGGGAAGGCAGAAAAGAGGAATATTTGTTTTTCTTCTACACATCTGCAAATCTAAAAAATACTGGCTAGAGAGATAAGTGCTGTTAGCATAGCTGCACTGACCCCAAATGCTTTCAGGTATTTCAGGCTCTGTTCCTGTTGCAGAGGAAGAGACCTGCTAGTTTTTCTCATTTCAGACCTTAATCTTACATGATGCTAGTCTAATTCAAACTTCAGAATAAAGATTTCTGAGAAATAAAAACGTGAGAAGTCGAAATGATGGTGAAAATTTCAAGTATTTCCTCATTTGCTTTGCCTGAATCTAGTTGCTTTTGTTACTGCCTGAGCTGTATGCAGTCTCTGCAGCTGTTTTTCCTCCTGTGTATATGTGATCTTCTTAACATTTAATTTAAAAATCCCTGGAAATCCTGAAACAGGGACAAAAGTTAAGGTTTGAGTTAGCAAGAAGTGGTTTAAAGCTAGAATTTTGTGAGTGATCTCTGCACGTCCTATACCAGAGAAGCAATCAGGGTAAACATTTCTTTTCAAGGTTTCTCTTAACATATGAGTTCTCTCACATCTGAACCAATGAAAAATCTTTTTGTATTAATGTAGCAATAGAGCCACAGTCAGGAGCTCAAATGAAGAAATACCCAATTTGCAGTTTTGAGCTATCTGGTTTTTGATGTTTGTTTGTTGTTTTTTTTCCAGTTTGCTCTCAGCTGAAATGCAGGACTTATTTGTAAAGCTGAAGCAAAATTAAAGCTTTTTGTTTGTCAAAGGTGTGAAGAGTTGTTTTGCACAAATAAAAATATCATTTTTTTCTCAACCTGTGCACTCAACAGATGCTGTTCTTAATGGATAACGTACATTAAGATTTATTACTTGCCAAGAAAATAATACTGAAAAAAATAAAATCTGTGCAGAAATCTTTCATTTCTCGTACAGTCAAAGACAAATTGTCATTTAATTCAAAGTGTGTTTTCCTATTTGCTTCAGTGGAAGCAGGTACATAGATGTTACTTTGTGCTGTTGTCACAGGGGTTTGTATATATAGCTGCATGCTACTTTAAGGATGTAGATAAATCAAGAATGATTTGCAGAATGCAAAGATATAGCTGCAGTGTATGCAGGTTTACATATGTGGTATATATTTGATGCATCAACTCCTGCTTAAGATGCCAGTCAGCAATTGTGAAGCTGCAATAATCTGGAGCACACTGTAAGGTACAGATACTGTTGGTTTTCTCCCCTGTGGAATGCCTTTGAGAAAATATTGCACAAAATTCAGCTGATTTCTTAGGTAGTTACAGTTGGACATAGTTTGTTCATCATTTATCCTTGTACCTAGATGCCAAAGAAATGTGAGTGCCAGATTAGCATTCAGTTAACTTTCATGCTTTTTGAAAAAAAAAAAACCCAACAAAACCAAACCAAACAAACAAAACCACAAACAAACAAACCTTCTTCATCCAAATGATGCTTACCTTACTAACTGACTTGGACTACATTTTTTTGCTTTCAAAAACCAGGATGCAGTTCAACAACAGAGAGTTTGAGGGATGTAAATGGTTGTCAAGTTTGTGTAGTGTTGAGGTTTTCAAGATTGGTTGTTTTTAAAAAAAAGAAACACACACCAAAAAAAAAAAAAAATTACAGAAACATTACTGAGCATGTATTCCATTTCCAGGAGAGAGGAAAAAAAGAGGAAATCTATTATTTAAGAAAGAAATACAGCTAGTGTGATAAAAGTGCCTTCCCACGTCTTCTGGCCAGGTGCTCCGTGCATATAAATGTTTCACATTAAGCTTTAAGATCAAGGAGGAGTCTGTGGGGAACCTTGCTTCCTGGAGATCTGCTTGCTACACTAGCTCCCAAGTACTGACTTCCCTTTTTTTGTCTTTTTTTTTTTTTTTTTTTTTTGGTTATTAAGGATGAAAGGCTACATCATTTTCTGGGATAGCAGTTCCTTGCATGCCATTATTCTTGTCCACAGCAATGAATCATGCATTTCCATGGGTTCATATGGATGCTTTGCCTAATTCTGCTCAGCCACTGTCGCTGCTGCTTTATGTTTCAGTCAAAGGATCACCTGGATATTGTGGTATAGACTGAACAAAAGACACGTTTTCATGTTTAGTTGAGAAACTTCTCTTTTTGAGATAAAGCTAAGTATAATGGATCTCAAGCCTATATAGAGCTGGGCATTCTGTTACCATTGAAAAAGTCTGATTTCCTGACATGATTCAGTCTGGGTAATGTATACATGCAAATGCAGCCTTATGTGTGCAAGTTGCTGGTGGCAAGTTCTGCATGGTTTCAAATGTATACGGAACCAGCAGAAAAAAAATGAAGTTGAAACCCAATTGTACTCAGCTGGCAATAGCAAATCATCCCTAGGGTTAAAAATGCCAGCATTTATTTATCACAATACCCAAATATACCTTCAACAAAGCCAAACCTTTCTTTAAAAAGACTGGCACAATTAAGACAAATGATTAAAATATCTATATAACAAGCTAAGCAAGTTATTTTTTGCTTGGAAAAATCCTGCTTTAACTACTGCACTTTGTTATTTAACTAATTTTTATCTTTCTGGTAAATGAGAGAAGCTTATCTCAGTGAAGTGTAACATGTGATACCTAAGATGATAAATGGCAATAGCTTTTATACAGAGGGATTAAGGAAAGCACAATAGAAGCAACAATTTAGAATGCAACAAAGCCCTACAAAAATTAATAAAACCTGGTAATTTACCAAGGGCAAGAATAGGTTTTGGGTTTTTTTTCTTTTCTTAGGGATGAAGGATCCAGCCTATAGATCTTTCTCTTCCTCTGACCCGCCTGCTTCTGTGCCTCTCTCATTAATGTATTTGAAGGTGCCTCTGATTCATCAGGACACCTGAAAACAGGTGTCAGAGACTTGCTTGGGAAAAAGCTAATAATGGCAATCTACTGTCTGGTGAATTTCTGCTTGTGCATTTTTTCTAACATGACACCAATATCAAATATAAACTTAACAAGGACTGATCTGTATTCTGTACTCCTCAGGTGTTGTCACTGGATCTATTTCCTGCTGACTCTAGGGAAGAGTAATTGTCTTGCTCAGAACCAGACATTTCATTGATAGCTGTGGAAAAAGGAAACATATTTTTGGCTACACCTGAGTTTTGTTTGTGAGATCAGGAAGCCCATATATATATATATATATATATATACACACACACACACAGGTGTTAGTACATCTATACATAAAACTCATACTTTTCACTCTTCTGACAGACACACAGCTATATAAATACTACAATTTTTCTCTGAGATACGAACTGCTTTCTAATATATGCTTTTAAGGAAAGAAAACATTAATTTGCAAGTAAATATAAATGGTAAAGCAGAAATTATAATTACAAATATTTTCTATCTTTACATTATATTTACTATGCCTTTTATTTCATCGTATTTGCTGTCTCTAAACCTTTGACTGTCGTTTTTCACTTGCTTCATAGAAAGGGAAACCCAGCATTCTGACAATGGAAAGCAACTTTAATCATACAAATAGGATTAAGAGGAATTTCCACATAGCTGTATGAAGGCAACAGGAAAAAAAAAGAGCAAGCACAAATCTTTATCGTCATCACAACAAAAACAAGACTTTGATAATTTGTTATCTGGTAGTGGTGTATATAATTTTGAAATGCTTTTGAGACCTCCTTCAAAAAGCTGTTTCTGTCAGACAAAAATTTGGTTTTATCTGATTTTTTTTAGAACTTGATTTTGCTTTACATAATGCTGTGTGAATGGAGAAAAAAATATCATCAACGTGTAAGGCCAAACAAGTGATTTTGTTTCAGTTGCAGTTTAAAAAAAGTGATTCCTGGAAAAGTTTCATTTTGATTCCTAATTTCTGTGCTGGGAAATCTAAGATCTAGCCAGCTAAAATGTATTGACTGTAACCAGCTTTACCAAACCTGTTCTGTTTCTCCATTCACCATTGTTATTGGTACTTTCCTAGAAACAAAAATGGGCGCCACTAAGTTGCCTTAAGGTGGAAACAATAGGAAGGACTTCCAAGTAGTATGAGATAAACACGAGATTTCAATTGATTTAGTACAGAGTATAAACACAGATAAAAGCACAGTAATCATGAGACTGATAACCTTGGTAGAGGGCAGAGATGGGTAATCTGAATGGGTCAGTGCCCTAGCTCTGCATTGCAATAGGTACTTAAGTTTGAATACTGCTTTTCAGAGCAGTTCAGCTTCTGAAAACAGTCTTGTTAGGATTAAGAGTTAAAAGAATCAAGACCTTTTCTTTCAGACCTGGAAGTAAATCTGTCCATCTGACATGAACAGAAATGAACACTCTTAAATTTAGGATTTTAATTTGACAAAACATTTGAGTATTTTCCTGCATATAAGGATGTGTTTGAAAGCTACATAGAGACATACATATAAGTGTGTAAATACTTCACTGGGAAGAACATTGCATCCTGAGAGTCCTCATAGTAAAAGAGCCCGAACTGGAGTCTTTGTCACCCTCTGCTTTGGTGTATCTTGTTGGCTTTGCTGGAAAGGCAGTGTCAGAAAAGCTGGAAGCAGTAAATATTTTCCTACCTTTCCTGTAGAGCATGAGGACACAGTTTCTGAGATATTTCTGAGAATTTGAACCTAAAATCTCTCTTTTGTGGAGACCTAAGATACTGTGTTCTACTCTGTGCTCTGCCTCCTTATCTTGGTGCAGTAAAGAGTGGGTTTTTTTATTTCAGTGCTTTGTTTGGTGGCCTGAAGTGACCTGAATATCTGGTGAGCAATTCCACTCTAGGCTTCCATAAGATGACTGTTTATGGCTAAGGGCTGTTGAAGTGGTGACCTATGTGAAAGGCTATGTTCTTATGTTCTGCCTTTGTATTTTGCCTTCCCTCCTATGCTTCTTCTGTTCTTTTATTCAGGAAAAATTTCTATTCAGTGTGGATATCTAACATTTTCTTTTTTTTCCTCAAAATTCTTCTCATCTTCATAGGTTCATCAAGGGGAAAGTAAATATTTTTATTTCTAGTACTTCTTTTTTATTCCTCTACTTAGTTAAGTTTGGTAGTTTTTCCTTCCTCCAAAATATGGAATAGTTATATTTCTCTTTTTCTTATTTATTAAAACCTGAAAAATATTTGGTTTTAATTAGTTTGTTGTTGTTTTTTAAATTCTAGGCTCAGTCCTTCCTCACTCCCAGATTTATAGAAGCATGAAATGGAGCCTTGTACTTCTGAGGAAGGAGATATAGTTGCTGGTACCTGCCCATTCTGAGGAACCTGCACTCCAAAAAAAAAAAAAAAAGGAAAAAAAAAGCCTTGAGAGCTGAAAACCACTCTTCCCTGATGTGAAGATCACATCTTTTACAACCTTTTCTTTTCTAACAGAAAGCAGTCGCTGCAAGGTAAGTCTCACTTATTGATACCTTAAGTGGTTTGGTCTGTTTGTAACTATGAATTTCACAAAGCTGTGTACTGGAAAGGGAAGAGAAATTTCAAAAGGGATGTGCTTTAGAAAGTGTTCTCCGACATGCACAGAGCTGCTTCAGTTTGCTTCACCTTCATCCTCTCCTGCAAATGGAAGTGCTTGGTCATTAACACAGCGAGTCCCAGTAATGTGTTATGATCTGATCTGGCATTTGTAAGGAAATAGAGTGTCTGGCCCTGGATGCCTCTCCTACAGGTCATTTGTCCTAGTGATAAAGAGAGTGCTTGCTCCCAAGAGGAAGCAAAGCTGCCCATTATGTCAGCTCACACCCTGGAAAAGGCAACTGGTTTCAGTGAATCTGTCTGTGATGTGCTCTCTAAACGAGGTCAGTGTTATAGCTGGGAGGAGGGAGCAGTTTCAGCCATGAGTGAGTGCTCAGAGAAATGGTGTAACTGACTCTGTCAAAGATTAATATAAAACGTAGACAAGCTGGCTTGTTTTATATTCAGTTGTTTTTTAAAAAAAAAACAAAAAAACCCAACCAAACAAAAAAAATCAAAACCCCCAAAAATTCAACCAACCAAAAAAACCCGACCCAACAACAAAAAAACCCAAACCATAAAACACATAGATAATGATTTGGGGTTTGGATCATTGATTTGTATGTCAGACAGATGAAAAGCAAAATTTCTATGATGCCTTTATTGTTATTCTGACAAGGACTGCTTTTAAGTTAAAGACTGATAGAGAATGCCACTTTTGACATTACTAGAACAGCCCCATCAGCTTTAATTTTCTTTTGTTTTCTTGTTGTCAAAGAAAGGCTATTAGAAATAAATTATGATCTCAAACTGATTAATCTAGTGCCATGCATTTTTTTTTCCCTCCATAAATTGCCATAGCTGGGTTATAGAGCATCCTATCACCCCTTTGAGAAGCAAGGCGCAGAAAATAGAAATCCCAAATTCTGAACTTCATCAATTTTAGGCTTCAGACAGCTGGAAGATCGTGGGTGAGCTGCTCAAAGCTGAACCGGGGTGTCATTTGGCCGGGTCAGTGTGTAAAACCCAGCCCGTGGTTCTGGCTGCCTGGCTGCAGTTTGCTCTGCGTGCTGGCAGCCGCTAGAGTGTGCTCAGGCACCAAGCCTGCCGGGGCTCAGGGAACGCTCAGGGTTGCTGAAAGTTTATTTTTTCCACTAAATTAGGAAGCTAGTGCTCTTGTCATTATAGATCAAAGTTAATTGACCTCAGAGCATTAGCATCAGCACAGAGTTTATACAGAAAGATGGAGAAGTTAAGACTGGAAAGTTTTGTTTCTGACCAGGCTGTGTGCCTGTGCTGCTGCTCTGTGCTGCAGGTGAGGAGAAGCTCTGCAGGTTGTCAAAATTATGAAGATTTCGTGCAAAAGTTTGTTGCCTCGGCTCACACTTGGGCTCCAGTTTGTTCTCTTTCAAACCAGTCCTTACTCTTCTCCTTTTCTCTGTATTTCTTCTTCTTTCCATCACTTTACTAGCTTGATGAATGTTCAGCCATGGGGTTTTCTATAAAACATAATTGACAGCTAATAATACTTTGCACTTTGCACATAGTCGATGTTTTCAAAGCCTCTATAACCATTAGCTGAATCAAGCATTACCCAACCAAGTAAGCCAGTATTTTTCATGTATTTTGACAAGCAAACTAAACTAGAAAACAGAATCATATAGTTTCCTTGTGACCACAAGACTATTTGTGCAAAAGCCAAGAAAAGAACATGTGTTTTCTGCCATTTCTTCCTCTGATCAATCCTATAAGATTGGATTTTTATCCCAGTATGTATATGATTATCATTATAATTAAAGGGTTGTGATTAACATTCTTTTGGGTATAGGTAATATGACTTTTTTATATTTATACCAGAAGCTTTCACATGTAATATATCATCCTGAGTATGTTGGAATAGGACTGGCAGAAACAGAGTACACTAAAAAAAATCCTTCCTGCAGCTCACCTGGATGTTGGCACAGATGTACAAGGCAGCATGTGAAGTGAAAGAGAAACAAAGAATTGGAGAGAGAGGTGAGAAGATGCTGATCAAATCAGCAGAAAATATAAAGAATGACAGAAAAAAGAGAAATAAGAAAAAAAAATGGGAAAAAAGAGAAGTCAGTCTGGATTTATTCATACCCAGGAATAAATTGTCTATTATCGATACTGTGTACAGGATGTAGTAATTAGTCATTCTCTAGTAAAATAAGCATAGAAAACCCAGAATCATACAAGTTTGGAATAGAAATAAAAATCATGTTTCCTGTCACAGTAGACTCTGCTGTCAGTCTTGTCTATTTTTAATGCATAATGGTAAGGGAATAGAAATATTCTGTATGTTTCACTACCGTGATGTGCTAATGTCATCTATTAGTGTGTATCATACCATATTGTACCATGTATCTGTGTGTATCAGTGAGTAGGAAATATTTGGAAAGAAATACTTAATTTACCAGTGAAGTGTTGAATCTCTGAAGAGAACTTCAAAATAACAATACTGTGCAGAGAATTATTGTAAAATAATTTTTTTTATTTTTTTTTCTTCTTGTAGTGTATGTGTTTGCAGTATCCTCTTTCAAGACTCTGGTATTGCAGAATAACTGGTAGTGTTTAGTCACTTTCTGCACCAGTGATTCTGTCTGCTGGGGATTAAATTGATTTTTCACATCTCGGCATAAGAAGGCTCAGACTGTGCCCTCTTGCCTGGGAGTGTGTGGTGGCACTAGCAGTAAGGGATGTCAAGGCAAAACACTTTTAGGACAAGAGCAATGATGATGGAAATACTACAGAGGGCTTTAAGGTTACATGGAACTGCAGACATTTTCATATCTGAGAAAGTCAAAATGTGGATTCCATATGGTGAGAGGCTTTGTTGTGTAGGTTCTTGATTTCGTGTTCATGTTTTTGAAAAAGCTGTGTTACTGTTCCTTAGTTTGAAGCATCATTTATTTCCTTTTACGTCTGGATTTAATCCTCAAGTCTTTAAGCATGCAATTAATTAATATTCTTTTCATAATCCTATCTAAAGAGAGTCCTGGGAAGAATGGAAAGTTAGGGATAGAGTTGGGAGCAAGGAGATTGATGATGGCTGAGATTTTACATGCTTAATGTATTGTGCCACCAGGCAGTGTATTTATTATAACTACATTTAATAGCTGTTGGAGCACTTAAAACTTCTGAAAAGATGGAGAATAACAGATTCTCCCTTGTACCTCTCTGATCTTACAATTTACTAAATGAAATGACAATAGGCAGAGGTCAAAGGGACTGTTTAGGCAAAATAGAGAAGCAGAATCACAGAGTATGAAGGCCTTTTGCAAGGATTGGGGATTGCTTTCTGTGTTTCCCCAAATGGTGCACACAATCCCTATGGTGCATGTGTGATACAGTGGAGTATTCCTGAATATTGCTTGCTTTTATATAGTGTTCCCATAAAATCAATCCTCATTTTTGTTTAGTTCATTTGAAGCTCAGGAGAAGCATTTGGAGAAGGCAGATTCAGGGCTTTTGGTCCGAATCCTGAAAAATTGGAGTGTGATGCTTTTAGGAAGGTATGACAGTGTTTGGCCTCTGTGATGCATGTAGGAATTATGTTTCTTTCCTCTGAGAAGAGCCTCAAATTCCTTTACAGGAAAAGGCTTCCTAGGCTGGTGGCAGGCATGACTGTTAACACAAGCTCTAAACTAGGAAGCTGGGAAAAAATGCTGGTAAAACTCAGTGACTCAGTCCTGCTGCAGGCTGTGAAAGTGTCATATGGCTGGAATGAAGAACAAAGTGGTGTTTACCAATGGCACATGAAAGGCTCCATCAAGCTCCATCACTGGCTGCAGCACTGGGACTGCCTGGTCAGCTCCTGCTGGTAGCCTGGGCAATAGGATGTAGGAATTAAAACTCCAGTACTGGATACAAATCCTGCTCTGGTGTTAGTGGTAGGGTCGTCCACATGACATATTCTGGATTAAAGAATTGAAAGGTATAAACTGGTTGCAGTGAACCAGCAAAAAATCATGATGTGTTATGCTTAGTTTCACTGAACAGTGACATCTAAAGGGGATGCACATAAAAGCTAAATTTAGAGTGGATTCAATTTTGTCCTGTTGTCTATCTGAGAAAAGTAAAAGATAAATCTGCACTTCTGGGGCCTTAGAAAGGCAAACCAAAAAATCAAACAAAAAAAAAGAGGATATTTAGTGAGCACTTGGGAAGCTTACATATTTGAAGTGGAGGAGGGATACAATAACTTTGAATCAAAAAAGTTTTAGCAGCAATCAATATGCTAGACCTAGGAAGGATCTCCCTGGAATGATGGTCATCTTAAACTGTGTGTTAAAAGTAAGAAGAGAATCCATAAGGATGGCAGAAGGGGATTGATTAGGAGGTAATCTATGCCCTGAAGGTTAAAGGATACAGAACTGAAGCAAGAATAACCCAAAGCTGTGCTAAACCAGGCT